>NC_088987.1:8150090-8498362 GCF_963932015.1 Anas acuta
CCGGCCGGGCTCGGCAGCTCGCAGCTCGCTGCTTTCCGCGGGGGGACCCCACGCCCACGCGTGTCTTCCTTCCGAGGGGCTCCCGCATGCGGGGCGCGGGGGGAGCCCGGTGCGGGGGAAAGGGGGCACCCGTGGGGAAGGGGGCACTTGGGGAAGGGGGAAGGGAGCTCTGCAAAGCCCCACACTTATCAATAACAAGATGTATAAATATCAAAGTGAAGGAGCCCGAGTAAGTCTTTCTAGAAGCGAGGAGGAAGCTTAAGCAGCTTTCTTTAATGGTGATTTGTAGCTCTGTAAGGGGCACGGATAGCAAATACCCTGCAGGTGCATGTTGTAACACTGCCATCCGGACTTTAATGTAGATTACTCTCCAACTCGTTTGATCGGTCCTTTGAAACCCTTTACAATTGCCTGTGACGAACCGCCAGTCTCAGTTTTTTTTCTTTGAATAATGCCTTAAGGGTAAGTCCTCGGGGCTTTTAAAGATCTCCAGCACATTTTGAAAAATCACGTTAGATTTCACTTTAGAGCGTGGGTCCATGTCTCTCAACTTGGGGCTGTTAACAGGCATCTTTTAAATCATTAATCATTTAATAACCACCAACTTTACTCTGGAAGGGAGATACTCGCGGGGATCTTCTAAAGACTCCCGAACATTTGTGTTGCCAGTTTGGGATCCTGCCGGTTAACATTTCGGAGGCGACCTTCCCCCGGCCCCCCGCCCGGAGCTGCTGGATCCCCCCTAGTCGTGAGCTCCCCGGGGAAATCCTCCTGAACCCCCCCCCCTCGGGAGCCGGGCACCGGGAAGCCCTCGGGCTGCATTCCCGCAGCAAACCCCAAAGGCGAAACCCGGTGGGGGCAGCAGGGGAGCCCGGGGGACCCCAGCTCCCCAGCCTGGGGACCTGCCTGGGACCCTTGCCCGTGCCTTGCCCAGCACACAGTGAGCATTTTTGGGGGCGGCATGAGGAGGAGATGCAATAAATCCTGCAGATGCTTCTACTCTCTCTGCAAATAACGCATAACCTTTAATATTTATTTGTTACTATTAATTCCCAAAAATAATTACTGAACTCTTGGCCCTTCGACTTCGACAAGCGGCGCTTTGTTTCTATAAAATAAACTTGAGAGAATCAATCCCTCCATATCAAACTAGGGATTTGAATTAAAGGCCCATTTGGGACACTTGAGACTACAAAGGGTTACACATAAATAAATGCCACATTTGCCTATTGCAAAAGTTTTCTCTGTCCTTTCTCAGTCACAACAGGGGAGGAAAAAGCCGTCGTTTATTATCTAGCGCTGGGCAGGAGCAGCCCCTCCAGAATGTGCTCTTAGATTTGGCCGGCAGAAGAGGGACTCTTTTTTCCCCCCTCAACAGCAGCTCCTTTTGTTCTCCAGATCTCTTTCCCAATTTCAAGCTTCACTTGCAGATCCTAAGTTTGTTTGTTAATGACGCTATTACCATCTGGCTCGTCCTACTTTCCAAAAGATATAAATCTCCCCGGTTTCATTGCCTACATTATCATTTAAGTGCCACCATCGCTGGAAGAAAAATATGCTTTCAAGGCTGCGAATTCTCCCGCACGCAGCAATTCCCGGCCGCGGAGCTGCCGCCGGCCGCGGGAGGCTCCAAATGCATTTCACCTTGCAGCGGTCCTCGCAGAGGGGCCCGCCGCGATTTGAGGTTTTCGACAGAAAGCGAAGGGAGCCCCCCCCTCCCCTGCCCCCGTCCTGGCGCTGGTTAATGCATCTGGCTACTTTGAACCGTTATCTGGGTGCGCGCCCGGCCGCCGGGGTTGGAAGGGGGGAAAGGATGGGTCCTGTCCTTGGCAGGCTCCTGGGGGCCCTCAGCCGGTCCCCCCCGTCCCCCTACCATAAGCGCCTACTCAGTACGTGCGGATAAACCTTTCCCACAGGCGTCGTACTGTAAAGGGAAGAAAAGTTTGGGCTCCTCTTAGCGCAAAGCGCTCGCAGATTTGTGTGCGTTTGGGCATAAAGGGACGGGGGGAGGGCGAGCAGGGATGGGGGAGGGAGTTGGGTCGGTTTGTGTATGGGCTCCACAATGACTCTATTTATTCGCTGCAACCAGCCTGGGCAGATTGAATAGGCGCGAGAGAGACACTCAGCCTTCCCAACGCGTGGGCTTTGTGGGACCCAGTCCCCACTAGCAGATTTGGACTGCTAATTTCCCATGCTGCGGGGCTCTCCCTCAGGAGACGCAGCCGTGCCCATCAGCTCCGTCTCCCCCAAACCCCGTCTGCGTTTCCAGGCTCTAAGCGCTCTCTGCTCGCTGCCTGGAGAAGTTGAGCGAGGGGAGAAGTTTAAAACCTTTATCGTTTCTTTGCTGGGTGTCCGGCAACTCTCTTGCGGAGAAAAAAAATATTTAAATGTACGTATACGCGCACACACACATAATATTGTCAAGCGAAGGAAAAGCTATTCCTCTAATATGCGAAAGAAACCCAGGGATTTTTTTTTTTTTCCCCGAGAGATCTAATTGTTATAAACAATTACGGATGAAAAGAAAACTCACTTATTATGCACTTGTAATACTGTGACTGCATGGGAGAGAAAGGGGCCAAACCAGTGATTAATTAATATCGCACCGGCGTAGCTGCTTTCTCGCGGAAGGCCTTTTCCCCCTTCGCCGCTGCAGAGTTATCATTCCAGCTCGAGTCATGTGCAGCCAGGAAGGGATCTTGTTTATAAATTTATATGACGACCTTTTCTTTGTGTCTGCTCTAAAGTTGATATGGACAAATTGCAGAGGTATACAATTTAAGTAGATGCACTTTTAATCACCGATCATTAAAATGGTTATGTTAAATATACTCAATTACATGCATGACTTCACCCTAACAGTACTTTCTATTCTCCCAGCTGCTCACGTATTCCTTAACTATAGTCAGCAGAAGAAACTCGATTATGCTGAATCCATACATTTCTATGGATTTCATCAGCCTAATTAATGCTTCAGTGTGGTCCATGTGTCTGAAAGGTCCCTTTGCTATTACTTGGGTAAGGAGGCAGTGCAGGAATGCAGAGGGTCTTTCTTTCAAAGATACCCATGGGGGTCACTCTAGGACTCTAATGGCAAAGGTAGCAAGTGTTAAATAGCAGAAACATGCAGAGAAAGGGAAGGCAACGATGTAAAAGGGACATTGATACTGTAGGTATGCCCAACAGGTCAGTGATGATAATTAAAGCGCTTAAAGAAGAAAAGGTAAATGTAAGGCTTCCACAATTCGCAGCGTGCCTGGTTAAAAGCAAACAAATCAGCCCACAGAAACGCACCTTGCTGGTCCTGGTGGGGAGAAAAAAAAAAAAAAGTTGACAGCAGATTTTTAGCCTAAATAACTATCAGGGCAGCCTCTTCTGTGAGCACCGTGTTTGAATGCCCCGTCTATTCTCTAATTTTCTCGTTGTGGAAATGCAAAGTGTCGTGGAGATGCCTGTGCAGCCAGGAAGAACTGGGTGCTCCCACGCTGCCGTATCCTGTGCACTCGCAGTGCTGGCACCATCCAGGGGATTTTCCTGCGATCTCCGAGGTCAGTGTGCTCAAGCAGTACAGGTGCACACAGAGCTGGCAGAAGTAGCTCTTTCCCCAGCTTTCTTCCAAAATGAAGAAGTGATTAAAATAAATGGGATGCGCTGCAGCTCTAGCACAAACAGCCAGTGGCTGCTTTTATAACGCATCTTCCCATCTCAGCATTCAGTGGGATCTCAAAGGAAAGAGTGCTGCCTACTCTTCAAGCAACATGTTAATCAATGAGAAATTCATCGAGATGTATTTATTTTTTTGTTCCCACCTGTTGTGGTAGAAGACCATCTGATCAGACCTTTCTCTGGCTGCTGGGAGACGTGAGGGGAAATCAGAGAGCATTCTTGTCACCCACTGTGCTGCCAAGAAGGCGGCAGTGGAGCCCAGCTCTCTTCCCCATTCCTCTGTCGTGCACTCTGCAGCTCAGTTGTCCTAACTCGTGCCAGTGCCTCGCTGCAGCCTTCATCCTTGAAGTGGAGAGAGAGAACAGGGAAGATTTCAGATCTATAACCAAATTATAACCTAGGAACTTTATGCTTGTCATGCTAATTTAATGACTTTTATAGTAAGTGTAGACTTTCTGTCTTTTGAAATTAGCTCTTCAAAATGCTTTGTGTAATGACAGACACTAGACATAAGAGACAAATGCACAAGCAATAGTGGGATAATAATCTGGCAAACACTGTGCCATTTAATATTAAGATGGAGAAGGAAGTGCAGTGAATCTCAGCAGAGATGTGCATTGTTGCCTGAGGCCATCAGCCCACAGCAGGCTCCAGAGTGACCCAAAACGAGGGTGTCCTCCAACCCTGCCCTGCCTGGCTTCACCTGGGAAATGAGCAGATCCTGGATGTTGAGTGCAGATTAGCGTTTTGTGAAATGACCCTTTGCTTTCTGGTGCTGTTTACAGGTGTCTGAGTACCTGAACGTCCTGATTTAGATGGGCTGGCTCTGCCTGCACCCAGCATGCCCCGTGGGAGACATATATGCTGCACGCACTCATATGGCTCTGAGCGTGCAGATCACCTCTGTCCTTCAGAGCACTTCTGTGCTCCCGTGTTATGAGTGGTCCAGAAATCTGTCCCAGAGATGGTTTTGATAACAAAGGGCTGGCTAAGCCCAAAGCTATATATGTACTGCAACTTGGGCGACTCACTCATTGCCTATAATTGTAAATAAGGTAAGTTCACACGACGATCGAGTAACGAGGGAACAAGAGGCCTATTTTAATCAGGTGGTTATCTCTCCTTGGTGGAGATCAGAGCTCCATCGCTCCTGGCCTTCTCATTGTGTCCCCCCTGCTGGAAATGACAGCTCCTTCAGAAATAAGCAACTTGGTCCCTGGATGGGATTTCAGCTCTTTTGCACTACACATGTACCAATTGTCATTTTACAGCTACAGCGAAACCTCTAAATTATATAAGTGTATAAACTCGGCCTCATTAAATCCCCCCTTTTGGATAGCCTCAAGGTTGGAGAGTATATTACTGTAAGCCAGAGGAGACTTAAATTATATCCAAATGGGGATTGAAACGTAGTGGTACTTAGGCACACTCCTTGTCTCAGCTACAGAGGTTTCATTTTTCCCCTTTCGAGTGTTATAATATTACAAACGCAACTGTTTCCGTATGTCAAATCAAACGATCTGAAATCCTATTTCTTGATTCAGCCTACGGGTCCCTTTGTGGTGGGGACAAAAACACAAAGATATGATCAAACACCGCAGTCTGACCAAAGAGAAATTTATCGTTCATCTGAGAGAGCTTCCTAATTTGAAGCTGAAGCCCTCCCCTTCCCGAACGCATGGGGACATGCTGGGGAAGTTGTTTGCTCGCGTGCGTGCCCGTGTGCACGGCTAAACGGGGGTGTGCAGGGCAGGGTCACCCCACGGCTTAGAGCACACCCTGCCTGCGGGCTGATCCTTCCAATCAAGCCGATTAAAAAAAATAATGAAAGGCTTGAGTGGGAAATCTGTGCCCACAGGGCTGCCTTGTGTCCTCTGGCCCTGCCTGGGGGTACAGCTGGGGCCGGGGGGCTCTGCCTGGGCCCCCCCCCGGGGGCATCTGCTTGGGACCCCCCCGGCTTGGCGCTGCCAGCTCTGCCTGGTGGCACCGCGGGGGGCTCCTGCAGAGCCTCTGTCGAAGTCCCCCGAAGTTGGGGCCGCCGGGAGGGGGTCGCTGCTCCCCCCCCTCCTTTCGCAGCCCTCGCAGGAGGGTCAGTGGTTTAACCAGGCGTCACCAGGACTTCGTTTTATCCCCGGCCCACTGAAGCGTGTGGCTTCCAGTGACTGATGGCCGCTGTGCTGCACAGTTGCTCTCACGGTGCGTGCTCCAGATGGGCACGGCCCGGAGGCTTGGGGGGAGCAGGGGGGGCACCGCTTTGGAAAGGCCACCAGGGTTTGTTCTGGGTCCTCCCCCCCATGCCAGAACCCCAAAGTTGGGCAACTTCTTTAGCGGTGTGGGGCGGGGGGGGGGGGGAGCGATGCTGTCCCCCCGTCACCCCCCGTCCCCCGGCGCAGGCAGCACGTTCCCAAACTCCAAAATGCCAAATCACGTTACTGCTGCGGCGGGAGGCTGCTTGCGGATCCGTGACAGCTGAGTTTTTCCTATCGATTATGTGACACTGCAGTTCATTTACACGGCTCCAAAGCTTAAAGACACGGGAGGAGCCCCCCGGTTTAACCCGAAATCCTAACAGAAAGAGGATCAACTTTCTGGCCGCTGTTTAAACTGATAGATCGGGACTTAATTCGGAGAGACAGAAAGGGAGAGAAACGACAGCACGGATTTATCTTGCCGGCCGTCTTTGGTGCAACTTTAGAAACTGCGGCATTGCAAACGGGGGGCCGAGATGCTAACGAGCAGCAGCAGCGAGTTCAGCTCCTGGTTTTCGTATCGATTTTAGGAAGGGGGTCCCAGCTCCGGGCTCCCCCCGCGGGTGCGCGCCCCGAGGGCGCGGCTGCGTGCGGCTGCTCGGGGCCTTTCGGGCTCGTCCCAGCACCGGGGAGGGGGTCTTTTGCCAACCCCCCCGGGGACGGCAGCGGCCCCAGTGTACTGCCGGGGCCTTCCCCTGCCTCTTCGAGCCGGGGGCTTTGCAAACGCCGGTCCCGCTGCTCCCTCCCCCTGCCCTTGCCGAGGTTTCACTCCTTGCTGTTAGTGCCTGGAAACAATAAAGGATGTCGGGCTGGGCTTTTATTGATTATTTGTCACCCCGTATTTGTCAGTTTCAATAACTTTTCCTGAAGTTTTACTCACGGGCACTTGAGCTTTCGGATTAGGCCAGCTCTGCGGATTGCAGCGAGGGGTAATTATCCGCCGGCCTGCTTCCCTGCCGCCGGGCTGCGCAGCCCGAGAGAAAAGAGCATTACCGGGGAGGGGACGAGCAGGATCCGGCCCGAGCCCCCCCAAAGCGCTGCCCGGGCCCGAGGCGGTTGCAGCCGCCCCCCCGCCGCCCCTATCCGCGGCTGCGCTCGTTCCACGAAGGGAGCCGGAGCCCCCATCCCTCCTCCCCTGCCCCAAGTTTTGGAGGCCGGGACATCGCCTCCCTCGGGGGGAAGAATGGGAGGGTTGGACCCGCGGAGCTGGGGCCCGAGCCGCGGCTCTCGGCAGCCGCCGCATCCCCGGGATTCGGTGGAGGGATGCGACACCGGGGCTTCGCCGTGCGGGGAGCCGGGAACCGGCCCGGAGGCGGCGGGGCTGCGGCACCTGCCCTGGGGTGGTGGTGGGGGACGAGATCTGAGTCTGTGGGGGGTGGGCTCGGACCCTCCTGGAGGGGAGGGAAAGCCCCGCTCCCCGTCCCGCCTC
Organism: Anas acuta; assembly: GCF_963932015.1. Taxonomy (NCBI): domain Eukaryota; kingdom Metazoa; phylum Chordata; class Aves; order Anseriformes; family Anatidae; genus Anas; species Anas acuta. The sequence continues at coordinate 8,157,435 of NC_088987.1, forward strand.
CTCCTCTCGGCACTGGGCGACGGGTCCCGAGCGCTGAGCGCGGCCCCGTGCGCGCTCCGGCCGCGGGTGAGGGCTGGAGGCAACCGGGAGCAGCCGTCCCGAGGGCTGGCAGCGTGCTCGCCCCGGCATGTGGGGTGCCCGGAGTACCCCATGACATCCCACCGCAAACCAAGAGACGAGCGAGCACGGAGCGGCCGGGTCCCCGGGATTTAATTACAGCGGAATGCATTCTCCATGCTGATTAGGAGGAAAATCAATCGGGGGCTTATTTGGCACAAGGAACCAATAAAACACACGCACGCACACACGCACAATTTATTAGAGCAATAATCTCAGCCCCAAATGGCCTAAATATTATTGTTTCAGTTGCAGTGAGGGAATAAGTGTTATACAGAGAGCATCAGGGAGTCCTTTCCCAGGAATTCAGAAAGAGTTTTGAGCCTCTTGCCTGGCACTGGCTTGCCAGCTCAGAAACCTTTGAAATAGTGGGTTGCTTTCCCCCATTTCAGGTCCAGGTGTCTGGACTGCTGTAGTACCTACAGGACGAGCAGCTCTGTGGTCCACAGCCGCTTGTGCCAAGAGGCAAACATGGTACAGAGCTTCTCACTTGCTCTTCCAGATTTCCTGCTTTCCAGTGATTTATATGTGAAATTCCTAGAAGAGAGGAGGCCACACAAAAGATCCCCAAGCCACGGGCCGTGCTAAATGCCTTGCTGGGAAAAGACAGTTTGTGCCAAAAATTCTCTGCTAGGGATGGGGCAGGAAAGCATCCCCGCAGGAGGGTGCTGAGCCCTGAGGCCGGGCTGGAGTGCGTGGGGAGGCCGGGGGGCAGCGGTGCCCCCCTGCTTCCCCTCTGCCAGGCGACATCGCTGCCTTGTTCTCTGCCAGAGCTGCAGCTCCCAGGAGGTCTCTCAGGAGTTGGGGGATGCTCGGGGGGCATGCAGAGGGCCAGGTCATGCCAGGAACTGTGGGGTCGCTGAGAGCTTCAAGTGTGTGACTCAGGAGATTCTGGGTTTGCATTGCAGCTTTCTGTAACCCCAGTCATCTCCGTCCCGAACCGGAGAGGACCTCATTTCCTGCTCAGAGCTCTGCCAACCACAAGGTCTTTTAATAAGGCTGCCAGGGGTGCCGGGCTGCGGGAAGGACAGTCAGTGTTTGTCACCAGGGAATGAGCTGGCATCATAGCTCTCATCTGAGTCAACAACCTGGCTAGCCCTGAGCATGACTTCATAAATCATGGCATCTAATTGAAAAGCACATACTTATATACACAGGGCTGTTCAAAAAGAATGAAAAAAAAAAAAAAAAGTAACAAACACTTCTGTTTTCCCCACTAGCCTGTTCATCAGTCACCTGATTGTTTCAACTTACTTTATTTCACGCAGAAAAAAAAAGAAAAAGAAAACATAAAACCATCTTGTATAACCACAATAAAAGCACAAATGAAAAAATTCATCTCTTAATGAGAGGCTTAGACTTTTTCTAACACAACCCTAATAATAGGAAAACAATCTTTAAGTGTTTTTAATTTAAATTGTTTTCACGGTTAATTCAAAATCACTGAATAATATTATCACGTGTCTATGTATCTATTTGGCATTGAGGCATATGATATTTCAAAGCAATTGAATTACTTTTGAAAGCAAAAAGAGTCCTTTACAATTCATGTATTCGCTTTTTGGAAATTGTTTAGTACACATATGCCGGCCTTCCTTTTTCTCCTCCTTCCAGTTGAAATGAAAAGTTAAATCTGCGATGAAAGATTGGTTACGTGTTCTGCTTTTCACACACAAATCTCCTGCTTTATTTTTTCACCCACAGGAGCTGAGGGATATCCTCGTGTCAGAGACATCTCCGCAGCCCTGGCCCTTCTGCCATCTCACCCGGGAGTGCAGAAGCAGAGAAGGAGCGTAGGGCAGTGGCTGAGCAGCAGCTGAATATTCAGATTTCACTCTTCAAGCAACCAGAGACACTTCAAAACCATGCGTGAGACAAAATGACGTTAAAATTTCAATCCTTAAACCTCTGTTTAGTCGTACTCCAGAAGTGAGCAGTTCATAGCAGACCGGGATTTCTGATTGACACTTTGCCATCAGAAGCCCTCGAGTAGGATTTCTCCAGCTATAACACTGGGCTCTGCTCCCTTTCGGAAGATGCTATTTCGCGAATAGAAGCACGGGAGAAATTTGCATAAAAGCTTCATATATAATACATGATTGCTTGGAAATTAAGAAGCAGCAGTTTTTCCCTTATTGTTTTTGGAATAAAGGGTGCGCTTTGTTTTCTTGTTTACTTAGTGTGCTCTCTGATCCCTTGATGTGTTTCAAGAGTTTTCTGTCAGCATCATGAGACCTTGCTTACCTGGTAAATTTTAAGTGTGAAATGATTACTGTTCAAAGTGCCTGAAAAATACAACAGTAACAATGTCTGACAACTTTTTTTTTTCCTTCCCTTGTTAAATAATATTTCATGGTACATTAAATGGGTTGTGCAGCCTCTTCTGAAGAGACCAAAGCAACGCATTGCCACATGCTTAATGTTTTCATCAAGTAGCAGTTCTTAAAAGGGAAAGAGCTGAAGGCAACCTGCAATCCTTCCCTGAGCCTTTTCTTGGTTTGTTCTGAATTGAATTAGAAATGGTACTAATTTGGGGACATATATGGAAAGAAAATAAATATTATTTCACAATAAACCTCTTAGTGTGTCATTTGCAATCACAGGCAGATACTAGAAATGCTACTCGTTAAATCCACTGAACGTTACTTTTCCAGAAGTTGAAATGTTTTCAGCCAAACTGATTTCTTGACAGTAGCTTTGGATGCAATAGCTAGAGCCAGAGCAGCCCAAGGAGAGAAGCAAACAATTAAAACATTTACGTATTTGATTCTTGATAGACATCTCCACAAGGTAGGTTTTAACATTTTTTTTTTCTTCTCTCTTTTTTTTTTTTTTTTTTTTCAGTAAAGAAGGATAAGCTTGGAGTGCCCAGTCACCGTGGTAACTGCCAGAAAAATTCTCCTGAAGTTTGAAGAGGTCAGCTAACGGGGTCAACAACTCTGGCCTCTTTCTGAGCTGGGGCTGGCAGGCTCCATCCTGCGGCTGGGGTGTTAGCGCAGGCTGAGCCCTGGGAGGTGGACCATTCCAGCTCTGATATAAATTTTTTGAGTCAGTTCACGGCCTGGACTCTCCAGGTGGCCTCCAAAATCGATTGTGACCTTGTGACCCTGTCTAACGGAGGCATAGCATCCACCCTAAGTAAGGATTTAGCCAGGAACGACAGCTTTCCACTGAGTGTTATTGGGGACAGTACAAACAGTTTTGGAAGCAAGGAGGTAGGTATGAGGAGTTGAGGTCATTAAAGGCATATTAAAAAACAATTTTAAAAATCCTTGTTAGTGGAAAGTTTTTATTAGCATTATTCCTTAAATAAACTGTTCTGGCAAGGACCCTTTTATCTTCCCTAACAATATCATATCAAGTATTTCAGCACATTAACATACGAAAAATTGGCACTTTCTATATTCCAAACTGAACTAATATTTTGTCTACCTCTGGATTTTGAACTTGTAAATGAAGCTGGCAGACGTGTGATAAAATAGACTTCTGTGAAGCATGTTTTTTTCCTTAATACCATAGAAACCAGGAGACTGCTTATTAAAGCGGGTTGTTTATTTTAGGAAGTAACTTCTCTGATATATGCGTTCTTTTTAGATTCAAGAAGCTCTTTATTGATGTCATTTTATTATTAAACTGGGAAATGAAGTCACATTCGGAATAGCACAGAATGAAAGTATGAATCTCACAGGCTGCTTCCCTCACTGGTTTGTAATACACACAGACAAGCCATAGATTTGGTTACACGTTTTTGTAGAAGAAAACTGTCATCATACTAAGATCACATTTATAGAAAAAAAATATTTTTCCCTTAAGATTTTAAGCAACAAACCATTGGGGTGAGGCAGGGACAGGGGGAAGCTGCTGCAGAGGTCTGATTTTGTTAAAAAAAATAAATCTATAAGCATGCCCTTCCGAGCAAGCAGCCTTGTTATTGTGCTCCCAGTTAACACTGTCCTGGTTCATTACCACTTCTACAAAACCTCAGCTCTGCACACACTGCTCACATGAGTAATCAGTCGTCATCAGGTGAGTAAGTGGAACTACATGGAGGAGCAAAGTCCACTTTCCAAGGTGGAAAATGCTCTCGAACTTTGAGTGACTTTAAAACTGCTCTGAAGGAAGAAAATTGCATTAATGTTTGTTCCCAGTCTTGGAAAAATTACACAAACTTATCCCAGCGGGAATCTTGCCCAAACACTTCTTGTGCCTCGCAGGAGAGGGCCTGGCTCTGACGTCCTTCTTCCCATCACTCACCTGCGGAGCAGTTCCCCTCGGGTCAGAGGGCTTGTGCAGAGATGGGGCTATTAAATACGACTCAGAACGAGAGCCTGAGCCCTCTCCACACTAAATAACATGGTACCGCTGAGAAGTCCCATTCGTTACAACAGCAAGAGTCCCTGGCTTTTACTTGTGGTAAAACCTTGCTCTGCAGAAAGCCCCCAGAACCAGCAGATGCCTGTTGGCCAAGGTCCTGCCTCTTCTAGGGCTGGCGTAATCTGCCCAGTGGGATTATCTGAAGAGCAGGAGTTAAATTACCACAAATAAGAAAGGGGGCAGAACTGTGCTCTAAAATATTCTGGGGCCCAGACATGCACGTGCAGGTATCAATGGCAACACTCTATTTAATTCCTTCCTAAATACTAACTCTAGTTTGTTGCTGTTGATTTTTAATAGAACTATGCTGAAAACAATTTACTCACATCAGCGGGAGTGTTGATTCAGGGGAGTGCCTTGTATGACTAAGCTTGGCAAGACAGAGCTCACAGTCCTCAGAGAGGACCAGCATATTTGCTCAGTTTTCAGAAAAAGCATTTAAAAACAGGAATTGTGAGCAGCTGCAAGGTGAATACAAATCTGCAGAATTTTTAACATTTTTTTTTTTTTAATATTCATACCTCTTTTGTAATGAGGGCATAAAGTTCCCCAATTCTACCTGAAAAATGGGATTGCTTCTAAAACAGATGGTACTACCCTCACATTGGAACTTCTGGACCAAAATTACCCCAAACTGTCCCAAAAGCCTCAGGCTTGGAACAAGGAATCATTGGCAGAGAGAATGACAAGGAGTCTCAGGATCTTTTACTTGCTGCAAAATCTTTTGAGTTGATTTCTGTTGATCCTATTGAATTGATAATCCACTGAAAACCTACAAATGTCACTTGAAACAGGTCCTGGGTTTGTGTCTTTTGTAACTCTTTGCCTTTTTCTGTTGATCAGCTCTAGTACAACTGGGATGTGGAGGACATTAGCAGCAGCTGCAGCAGGACTGCTGGTCTTCCTCAGCCCTTCCAGCTCCATGAAGTGCTCGCTCCAAATCATTTGATTCCATGACATATTTTCTGAAGTGCAGGCTGCTTCAGTTTTGGCAGAATGATATACATGAATGGGCTTAATACGGCATTAGAGATGAACAGTCAGAATCACCAAGGGTGCTGGACTGGTGGTTCCCAGCCTCTATCATATGGATCACTGATAATCCATGGGGCCTTGGGAAGTTTGCTGCAGGTGGTCTGTGGAACTGTATTAAATAATAACGTTCATAGTCTTCAATTAAAATTTTGATGAGAAGAGTGTGTGGCAGTCTGCACTCAAGTCTGAGAACTGAGAGCGATCTGCCAGCCTAAAAGGTCTGAGGATGTCTGCTTTGCATGAATGTGTCTCAGCCTGTGGTCCATCAGGCATTAGAAAGTATTTTGAGAATGCTTTCAAATTAAATACATGTGCAGTAAATGAACATGCCTTCTCACTCATGCAAGCGAGCAAGCAAAAGAAAACAACAGCAAGGAAAAAAAAAAAAAAGGACTTCAAAACAAAACGAAGAAAATAAAGGTAATAAATTAACACTGACGCCTCAGCCTAGTTTGTGTTTGTTTGTATCTGAAAACCACATTTCCAGCGCTGCACAGAGCGGAGAGCAGGGCTCTGGCAAGCATCGCCTTGCCACGGCCTGGAGCGGGGCTGCTGAGGGTCTGCGCTAGCTGGAGGAAGCGGCGAGGGCAAGCGGGCACTCGGGACTTGCAGGTGCGCTGCCAGAAGGGCCCGAACAAGTGCCGCATTTCCTTCGCCTTTTACTTTCCTCGCCGCGTTAAGTGTGTGCGCGGCTGGCAAGCAGAGGAAAAGTCAAACTAATTCTGATGCTTTTCCCTATTCTGGGTGGACTAAGTCAGAGAAAGCACTTACGGCAGCCTTTGTGGAAGGGTTACAATGTAGGTTGATACTTTAGGAGCTATAGGAAGTTCTTAATCCTTCACTGCCTACGGGACTGTCATTTATAGACCTGCCATTGTCTCATCTTTTATAAGGATGCTTCCTTACATTAAGGTTCCAAGAGCAACCGGACTTGGCCATTGTTCACAGCTATTTCAGCGAGTGCCTTAATGCACATCTAATATTTTGTTTAGGCTTTCACTGCTCTCCTACGCAGCAGACTGTACCTTCACACTGGTTTAGGTGACATCATTGACAAAACATTCATTCCAGTGTTTTTTTTTTTTTTTCTCATTTATTTATTTTTTTCTTTTTTCTTCCTGATTTGTCTGTACATCTTGATTTTGCATTAACCTTGTTTGTTACAGGTAACATGTGGAACTTTATGCATTTAGTTGCTCATTTTGTGTTCAGTTCTCAGTTGAAGGAAAGCCACACAAACACACTTCCTTCTTATAAAAAAGCTTCCACGTGTTAAATTTCCACCAGGTCAAATTCATTACATGTGTATTATCTAAATTAAAGTATCTCTTACCATATAACAAGAATGAATTTGGCCATGAGCAGACAAAATGGAAGCAGGGATTATTTTGGTTGTATAAAATGTAGCTTGATGTTAGTGGTGGTTTAATTACAGGATTTTTTTATTGCTATTCATACAGACAACTGCTGTTTTCCCCTTTGATTTATCTCCAGATCAGCCCCGTTCAGCACCCCATTTCTGGCAGTCTCAGCAACACATGGGGTCTGGCAGGCTTCTGCAGACATTTCCATCCTCCCTGCACTGCTCCTTCCTCTGCCCTGTCGTAGCAGCCCCGCAGCCTGGTGTTTCTCAGAATCCCTCAGTGATGCCTTTCCTCTCTAATCTGCTCCATGGCTGCTCCACAATCCAATGCTTTTGTCAAAGTTTTTCAAACAGTTCTAGAAATAGAGGCTGAAATACAGGTGGGTGATCTGGTGACCGGGTGGTGTTCTGCCACTGCCTTCCTGCCCTGCCTTGGGTAAATTACAGACCTCCTCTAGAGCTCATCTCTGTATCCATAAAATAATAACAATATTTTTTCAGAGTGCTTTTATATTCCTAAAAAAAAAAGATTTAGGTAAATCAAAAGCTACCTAGATTTTGTCAAACACAACTCTGTCTAACACTCACCACTTTTTCCTTTGCTGTCTTACCTGCTGAGGCTTTGTGATTAGCCTTACAGAGTCAAGGTTTTTTTCGTGTCCTGCATAAAGTGACATTTGGGCTTTTAAATTACCTTTGTGTGTACAACATATGTAGCATATGTGCTGATATATATATATATATATATATATATATTTTTTTTTTTTTTTTTTTTCACATGCGTTCTTGTTTTGCTGAAACCCCCCTGAACAAACTACACCCAGGCTGGTGCCACACAGCCACCAAGTGCCTGGTCACCTTTGTGTGCTGCAGGCAGCGTGAGGCTTTAGCATGGCCATCGGTGGGGCAGCGCATGTCGAAATACGTGATGTGGTCCTTCCTGACCCCGAGTTACACCTCGCTTAGCAGTCTCTCTTGCTGTTTAGTTGCTCTTGTAGTTTCCAGTTATGTAACACATCTCGCTTTGTGAATATGTGAATTTAACAGCTGTCATTGTCAGCAGTGGTGGTGTGGTTTCTTTTTTTTTTTTTTTGGCAAGCTGGCATTACTCATCAGTCTCATGGTAGTTTTGTTTGAAAAATGCTTGTGTTAGAAAAAGTGGATTTATCAGCTCAGCACTGTATGGTGCTAGCATGCAGCACAACAAAAGACAAGTGCTCATTTCAGTAACGCTTGCAGCATTTCATGGGGCCCCCAAATAGGCTGAACAAGGCTTCTCTGGCAGCTAAACCCAAGTACAGTGGGAAACTGTTAAAGTGGCAGTGTCACTGCCTGGAAAATGGGTTCTGTTTTCTCCCATCAGTTATTGCTGCTTTCTGTTTTTTTCTTTTTTTTTTTTTTTTAATTTGTTTGTTATGTTTTTAAAGACTATTTACTGCTTTAGGAGTTTCACTGAATGTTTGAGAAAAAAGAGAGCTAAATGAAAGCGTCGTGCTCTTAGAAATGATTTTTTCTTACCATTTCTTGGAGCACAGACCAAACAGTTTGTTATTCTCAAAGTGGTTCTGTCATACAGGAAAAAAAGATACTTGTGGCTTTTTCAAGTAATACTATAAAGTCGGTCATGTTGCAGCCCTTCAAGGAGATCTCTTTCCCTGTGTGCATCAGTTTATTTTCAGAATGATTTGCTGCACTTACTTACAATTTCTTTCAGAACTGCTCTTCCAGAATGCAAATTCAACCTGGAGAGTTTTCTGTATTTAATTGAATGTGTCAGGTGGTTAAAACCATGTTTTAAAAACAGTATTACATACTGCAAATGTGTCAAACCCTTTGTTCATAGATATTTAAAACAAATGCATTTTTCAGTATTTGTTTATTCTCTCTGTTTGCACTCCATACAGATGGTGAAGATAAACTAGTGGGTTTCATTTTGGCTTATAAATTGTCTTGTACATTTTCAGGCAAGATGTTACAAAGCCTGTGTGACAAACATCAGAGGGAAATACTTTTCAGACATGTTTGCCACTAGATGTATCATAAGATTCATGAAAGGTTCAGTTTTATAAAATGCAAATTCTGGACCAATTGTTTCTCCAAAAGACTTCACAATCTCCGTAGCTTCATAGTTAATCTGCTACCCCGTTCTCATCAGGTGTCTAACAGGAGTCAGAGCTGGATAGAACACATATTTTACAGATCTATGAATATTACATACATTTTTAACTTTGACAGCTTTTGTTTGCTAAAATGTGGTTGTTTACCACAACTTGTGCCCAGACAAATGTATCTAAGCATGGACACTTTTAAGACTGCACAAAAGGCAACTGCATCTGCCCCTGGAGGCACACATCCAGGACGGTGTTGCTGTGCGTTCACCTCCCACACGTGCTCGTGCTCCAGACGATGCTGGACTGTGTGGCTGGACCAGGCACACACGATTCCCATCTCATCCTGTCCACTGCAGAAAGAGGCAGCTGCAGTGAGCTGCCTGCTCTCTGAGAACAGAGGTCTGAGCTCTCAGCTGCTAGACAGCCTACAACACCTCAGGCAGAGGCACACTGACCTTGCCATAAATGCGTGTTGGCATCACACTGTGCCAGCGCACACTGACCCCTTGGTTTCCACACCTGGTATGGCAGCAACCACACAGCAGTCACTGCTGCATACCAAAGCTGGATGTGATTAACCTGTCAGGGTTCACGCTTGTCCAAGGCCAGCACTGCTGGAGCTGGTGAAATGTTTGTGTTTCAGTACCCAGGAAGCTTGGTGTCTCTTGGGGTGCTTCTCAACTCCTGTGCACAAATTGGAGACCCTTGGTCCTTGGCCAGACCAGACACAAATAACACACCAAAGTGATGCTTCAAGGAGGCAAGGAAGATGTTCAGGGCTTCCTCCTCCCTTGAATGGAGTAAATCTGAAAGCCACATAGAGGCAGCCAGTGCAGGTTGGGAGCACAGCTTCATTTAAGACCTGCTTTTCCTGATACCCCCATGCCCTCTTCTTGCTACCCACATCTGCTTGCAGGCTGCCCTGGGCTGCTGGTGAATGACATCTTCTTTGTGATCACTGTGCCCACATGGCTGTAGCTCATCCCCTGGTATTTGGGCACTAAGGCCAGGTACACTGCAGGACCCCACTGTGAGAGTGTCACCAAGGTGTCTGACCGGGAAGGCCAAGAAAAGGTGACGTGTGACTGTGAAGGTGTGGGTGGCTGTTTCGGTACAAAACATGTGGGAAATGTTTCTCCCACACCTACCGCAGCCAAGCCGCGGTCGTTGACTTGAGTGACAGAGGAATGGGAGACTGGGATGTCTCAGCACAAGCCCCCCTAAGCCTTGGCTTGCAGGGTGAGGTCTTGAACACAGCCAGAGCCTGTTACATTAAAGGCTTTGTAAAAGCAACAGTGCCAGGCTAACATCTACCTCCCACGTTAGCAGCAGCCCCGGCAGGTGTAACGCGATCTGGGCAGCCCAAGCCAGTGAGTAAACAAACGGCCGCTTTCTGCACAAGCTGCACCAAATAACCTCTCCCAGCAGGGAATTAGGGTGGATACTGGTGCTAAGTGAGCTGTGCTGCTATGGAAAGGTCTGTGACGATAGAGAGTGTTGTGGGACTCTTAATTCTCCTTATTCCACACAGGTTTTAACCTCTACACCCCGTATGGGTTAGGGGAAAACTGTAGGGAAAAACTCTCCTAATAGGCCTGTGAAGTTTGGTGGGATTGAGCCTGATCCAGCTCATTGAGCTTTTGTGGGGATCTTCTGCTGCTTGGTTTCCCTAAGCTAAAGAAACCAATCGCACTGCTTCAACACTGCCAAGCCAGACAGTGGCATTTCATGTTGCCTTCAAGAGCTGCTTCCTCACTCTTCCGCTGGAATCCATCTCCAGTGAGCAACACCAGCCAAAGGGCTTCCTTCTTCACTACAACACCAGTCACTTTTTCCTCCTTCAACGCCAGCATTTAAGCCTCCCAGCTGCGGTGCATCCCCCCTCCCTACACAGCCGAGGTAAACAAGGTGCATCTGTGGGCCTGGCAGGGCTCTTGCAGCCTGCAGCCTGTGGGTGCACCACACCAAGGTTGTGGCTGGGCAGTGCTGCCACTGTGCCTCTGCTGCCCAGCCTGGTCCCATCCTGCCCCAGGCCTCCCCCCGGCCTCCCTGCCCATGCTCTGGCTCCTCACGAGTTATGATAACATGTAAGTAGCTTAGAGAATTCTTATCGGAACGAGTTGAACACAATGCGACGTTTAACTCTTAATGACAGCCACCTCTGACTGTGAGTGGCATATTATAAATTATGTTTGAACTGGATTTTTTTTTTCAGAGGCAGATATTCCCCCTGCCACCCAGCCAGTCCTGCGAAGTTGCACTTGTGGCCTTAATCCCACTTGGATGTGTGCCCTGCTGCCTCCACTCTCCGTCACTTGGGTACTTTAGTATTCTTGAACAAGTGAACAATCTTTGTTTCTGTACCTTATTAGGCCAAAGACCATAGCAGCTAGCGATGGCATCAGCAGGCCCTGCAGGCAGGATTCTCTGCAGACACAGCCAACCTCCAACAAACCCCTTTTTATCCTCCTGTTTCTAGGAAGAATTATGATGGTGGTGCCCTGCTGTTGATCAGTCAAATCTGTGGTAGGCCTAGAGATAAGTCCTGTAAGTGTGGTGTACTGTAAAACAGCGGCTCCCATTCATTAGTAGCTTGTGTGTAATAAACCACCAAAAGGAGGGGGATGGGGCGGGAGAGGGGAAGAGCAGCTGCAGTGTGCAGGAACAAACAACACAACTCATTCTTGGGAGCCAAAACTTTCTAATTTGCTGCTGGGCTGCTGGGAGCACTCAAATTCTTTCTGATAATGTGCTCGTGCCCTCGGTGTCTCTCCCCGCATTTCCCGAGTTCTGCTCTCCAGAGGTCCCCCAGTCTGGGACAGCTTCACTCCCAACCAAAACTATAGACGCTGTTGCACAGGGAGGAGGAGGGGAACACAGCAGCCTCCCAGTGTTTGCAGACTCCGGCGCAGCAAAGTGGTGGACCCGAGACAAGTCGTCCTGCCTGGGAATGGCCGTTGCACGTATCTGCTTGTGCAGTGGGTAAACAAAGCATCACATGGGCTGCAGAGCAAGCACGAGACGCGTCGCAAACCCATACGTATCTGAGGCATGCAGGAGGGCTAGAGTGTTGTTATCGATATAGAGACTGGTGGAATAATTAGGAACTTTTATCTCCCAAAGTGCAGAAACAAACAAACAAAACAAAACAACAGAAAAACAAAAACAAAAACAAAAACAAACACCCTCAAATCTATAATAGTTGAAAAATTATTTGGCTTAATTTCTAGTTTTTCTTTTTTTTTTTTTCTTTTTTTTCCCCACAAGTTTCAGTAAATATTTACATGAGCATAATATTTCCCCATTGCCCTGTATTGGAAACCGCTCGTAGGCATGTGCATTTAAATGGCATTTACTAAGTATAATGTAACATACTGCATCTGTTGAGACCTCAGTGGTTACTAATGCTTGCACAGCTGTGAATATGTTGGTGCTTTAAGAGCTTAGCCTTGGACCTGACTGCGTGTAGACCATTTTAGACCAGAAATTAAAATTACTGCGTGTTGCAGAACTGCCCTCATAGAACAAGTCTTTGTGCTAAAGCTTGTACGTTCACAAGAAAGGAAAATTAATTTTGCAGAGATGCGGCTCTGAAGGACCATTATACACTTGCAGATCACAGTGACTGCTTTTTTCACAGTGATGTGCCAGGCTGTGATGGTGCTTGGACTGCCTCCTAACATTTCTATAGACAAGAGATACTTAAATGGCACATCCAGGCTTGGGCCAAACTGCAAGCACTCTTTATGCAGACATGAGGTTTTCCACTCTCTTGCAGGAGATCTTGCTTGCTTTCCCTTCCCTGACCTCCTGGGGACTGGTGCCCTGTGCTGCCTGAGTCTTTACCTCTGCAATGAGAGGTGCTTCTCCAGGCTGTTCTTGGTTGTGGTACCCAGTGGGTGGAGGGAATAAAATCCCTGAGGATCCCAAGTGTGTATCCACCAAATGGTGTTAGCTAGACATGGGCACAGAACTGTTCTCACATCTCTTAAAAGTTTACATAGTGAAGGAACTGAAACTGGCTACTTACCTGCACATGGCTAGCGCAGGGTTCAGCCCTCCCTCCGCTTATACAACATTTTGGCATTTTTTTAAATAGTCTTTTGGCATTTTGAGTTTCCTTCCCCTGACTTTGATTGATAGATAGATAGATAGGTCAGTCAGTAGGTAGGTAGGTAAGTATATATTTTTATAATCAAAATTGTGTCCTGACTTTTCAAAGAAAATGAGGAAGGTAACATGCCTGGTAATTGCCTTGTGTCCTTACCACATAAGCATATGGGTTTGTAGCAGAGAACCAGCCATTGGAAAACTCCAGCACTGGTCTTTGTGTATTTCATGTGCAATAATGTTATATATTGCACACTGATTATCAAGATCAGAGCATTCCTTTAACTGACATGTTCCCTTGATAGCAGGCACCACACAACAGTTACCTGTCTGTGATAAAGTTATCAGCAAAATGTTTGAAATTATAAATAGGACCATAAATTGAGTGAATGTGCTGGGTAGCTATGAAACCATGGAGGGACTTTTTTTAATTATTATTATTATTTTTTTTTTCTAAAGGTTCTAGCCCCATCTCCAGCACAAGAGAAGTGGTGTAGCCCTTCCTTTTGTGGCCAGAGCTGCAAAACAGCCCCACAGCCAGAGCACTCGCACGAGGAGCCATTAGACAAGACAGACATTGGGAAAAGCTATAAATAGTAAATAACCTGCCTGCAAAAATACCTCGAATCATTAGAAATGGATGTTTAGTGAGTTTCCTTGGAATCAGTTATTGCCTTTATATTTTTATAGTGTTCTGCTAGAAGGGCTATTTTCTAACTATTGTTTGACAGAGGTAAACATCAGTAACCTGGCTCACTTCTTACACTTGAGAAACTGAAAAAAGCTGAGTAAGTCCTGAGGTTTTCATATCTACCCAGCTGAAGCTGGGGTAAATTGATTGTTTCATATTGAACTGAGGCAAAATATGCCTTAGTGATATTTTAAGCAAAGCAATTTAATCATTTTGGGATGAAAACTGTCTTCTTTGGTGTTATTAAATCACTCAACCCAGTTTTCTTTAAAAAGAGATGCATGAATCAATGATATTCATCCATTAGCTGAATCCAAACTATTATAAAAACTCTCCTTTTAGAAAGAATATTATTTGTGAAAGGATGACGACTGCCGGCTTGCTTTGCAGTACTCCTGAGCTGGACAAAATGTAAAAATAAGAAGGCTGATCAGACTACAATACTTTTAGTTCTGTGCATGGAACTCTACCTGATGCTATGTAATTAAGAATGACTCCTAAAGGAAGATTTAACTGTTTAATGTAGAGAAATTAAATTTCTGATGTATTTTTTAAATGGATGGAAATTTAGAACTGAGGCTTGCAAGTAAAATAAAGTATGTTTGTAAGTAGCTGTTTGCTAATATGTGTGAAAGAGGGGCTACATGTTACTATGATTCTTTTGTTGCTGTTTTTGATAACTTGCACAGTATGAAAACTTTTGGGGGCAGTAACTCACATTCTGTTCTGCCTTCTCTATCTACAGAAGCAACTCTGGCAGTGAAGGGGCTGCTCTGGGCAGCAGGATGCAACCCTCAGCCCCGTCTTTCCACAGGCGTTTGGCACCCCAAAACCCCTGGCAGCCCGACAGCTGCACATCCCGTATGGGTCCGGTTGATCGTGTGGCCACTGGTCCCAGCAATCCCCATGGCCCTAATCTCCCTTGGCCCATGTGAAGCTGTGCAAGGAGAATAAAGTTTGTTGTAAATGTGAATTTAATGTGTTTTCAGACTTGACAGCCTCTTTTAAATGAAAACATTTAAGTTGAGCGAAAGGCACATTTGCCTCTCCAAATAAATGGAATTATGGTTCAAAGATCTGACTTAATCCCAAGGCTCTTGCACTGTGCAGTAAGTAGGAAAGAAAGAGGATTGCTCGGATGAGCAGGGGTTAGCAGGATCAGTGGCCGTTTTATATCATTTGCCTCATTTTCCTTCTGGTATTTAATATACCTTTTGAGAACTTGCACTGACAATTTGTGAAAAGTCAAAGTAGCGTCACACTTGTTACCTAACGGCAAACAAACTATTAATTGGAACTAATGAAGGATGGTACAGAGAGTTTCCATCCAGCTTTCCTTCTAGGAAAATTTGACAATTGTAAAACAAACAAAAATGCCATTTTTCCAGATGTATTTTATCATACAGTCACGTCGTCGTCTTCTTTTTCTTAGGTTCATTTCAGGACTTTTCTCAAATCCATTTTATTTGTTATAACTACTTGTTCTTTTTCTACTTTTTTCTTTTTTAATTGTTTTGAATTCTGAATTGGCATTTCAATGATTTGAGGAAAGATTTTTACAAAATAACTGTGCCATTTGTATTTATTGTATCCCTAAGACCAACATTTCTGCACCCTGCTGCCACTGTAAGCCCGAGGTGAAACAAACAGCCCGCGAGGAGAAAGTAGAGCAATATTTTAAACTTTTGCCACTGAAAATGATCCGAAGTAACATCTAGGTTAAAAAAGACATTTTTTTTTTTCCCCCTGATGAAGATGATGCATGAAACTTTTCAGCCAGCTCCAGGTGGAAACAGCTTACTTTTTCTTTTTAGATTCAAATTTAAACTAGTTTCCATTCACAAGTTTTAAAGGAACACACACCATTTAATTCTTCAGCATGACATTTGAGTCTCATTCCCTGCCAGGAAGGGTACCTTAGCCTCCCTGTTCCTGAAAAGATGAGACTAATTTTTTTTTTTTTTTTGAAAAGGCTTCAAATGTTCCCTTGCTACTACTTTGAGTAAAGTGAGGTCACTGTAACTCCTCTGCTTTGTGTTTCACCTTTCTGTTTGAGTGGCACTTTCTGTAGCTGTACAGATGCAGAGATAAATATTTAAACGCAAGCAAAAGATAAAGTCTAAACTCCAAAATATCACTATGTGGATTACATAGTCTACATGGGCTCTTCACATACAGGTTATGTGAAAAGGAGATTATTTTGTAGATGATTTTGAGAACCACCAGGCTGTCAATATCTCCCTAGGATCATGCTGAACCATCCCCACGTGTCAGTATAACTGCAAAACACGCTGCTTTTGCAGAAACTGCTTTACACACAGCTGTGAAATGTGGGCAAATCTCTGCATATTTTTTTATTTTTTTCTATGTAAAAATCAAAAAGATTTTTGTTTTGTTTTATATTGTTTTGTGACTGGGAGCAGACCTCAATTTCACAGAACAAATATATTATTAAAATATTCCCCACATTTCTCCCTATCTTCCTCGAGCCATTCCAACTAAAAGCTTTTGTAAGCATGTGGGGGCAGCACTGACCTTTCCATTCTGTTTATGTGATGGCTAGCAAAACAAATCCCTGGTCGGGGAGGACGTGATCTGGTTGGAGTTGTCTCAAGAAGTTCTCAGCAGCTCTGCCCTGTGCCCCGAGCCACCATCTGTGCTCCCACAGGCACCTGGGGGCTGTCACTGGGTTCAGTGGGAGACACGAGAGCTCAGGTACTGTCCCAGTGGCCTAAGAGGTGGGTGGTGCTGAGGTCCTGTGCCTGGGAACACTTTTGCATGGCTCAATGTCCTCTCCATGTGGTTCAGCATCCTCTGTGCACTGCAACAGGGAT
Organism: Anas acuta; assembly: GCF_963932015.1. Taxonomy (NCBI): domain Eukaryota; kingdom Metazoa; phylum Chordata; class Aves; order Anseriformes; family Anatidae; genus Anas; species Anas acuta. The sequence continues at coordinate 8,174,070 of NC_088987.1, forward strand.
GTGGCTCTGCAGAGGCACTGGTGGGTATTTAATGGCATGGCCGTGGCATGTCCAGCCCCACAACATCCCTCATTTTTGAGATTGCTACTCACCCAGCCCCACAACACACAGATTTGTTCGAGTTTGCTTTTGAATGGTTTTGGTCCCCAAAACATCTCCTGTGGATGGGTTCAGCAGTGGCAGCACAAGGAGGCCGGGGGGCTGTGCTGCTACCAAAATGGGGGACAGGAGGGCTGCTGTGTTGCAAAACCATGTCTATCGAGGGTGAGGGTGCAGAGTTGGTGCCCACCACGTAAAAGAGAGAGGAAAACATGTTGTTGCATCCGTGTGATGGGGGATTGCAAGGCAGCCTATGGGCAGGCAAGAGTCAGGCCTGTGTCAGTCTCTATTCCTAGGAGCCAAACACTGCCTTCCAGCACACAATTTTTTTTTTTTCTTATTCTTATTTGTTTTTCTCAGCCACGTGCTCCTCCATTGCAGCATGAAGACGTGGAGGCAGCAACAGTGCAAGGCACAGCCACCAGCCGGGGCCGCCATCCTGTGCGGTGCTCAGCACTCGCTCCGAGCCTGTGCCCGCTGCTGCCATAGGCGCCGGGGGAATTGAGGGCATTTCACAGCTTTCAGGCACAGGAACAAATTGTAAACCCTGGTGTTGCATCCATGTGCGAACACACACACACACACACACACACACACACACACAGAGCCACCAGCAGCTGATGCTTCACACTAATCACTCTTATAAATGCCTCTAATTAGACTCATAAATACCTCTAACTTTCCTACAGGGAACAAAATGCCCAACAGGCTTAATGTAAACTAAGGGAAAAAAAGGAGTTAAAAAGATGAGTAAAAGCTATTTTTAAACCTGGCAAGTCCTAGAGCAGCACTCTTGAAAATCCAACCAGTGCTACAGAAATCCTAAATTGCAGTGCCCTGCACCCCCCGGAGTCGCAGCATGGGCAGATTGGGGGTGAGCAGCCGGGGGAGGGGCTGCAGCCCTCAGCCTTTGTAGCCGGAGGGCGAAACATTGGGATCCTGCAGAGAGGGAACACAGAAACCCTCAAGGCAGAGAGAAATAGGCCCAGACAAAAGCCCGTTACATGGTTGCAAATCACCCCACTGCTGTTATTTTATTTACCGCTGTCCGCAGGAGGATTGTTTTCTCTCGCGAAAATTTAAGCTTTCCTTTTTCTTTTCCTTTTTTTTTTTTTTTTTTTTTTTTTCTCCTCAGGCAGTGCCTGCTGATCCCACAGTGTGCAGCCTGCGCCCACCCCAGTGCCCACTGCCCGGGGCTGTGCTGGGGGAACCCCAAACCCCTTCCCGGGAGAGGGCTTTGGGTGGATGAGGGCATGGTGCTTGCCAGCTGCACAGGTGCTCAGCCTGATCTCATGCCAGGATTTTATATATTATTGTTTTATCTTTATTTATTTATTTTTTTGGGGAGGGTGTAAGGAAAATGAGCAAAGGACCCTGGAGCATCACATCCATGTCTGGGGTGTTAGTATGGGAAATACATTCCTCTTTCAGTGCAGTGCTGTAGGGATGCACTCATCTCCCCAGTCTCTTGAGCATGTTCCAGTTTGGGGCTACTGGAGTTCAACCATCTCCAGCAAAAATGACCCATGGACTTTTGTGCTTTGAAAGATGCTGTGATAAGGGCTGGAATTTGATGACGGTTCCCCCACCTTCAGCTTTAGCCTCAATGAAACCCCTTTTGGACATTATTCACCAGGCACATAAAAGCAACATCAGAGTAAACCAGGAAGGAGGAAAGACTGAGCTGTCCCTTGTCCCTGTGGGATCGAAGCAGCTCCCATCCTTCCTGTAAATATATTTTTGTGGTAGTGGCTGCAGCAGACAGGCTGTGGGGGCACAGGGGACATGGGGGAGATGTCAGCCAGATCCAGGGGCCACAGTCTGTGCTCTTCCCTCATCTGCCAGCACCTCAGAGGCACTTTGGAGGTGCTTGGACAGGTAATTAGTGTCCAAGCCAGGCCACAGGAAACAATCCTGGTCATCCCGCCCAGCACACGCAATGAGTTGCAGGCTTGATTTTCGACGGCTGATTTACCCTGAACAAAGGCTCCAAACAGCACTGAGCGCCCAACTTAGGGATGGAAACTTTAGAGCCAATGGGCTCTTTTCCCATCAGTTTAAAATAGTGTTATTTTTTTTTCTGAGCTGATAACATTTTAAACATTTTGCAAGACAGTTTTCTTGGAAGGCAGAGAAACCCATGTATTTACTATAAAAGAAACTTCTGTGGATAAGGAAAGCCATCCTGTGAATTCACCTGTTGCCAGCCAAGGAGAAATGTTTGGTGTTTTATTTCAATCAAGAATTCGCTGCATATCTGGTGCTTTATCTAACCTCACTCTTTGGAAGATTTGATGTCACGCTTGGCGGAGCTCTCAGATCCAAGCTGCTTTATGGTGCCGCGCTCTGCTAAAACTTTTCATGTTTTGGACTGGCATTATTATAGGAATAAAAAAAAACCCCTATGAATCCTCACAGAACAGGCAAGGTGCATTTCATGTGGCCCAAATTTGTCTTGAATTTTAAATCAGGCATTTGTGCAGGCAAATTGAATAAAACAGCAACACTTTTCTATAAGGAAGGTCTTAGCAATGCACAGCACATCTCTGCCTGTCAGATGAGCAATTCTGGCCTCAACCGGCAACTGCACCATCTGTACCCAGTACCTCCTCCTCTGTGGGTGCAGAAACCCAACAAACACAGAGTTACCAGTCCCCAGCTGAGGAAATTTGCTGTGGCCCCACTGGCATAAACCTTTGTCACCTCCCCCCCCCCACCCCCCATTGGATAAACTCCATCAGCTCCATGCAGCTATCCCAAAGCCTGAGCAATGCCACTACATCCAGTGACGTGATGGGCTGTGCCACTTGCCGTGCACGAGAGTACCTCTGCCTCACGTTCCCATTTTTATCATGCCTTATCTACTGGCCTTTACTTTTCTTTATTTTTATTTATACAAAGACAACACTACCCTGTAGCAGCAGGCTGATGAGGAGTCCTAGCTGCTCAGAACCTGTGTAACACCGCTGACTTCATGGACCAACATCTGCAGCTATTTTGGTTTAAACCGCTTTCTTCAGTCCACCTCATTTATGGAAGCTACTCTTAAGTAGGGTAGGATGCTGAAATATGCCTCCGTGTTCCAACCATTTTAGTCCATATTTTTTTTTCATGTAAATCTGCTTTTGGCAAATATGGGTGTTTGGGGCACCATTTGGGGCCGCCTTTCATCTCAGGTGGCGGCAGTTGCCAATGAATTTGCAACATCAGCCAGCTGGGGACATAACCTCTAATGTTATCACAATTCGAGTCACCCTAGCTGTCTGTCACGGCACAGAGATTACCCATAGACAACATGAATTTAGGATTACTGAGATTCATTGGTCACTACGAGGTATGATCCTGTTACAACCTCTAATTATGGGTGCAAGCATTTTGTGCACAAGGCATAGCATCTTGCTCTTCTGGTTTTGAATGCTGGGGCCTCACTGTTCAGTGCATCAGCCAAGGCCACAGATAGGAAACCTTTTCTGCAGTGAAGACCCTGCTTGACTTGACTCAATGGGGTCGCAGCTGTGGCTCTCATTAGCGTATAAGTTTAGCCAGCTGCTTTCTTACAACCTTTTGGTGGGGGTCTGGTTGGTGCCTAAGAGTTACTGCTTCCTCTCTAGGTAAGAATTTTTAATTTTTTCATTATTTGTATTTTTTAATACTTTCAGATATGTTTTTATTTCTTTTTTTTTTTTTTTCCCCTAAAGAATGGGAAAAATATATCTGTTCTAGGAGAAGGATGAGTATGTAATGAGGTCTGTTCATGTAATGAGGTCTGTTCTGTGGGAGAAGGTTGGTTTGTTTAACGTTGCTGTAAGTGTACTGTGTGATTAAACTGTGAATGTGCTTAAATCTGCTAGTGTTTTTCTTGAAACAATTGAGTTTGATGTGGTAAGTTCATGCTGAAGTTGGAAACAATTAATGCCTTTAGTTGCAAATGAATCCAAAGTTAATTCTACGCTCAGAAAACATGTATTCTTCATCTGGGACAACAGTGGTGTGTTGTAACTGTAAGTGGAATGAAACAAAAATTGCTGTTTTGGTAATAGATATCTTCTTAACCAATGTACTACATCCCACTGAGCACAGAGAAGTGCAGTGGTGGCCTGCATTGGCACTGAAATGGTTTTAGGAGTCCTAGGGATATTCTGAAAAAAGAGTAAATTAATTTTGTAAAATCAAGGAAAGAAGTAGGGGATTGTGCTTTGGTCCTTTGTGACAGTGAAACCTCTGAGTACCAGGTGCTGGGAAGGTATATTGCAAGAGGTGGTCATGCTAACCATCAGAAATCCCGTGTCTGGGTTCTCCACTGAGAATTCCAATGTGTTAATGACTCTCTTGGAGTGTTTGTTGAGTGGCTTGTGCAATCAGAGGATGTTTCCAAGCATTGTCTTTCCGTCTGTGGTTTAGAGACGTGTTTCACGTATTTGTGCCTCAGAAAGAGCAGTAGCTGTGGGAACGTGAGTTTTAAACCTTCTCTGAGTGCATGTGAAGTTCCCAGCAGTGTCTAGAGGTTCTGCTCTGGCCTCTGCGGGGCTCAGCCTGGATGTGCTGTGGGCATGAAGCACTGTGACTCTCCTCCCTGGACTACGTCCTTCCCTGGTAGCGGGGCTGGGCTTTGCTGGAGATGCTGGGTGTGTGAGAGACCAACGGCCAGAAAGCCAAGTCACATTTCCCTCCCCAAAGGAGGAGTGTGTGGTGGTGACAGTGTGGGGGGGGGGGGGAGGGATGAAGCCAACTTATTTTCCTGGCTCTCATCAGAGTGCTTTTTGCATCACTCTGGGCAGGGACCTGGGCAGCCCCACAAGTCTGTGAGTTACCTATGTGGCTTCTCACCACATCAAAACCTGCCCCTGGTGGAGGATGGTGAGACATGTTTATTGGTGGCTGACCGGGGTCACATCACAGCATTGCTCTGCTCTGTAATGCCCAGAGCTGAGCTTCAGATGTGGGGTTCGTGTGCAGAAAACGGAGGTGCTTGAGTGGACACCTAGAGCCTGTTGGGTGTCTGTAAGCAGGTACAGGGAGAGCCATTGCCGTGTGAATTCTTTCGTGGTTCAGAGTTGACCATGGGGAGACTTTTCTTCAAGTGTACCACTAATTTAATTCAATCACCTTCTGTCCCCTCATACCATACTTTTTTTTTTCTTCTTAATAAGACCATGTCAAATATGGTTGTCATTCTTTTCTAGCAACAAGGAAGAAACTAAAGAAGAAGAGTCAAGTGCTGTGTACAAACTGTTTTGGCTCTTCATCTGTGCATAACTTATCCTTATTACCTTCTGTAATGACTTTAATAATGACTAATGTGATGCTATAACAAAACACAGTTATTACTGTGCTGAGAGTTCAGGAAATAAATTACAAAAACACTTAACTCACAGGAAGGTTTTAAATATCTTGCTGAAAGCTGCCAGACCCAGGCTCCCAGATCTCTCTCTGCAGAGCAGACGTTAGCTTTGGACGTACCTTTAAAGACTTTAAACAGCTTGAGGCTTGTAGTTTGCCACAGGAGCTTAGAGCAAATTCATGTTTCTAGGTTTTAAACCCTGAGCTGGAGTACAAGAGCCCTGCACAGGAAGGTAAGGAAAGGTGTAACAAGGTCATTTTGAACCACATATATTCAGGTTGTACCTTTAAAGTCAATTCTAAATTTAATTGAAAGCTGAGGGCAAGGGAGGCAGGGTGGCAGCGAGGTGCTGATTTATTTTGAAGTGTGTCGGGAGCCGTGCCATTGAATGCTCAATGAGCCATGATCTGAATAAAATGGCACTGGGTGAGTCAGTGGGAAGGTAGCTCGTGCTAGAAGAAGGAGCTCAGCTGGGGACTGTGAGCGCCAGTGCACACGTGTGCAGCCTTTCCTCAGGTTCTGGTGCTCTCAGGTTGACAGCAGCATGTGAGCATGTAGAAGGTGGCAACCAAGTTGTGTGTTTCACCAAAACTTCCACCAGAAGATTTTGCAGGGATTTTTGTTGCGCTGGAGAAATGATGTATGAACAGAAATTGACCAGATATAAGTATTTTAAATGGAACCGAAGAAGGTGATAATTTCACTAAATTTATGCTCAGTTTGAGCAATAGATTTTCTTTTTCCCCTTGTTTTTTTAAGGTGCTCAAGAGATCCACTAGTAAAGGAGATGATGTGCACTCTGTGCAAATGGAGACTCTGACTAGATGCAGAGCCTTGTCCTGCCTCACCCAGCAGGTGAAGGATATGTTGGAGGAGTTGTTCTTACTACAAGTAGACTGAAGTTGCCTTCTCTAGTCTACAGTTTCTGAAAAGGCTTCCTAAGTCCAGTTTGGTCCTTCTCACCTCATGATTTACGGAGCATAAAACTAGTCCTTCCATCTACATTCATTCACTCCAGTCTATCGAAGAGAAGACTTATTTGGGCTATCAGTTGTGTTGACTACTTGTACCATATCTAGACCCAATACTGTCTGAAGGCAAACTGTTTTTTACTCTTGTGGGTGTTATAACTTGTGAGAACATGACACCTGTGTTTTCTTGTTGTGCATTGAGCTGTATGGAGCAGGGAAGACTTATCTGTTCATGCCAAGCTCAACCAAGTAAAGAACATGCATCCAGGTCTAAATGTTTTACGGTCACATACAGGAAAATTTTTATGTTAACAGCTCAGTTCATGTTTCTAGGCCTCCTTCCTCTAACTGATGCATGGCAGGGGGGTGGGTGGGATGGGGAGAAACTGATTTCTTTCTCTTTTTTTTTTTTTTTGGTTTGGTAATATGGTGTTAGTCCACCGTGTCATCTCTGTTTATTCCATCTGGTGAAATGGTCCAACTTCAAGCAAATAATAATAATAATAAAAACACAATCAAAACTGACAGGGATCAAAAGCTATTCCACGCTCTTCTTATAGAATTGAAATATAGTTATTTTTTTTCCATTCAAAAAAAATATCAGTCTGACTAATTAAACTTATTCCACAAGTAATGTTTTTGGGTTTGTCTATTAATGAAACATAGCCAGTTAAGGTTATGCTAGTCATCTAAAGTTGCCTGCATGTGATTTATACATAGGAGATGGGATGTCTCTCTGTTCATTATTTGTAAGAATTTTTTGGTAATAAATTCTGTGATCACTCCTTTGGTTTCCTTGTCTCTAATACTTCCAAGTTAATTAATATTTTGAGTCTTCTTTCTCTTTAACTACCAAATGGGGTTGCAATCATAAGCACATTTTTAAACCTCTTAGTACTGAAAGGAAGACCTAAATAACTTCTAAATCTGTAAGACAATGTTGAGAAATGTACTTGCTTAAATTTAATCCATCACTCTGTGCCAGCAACACATATAGCTGAAAGGTCAGAGAATCATTGAGAGGGAGAAAAACAATTAATTTGGTATCAAAAAGGTAATAGGATAAGGCCTTGCCAACCCTCTTCTATTGTTCTGCCGCATTAACTTCAGCAGGTCAGATGCCACTGGTCATTGACCTCAGGCTAAACAGGGTCAGCCCAGGCTGATTACAAAAGAGATGTGTTTGCACTTACCCAAGTGTGTCTTAAAAAAACTGAACCCACATCTGTGTTGTTCCTGGGGAGAAACACAAAGGATAAACATTTTTCAATGCAAATATCACTCGCAGAAGATTCTGCATGAGGAATGGTGTCTCCCATCTCCATGTGGCCCCTGTGCCTGGGTCCTTCTGACCGCTGTGATGCATTGCAACCCCAGACCCATTGGTAGGTGCATGCCAAAGAACTCGTGATGCACTGGGAAAATATGCCATGAAAGGAACTGGAAGAAAACAATTGTATGCTTTTTTTCTGAACTTTGCTGCCATGCATGATTTCAGTAGGAGGTCTACTCTAAGAGGTACTGCTGATGTTAGGAAAACAGAAGATGTCAGTGGGTTAAATAATTCTCTCCTAGGGGCTGGAGGGGAGAGGAACACCCCAAAACTCTCTATCCCTGTAATTCTGTGTGGTTGGGGTTGGCTTATTATTATTTTTTAATATGCAAGCCTTTAGTAAAGCTCATCCCATTGTAGTGGGTCAGATTTGGTGTCAACCTGTCTCTTAGTTTCACCTGCCTAAACCTTTGACATCTTGCTCTGTGCTCTAGCTGGGGTGAGAGGTGCTCATTCCACTTCTGTGTCGGTTCCCTGGGTGTCATGGTGCTCTGCTGTATTGCCCCAAAGGTTGGTTTTCTGGTATAGTTCTGGGTGGCTAAGGGCAGGGTGAGGATACTGTGTTGTATATCTCCTTGCAGCAGCTTCTGGTGCTTTTGGTCAACTTCAGCCAAAGCTTACAGACTGATAAAGACCTACAAGCTTCCACAAGATTTGTAACAGCAGAGTGTAGGGCAGAGAGACTCTCGAAGTCTCCTAATCGGAGAGGAGGAAAGATTCATAATGTCAGCTTGATTTTAATAGTAAGGAAACTATAGAGAGAAGAGACTGTAGCTCAGGCACAGACATGGTTATAGAGAAGACAAACTAAAACAAGATGTAAATTTTTGGAGACCTGGCTTCTGTAGCTTTTCAGTTTTCCAAAGCTAGCTTACACCCTAACTGGATGGAAGTATCTTATTTTTGTACCTTATGTCAGGCTGCCCCATCCAAGACATCCAGCTTGCAGCTCTGGAGTTCAGATGATTTTAATAATTACAAAGCTGTAAATATTCCAGCTGACAGATGTGAACTGGGGTATCACTGTGTTGTAAAAACATTTGAGAGACTAGCTCCAGGCTAGAGACGGTTAGCTAATTGGAAAGCTTCTACTTTCATATGCCATCTACCTGCTTAAATTTTAATAGGATTTCTCCCCTGAAGATACTCATTTGCTCTATGGCTGAGACCTTTTGGAACCAGTTAAATTCTTATTACCTTTATTGCTGGGCTTGATTCTACAAAGTGCTGGGCATTCCCCACCCTGCTCGGGAACATTAGGTATAGGCTTGATTTTTAAATGCCAGTGTTACTTATGCAGATAGTGAAGACTTCTAACTGTGCAAGTGTTTTCCAGGAAAGGAACAAGTGAAAACAGGGCTCTGGTAATTGCTAGTAAATATAAATTGCTTAGTGGAGATTGGGCGGGTATGGGGCAATGACAATCCTCAAAGTAAGAAAAGTAGGAACCATTTGCACCTGTAAAAATATTTAACTGTAGCAGTGCTCTTTGGCTCAAGATCATGCAATTACAAGCATTATTTGGCAAGATTTCCTGTATGTTCTTGAGTGCTTCTAGGCTTTGTCTCACGGTACCCAGCAGCTCTCTGCCATCTTCTGCACTTGAAGTCTTCCTTCATGCAATGCTTTCATGTTTGAACACTAATAGGTCTTATAGGTAAAGCCTTAATTGTCTTCATCACTGTGCGAGCAGGTGATGACCTGCTGTGCTGAAGGCACCCAGATGCAGGTATTCCTGCATCAAGAAAGAGCGATGCACATACATGTACACATACATGTACTTCACTCAGACAGCTCAGGAAACAAATCAAAGAGTGGGAAATTAGTGCTGAATGAAGATTAAGTTAGGTACGTGGAAATGTAAGAAGGATTTTGCCTAGCTGAAGCTGTCCTGTGGTGTCTGTCACTTAGAAACCCAATTGCACGGTCAACTGCAATAGCATGAAAGCCCATCAGTCCAGTAATCTCCAGTTTGTAATTGATTCTGCTTCTACAAATGTTAGCTAAAGCAAAAATCTGCATTAAGGTAAGTGCTAAACATCCATCAGCCTGACTGATTAGTCAAAGTAGGAATAGCTGGAGAAATGCATGCTATTTGCCATCAGATTAAGTGAAGTTTTGCTTCCACAGTCAGAAAGCTAATAATTTGCTTGCAATGGGATCAATTCAGTTTTCAGCTCTGCTTGCCTTTGAAATCTGTGCTTGAATGCACATCTCTTCAGGTCACAAGGCAGATGGGCAAAATAAAAATATTTTTTGATTAAATAAATATCAAAAGAGATTGGCTAAAGAAGTGTTTGAGTTCCAAAGACTGAACAACTAAACTAGACAATCAATGGGACAGACTCCTGATACAGACCTAATTGGATCTACCTGTAAGATTATCAAAATCTTCACTGATATAACTTTGTCTTATTTCTGTTTTTCTTTCTGGCTTGGTTTTCTTAAAGCATGATCAGCACACTTGCTAATATCTGTTTCCATGAGCCTGTTAATATGACCATGCTGTTGTGAACTGGGCAACTCAATTCCACAGCTAAGAATGCATGCAGAGAATATGTTCTCTCAGTGTAATAAATGCATTTACTTTGTGGGTAAATAATACTGAATATGAAAATCTCATTTTTGAAATATTTTCTAATGATTACAGGTGTCCATATTAAAATTATTCCTTGTCCATCCAAAAATCTGGCATTTGCTGGTGTTGAACAATTATGTGGCAGATCGTATTACTTTCTTTTCTGGTTTATATAACTCAGCAAGACATCATGAATTACAAATTTTATGATATCCTCCTCATACTTTCATTGAAAATTCTAGTATTTAAACTTAAAATTCACTTATAAAAATATTCTCTAGCAATCATAGGACTCTTAAGCTTAGAGAAGATAAATGCAAGAAGGTTATAAAGAGATTAAAACTTGGTATTCTTTGTATTCAAGCAACTACCTGTGAATATTTTTTTTCTCTACTTGCTTAGCTCTGAGGTAAGCATCTTGCACATACCTTAATAAATCCAGTGAATATAGATCAGCTCTGCAGCTCAACAGCAGCCCTTCCCTTGGCAAAGTGCTGTAGGATTTTTAATAACCACTGGTGGTCAGAACCCTGCTTTTCCCACTGACAGTGATCAACTGTCTGGGCTAGCAGACTTGATGTCCACCGAGCATGCTTACCTGAATCAGCGTATAGAAGATAGAGCAGAACAAGCAGCTCTGTGGGTGCTGTGGTTTGTGTCCATGCTGCATCCTTCCTCTCTGCTAGGACAGGTGCTGTACCTGAACTGGCTGTTCCCATGAACCTCATAAGGCTGCTCCTTCCAAAGGCCTTTTTCAAAGGTAGCTGAAGCTGGTCCTCAGGTTCAAAAAGGGAGCAGGAGAAGCTGATACCAGGATCACATAGACTGGGTTGCTAGTGCTTACTGTGACATCTTACACAACCAGTAGTGCTGTCAGTTCTCAAGCTTGCTGATGAAGTTTCTCTGCAAGGGCTTTCTCTTCCCTTGTGTGTGTCTTGCAGTCTGCGTGTGTATGCAGATACAGCTGTGTGTGACTGGGCAAGCTGAGCGGTGAAATTCAGTGGCAGGATGTGCACTTGCCATGCTTCTGTCCACAGCAGGCAAACAAAGAGTTTTGGCCTCTGTGGGGTAACTTTCTTTGGTGAGACGCTCAGCTGACTTTTCTGGCCCAAAAGGAGTTGATGAGACTTTGTGTAAGTACCTAAACATTTAGATACATGTGAACTAAATAAAACCACCAAACCATGAGCAGTTTATCTGAGGTTACAATAGCTTAATTTCTTAAGCATCCTTGTTCAGAAATGAGCAACAATTCAGCCTTTAATACAATGTTGAGCTGTGATTCATAGTTGGTAGTAGGAGAAAGCAGTGAACTAATTGCTTGGGTCTGGTCAGCAGACAGTGAAGCAGCTCCCTTGTCCGTGATACCATGCCCCTTCCCTTGCTGATTATTCACCAGAAAACATCCTACGGTCTCATTCATAAAGTCCAGTAATGACACAAGAAATGTCAGGAGTATCTGCTGAAAGAGTGGGAGGCTGACAGAGCAGCACATTGTGAGTCTGCAAGAGCAGCTCTGCATTTCCTCTGGGGTTGTTTTCAGTTCTTTTGTCAGCTGATTACATGGTCTTTTATAATTTCTAATCTACAGAATAGAGCTATTTGCTTGTGGATTATGTGAAAGTCGCAGGCTTATGCAAAAGAAAAACAAAATAATCTGGAAGTGGATTCTGTTGGCAAATGTTATACTTCATTTAGGTGTTTTTTATCTAAAGGGGAGCTTAATCTAGGGGTGTGGAAGAGGGGGGGAAAAAACCAACAAAACCAACACCACACCAGAACAAAGCCCAGCTTCTGTCAGTCTTTCAGATTTCAGCCTTATGGTGTTAATTCTTCAGTGCTCCCAAGCACGTGACTTAAATTTCTTGTCCCCACTCAGCAAAATATTTTTAACACTACTTAAAGTTAAATGTTGGCTTTATGTGTTTTGGTGAATAGGAGTGGATTCAAATGTGTGCTGAACTGCTTTGCTGATTCTTGGGCCTGTATGCATTAAACACTATAAACAAGTTTATTGTATTTACTGTCATCTCTATTGTTAATGAGAATAGCATGTACCTATCGTGATGCTTTTTTATTTTTATCGTGATGCTGTGGGAGTTAGAGCTTGAGTCTCTACAAAAAGTCTCTGTGCTATTGGGATATGAGCAAAGTGAGCTGTGAAATATTTTTGCTGACCTCTGGACTTCTCTGCTGGTAGACCTGAGTTTGCAGTCTCAAGGGGAGGGAGGGACAGAAAGTGTCAGATATGCCTGTTATGTGATATATCTACAATCAAAAATATCTTTTTGATACTTTCTTGCTTTTTTTCCTCCCCACCATGAATACCATCCTAGCTAGATACATCCTAGCTATCAAGTCTCAGTCAAGGTGACACTCAGCAGTGTATATGTATCTAAATATATACAAAGAAGTGGTGAAATAAAAAGGTTCTGGTGAACAGTATAGTTTCTTGTGGGTCTCCAGGTCCAAAGAAGAACCTTGAGATGAGACATGAAACGAGGGAGGATTTTTCTTGGCCACTGTGAGAGTTGAACAAGTGTGAGGGATGTGAAATTCCAGCATTGATGGACTAGGGAAGCATTTGCTCAGCTGCATGTAAAATGTCCCTGAGCTTCTTGCAAGTCTTCCATGAGACCTGCAGATGTGACTAGGTGTGTGCAGATGGCTGGTGTGATATGCTATGATTTATCAATATGAACTTTGGAAGCTGGCTTTAACTCCTCTCCTTAGCACCTGCAGCAGGCCCCCTGATATCTGCTGTGCAAAGTGGACAGATGTGTATCAACGAGGCACGCTTTATTTTTCTTGGGTCAACATTTCACATGGAGTTTCTAGAAGGATAGTTTTGTTTGGTTTTCACTGAGCCTCTTATTAGCATACTTCTGTTGGGGGCTGAATAGTAGTACCAGAATAAGATCTGTGGTGGAGGGCGGTGTGCTGATACTGGGGAGTTCAACTTCCCAAGAAACTATTCGTCTACTTGAGCAAATGCACTGTTGGAACAGAAAACTACCAACCAAAAAAAGGAGACAGTGTGCCAGTGTGGAGATAAATGGTCTTGGGGATAGAATTTGGCTCTGTAATTAAAATGAACAGCCCATGGCCCCCAGTAATAAGTCTTCTGATCTCCTGATTTGCTATGAAATTTCTAAGAATGAGAGTGAAAGAATCTCATTGGCTTTGAAAACTATTAACAAAGTTTAATATCTTAGTGCTTGTTGGATAGATGTATTTGGTTAGAGGCATTAAAGGAGTTTGTCCATGAGAAAACTTGATTTGAGAAAATGAGTATTGTTCCTGATTTTCTGGCTTAAAACGGAGTTTCAGGATTTCTGCTTCCTATTACAAAAGTACTGTTTACTTATAGCTAATTTCCATGTTGTCTAATTTGTGTCATTACAAAATTAATTTGATAGTAAACTGAATAGTTTTGTTAACGTGGAAATGAGGAGGAGGAGGTTGCTCAAGGCACCTAGATGCCCATCCTACTTGTGCCCCAGTCCAGCACTCCAATGAGTACATGACCCAATGTAAACAAGCATTTACCTTGCAGAAAAAATGTGCAAAGCATCTTGCTCCATTACCGCACATAGGAATAAATTAAAATGAGCTGTTTGCTTGGGGAGGTACGTGACTCTTCACTGAGTCAGAACAGGGCATTTGGCTTCTAAAGGCACCAAAAATATTGTATGCTCTGCTTGTACTCTATTTGTAAAATACTCCCTTCAAGGAGTTTAGAGTTGACTTATAGTAGTTTTTTTGTCTCAAAGATTACAAAGTGGTTTATATACTGTTTATGTAGGGATTACTTTATTTATCTCTCAGCTGTCTCTCCGGACTTGACAGCTGTGTCTCATGATAATGCATAATTGTTTTTTTATTTTTTTTAAATCTGCATTATGAGGAGCCAGTCTACAAATCCAGGCTCACTCACCCTGTTTACATGAATACATGTATCTGGGTAGTAGTTTAGACTCAAGTCTGGCACAGGGAAGCCTATGCATGCTTTGTCCCAGTAGCAAATTGTTAAACTTTTTATTTATTTACTTATTCCATCAAATGGTGCTGGACAATATGTACCATCAAAAGGCCAAATGTGGTCTAGTCTTTGGCAGATGCTTTGAGTCTGGCTCTTACTAGTTCTGCGTGCATTCTGCAACTCTGCCTGGCATTGAAGCATGGTTGGGAAGCACCATCCAGGAGACTCAGCAGCTTTTGTTGCTATTCTCCATGTGTTGTAGGCAGCTTTTGTGTTCGTCTAGCTGTGAGATAGAAAATATGTATTTCATTCCTATTATAAAAACAGGGCTGAAGCAACAGAAAGCACAATTGCCACTAACCTTGGAAATTTGGAAGCAAGTTTAAAAAAAAATAAAAATAAAAAAATAGGAGAGAATTCAGATCTTCTTGTGCCTGTGACCTTACAGGCTTTGCTTCTGGCGAATCCCAAATTCTGTTACTCACGTCTTATTTCTTTTTTTGTTTGTTTTTCTTTGTTTTAATTATTATTATTATTTTGTTTATATTTTATGGAGCTAAATTAAATCCTTAGGATGGCCCAATCATTTCTTTTTGCTGGAAGGTCCAGCGAGCTAAAGCTTTACCTCTCTGGTCCTAAAGATGCTTGTACTGTTACTTTTTCACATTAGGTTATTGTCATGAGGAAGGTCACAGGACAGGGCTTTGATGCTAAGACAACTCAATATGAAACCAAGTAGTTTCAGCTGCAAAATATTGGTACATTATATGCAGATATTTATATTTACACATAGCGCTTTATTTCATGTTCTTAGTCATAAGAGCAGGTGTTTCTCTTCCTGCTTGGAGCTGGTGGTTTTCCCAGGCACTGTCCCTGTGCAGCCCTTGTTTTCTGTTCCACCGGCCAGCACTGTCATCTTTCTGGTAATAACCACAAGAGCCTGTTTTGTTCCTGCAGAAGTCAGGGGAGGAAAGGCTTGTCCTGCCTGGCAGAAGTTGTGCTGCCCCTTGCTTTCATTTGGACTCTTCCTCTAAATCTACAGGACATCAGAACTTTCCCCCATGTGATGCAGGCTCTGTGGCCTGTTCTGAAATGAAACAATGACTTCCCTATATTCTGGGATCTGTGCTAGAAAGTGTCTGTCTGCCTGGCTAATGGGGTTCAGGCTGTTTCTGCCATAAAGGGCTGGTTGTCTTTTGCGTGATGGCCTTTAATAGATGTTCTGAGAGGATACCCCCTTAGAGTATAAGGGGAGAGGGTAACAATTGCAGCCACGAATGTTTTGTTTAAGATTAAAATCACATACAATTTGAAAAATATGAAATAGAAATGAACTGCATCACAACAGGTACAGAATCTGTGTTCTAAATCACCCAGAGGTGAAGTGCAGGTGTGAATGTACACTGTTTGTCAAGTTAATTTAATCTAGACAAGGTAGCAAAATAATTGGAAAAAAAATATATATTTTTTTAAAATGGAGTCAGTGGTCCCAGGTTGAAATTATGAAGTCTTAAACTTTGAAAATAAGCTGGGGCGCTGCTCCTGCATTGATCTTTGCACTCAGGTCAAGTAGAGAAAAGCTTGTTTGCAGACATCTTGTTGGCAAAGTTTTGGTACGCTTCTGCCCAATTTTTAGAAATAATGTGAGACCTGTTTTTGAAAAATAAGACTTACTTTTGACAATGTAATTATGTATCACTGGAATTTAGGTTGTGCTGATGCGAAGCTTGGTTATGCACAAGTCCATCTAATCACTGTTCATGATCATGTATTACTGCTGTCTGACTTCTACCTCTTGAGCACAACTGTGTGTTCTTCAGAAATGCAGGGATCACTCGAAGGGGAAATGAAAAACAAAAACAAAAGCATTTTTAGTTTTCTTTAATTACTTTTGGAAGTTTTGTCAGGATGCTTAGAGTTTTGCAAAAGGGAGATCTTAAAGGGAATTTTGTGTGCAAAGATTTATTTTTGAAGACAAAAATGAATATTTTGGATGTTTTTCATCTGAGAATAGTTTGGAACTGAAAACAGTGAAATTTGAGGAAAGCAAATGGGAGAATAAAATTGGAAAAGAAGTATCTCTTGCTGCTTAGGAGAAAGCTTTAATAATAAAAGCAAGTGTTTTTTGTGCATGTTCTATCTCAAGGGACATTCATGGCTGAGACTCCTGTCTGATACCAGTGTATAGCATCCACTGAGTGTTGATGTCTGATGCTAGAACACTAAATAACCCTCTCTTGCTCTAAGTTTTTGTGTTTTTAAGCACAATTGAGTTTTTTGCAACTGTGCCTGACAATTTCTGTAAGACTGCAAAGTCATTGTTTCCTCTGTAGCTTGGATTCCTTCCTGTAAACAGAGATGTGCTGACTGCAGGGTGCTCACGCAGCCATGGCTGTGCAAGCTGTCAGACAATAGTTCACATCACGTACATTAAGTCAGAACATTCCTGCTTGGTCAACTTGGGTTTTGACAACCATTGTTCTTCTTGTGTGTGCAGTATAGTATCGCAGGCAAATAAGGAAAATTGCTTTTTATTAGTAACTGTATGAATTGGAATGAAATAGTGTCCTAACTATTTCAGTCAACCTGAAAAGAAAATCCCTCCTGTCAGGATATTGACAACACACTCAACTACTGAAACACAAAATGCAAGGATTGCGTCACAAGAATATTTTCATCAGCTAAACACACCTGAGGGGAAGCTGGAGATACATGGTTACTTTCGGAAGCTCATTAACTTTCTGGTAGTGTCCTTTAGGTTGTTACATCCTGGAAAAATATTTGTTTCCTATCATTCAACTCTGTTTTCTGATCACTTTCCAATGACAGTGCTTGTTTGCCAAGTCCCAGATTACTTACAAAGGTTTACGTTACTCCCACTGGATAGAGAGAATTTATCTCTATCCACCTATTTATATTTAACACAAGGAGCACTAGCTGAAATTATTATGGGTTATGGGTCTGACCTGCAGGAGAAACATGCTGGGTTTGTGGTACATTGCCTGAGCAGATGTGGAAATGTGAATCACTTGGACAAAAATGCCTTCTGGAGAAAAGCAGTTTTGCTGCACCTTTTACTACTTCGCTGTTTTTGAACACAGTGAAGGAAGCTATTTTGGAAGACTAGGTTTGAGAGACAAAAGTCAATGAAGGTTCCTCCCTACCCCAGTTAAAAATAGTCACAAACATTTTCTGTGTATTTGGCACTACTTCCTTGTTTGTTTGTTTTATTTATTTTTTAATTATTATTATTTTAAATCAAATCTGTGCTAAGTGACAAAGCATTGCTGCAGAGCAGCTCTGGCTTTGTTTTGTTTGCTCATCACTGCTAGTGGGAAAGGAATAAGAAGAAACTATTGCTGTATTACAGAAGCGGTTGCTTCAGGAAAACAGACCTTAGCACTCAGGATAAACACCTGAACAGCTCTCTTGTCCTTGGCCAGTGTCACCAGTGTCTAGTAGCCTCTGAGGTCTAGCAGACAAGAGGCAGAAGTATTACAGGCCAGTTCCATCTAAAATGTAATCACCTGTGGCTGATGGATTAGGACAAGGCAGAGGTAAGTGTTTGGAAAGGTATGTTGCCAGAGTGTAAACAGATAAATTTGCACCCCTTGCTCCCCACACTGGTTGCTAATGACTTTGCAGGATACAAAATAAATCAGTTTTTCTGTTTCAGTTTTGTTCTAGCATACTGTTCAGGTGTTCCACCCCAAGTCTTCAGGTTCAGTGTTATTCTCGTTTTCATGAGACTGTGTACTGGTGTGCATGGCTCAGGTCACTGGAGATGGCATACACCCATTGTCAGTTTAGCCACCCCCAAAATTAGGCAGCTGGGCTTAGGCAGATGAATGTATTTCCCCAGTAGCCAGTGACCAGAACTGTGCTCAAGAGGTTGCCTTGTCCCGCGTTTCAGGCACACAAAGTGAGGTGAGTCACACTCTGATCCGTCACACTCTGATCCTTCCTTTTTTCCAAAGAATATTCACCTCCTCCATTGCTGCCCTCATGGCTCTGCTTATCACTTTGAAGGTGGAAATGACCAAGGGAATGCTTATGTGGCCTGGGTTAAGCTCAGGCACAGACCAGGCTGAACCTGGGGTGGGGGTGGGGGGTAGGGTGGGGTGATTTATTTAGGGAATTAGTCACTTTAATCTTGTGAGAACAGTGAGAGACAAAATTTTGGCATTAGAAAAATAAAATTCTGATTTGAGCTTTTTAATGAAGTGTTATTACCTGTCATTGTAAACCCTTGTGCTCCTAAAGAGTGTTCTCATAACATCTTCAGCTTCTCTAAGTTGTTTTTCTGATGCCATCTCTGTCTCCATCCTTCTGCCCCATTGCTCTGGGAATGTTTTGACCCAGCTCACCAAAGGGCCAGATCTCATCTAGCAGGAAATCAGCCCACCCCAAAAAGTGCCAGTAGGGCTGTGTGGCAGCTTTGGGAAAGCTGTGGGGCCTGGGTCATCAGTTGGATGACTTCAAGCGCATTAAACAAGTTGAAAACAGATTGTTGAGATGTGCAAAGGTGGAGGCTTAGTTGCTGATTCAACTACTGTTTTAAGGGGCAAAAATTTGCTTGTTGCCTGCCTGGATATAAGAGTCCTTCAGGTGGTGCTAGCAGGTGTCACCAGTAACCTACACAGTGGTCATCAGCCACCTTTGTCTTCAGCATCAGGTGTCTGACATCAAGGTAAAGGCAGAACAAAATGCAATGCTGACTGCTTGGTATCCCCATTTTCTGACACAGGAAGGTGAAGAATCTACACAGATAATACTGATTCCCCTGCTAACTAACCAGTAGGCTGTGCTTATAGGTAAGTTTTTATTTTGGTACTGGATTCTCTCAGGGTGTTCCTGCAGCCACTTCCGGTGAATGCTGGGCAAGAATGATGAGGGATGGAGATAAATGACCAATGCACTCAAAGTATCTTATCGGCCTGGGGCATGCCAGCCTGCAGGCTTCCTTATATGCTGTTTGTTGAAGTCTGGTGGAGCCTTTTGTGGGCCAGTCTAGTCAAGAAATATCCCTTCCCAAGGGGGAGGGAGCAAAATGCATCTGGAAAGTTTGCAGGAACTGAGGCCTCGACTTTGGATCTGCCTATACCTGTCACACGGTAAACAAAGCTCCCTGGGAGGACTCGGGGTTAGCCGAACACCTTGGTCACACACTAAGCAAACTATCCCCCAGGTGTGCTTGCAGAACAGACTCTCCATCAGCGTCCTGTCATGCACAAAATGTTTATCCAATTTGTCAAGATAATCTTTCTTCAAATAAGCTCAGGTCCTAGGCCTCAGAACAGCCCAATTTCAAGCAGTATGAAGTAACTCTTTTTTTCCCTCCTTTTCTTGCCCTCCCCTCCACCCCCCTTTAATCACTGTGTCAACTTTTCCTTGGCTTTAAGCAAACTGAAAGTAATTATATCATTCTCAAGTGAGTTATCTTTTGACTGAGTTAGCTGATTTGTAATTTACTTCAAAATGCTCCCAAGTTGTGGTATCCCTTTCTAAACATACATTCTCAGATGTTTCACAAAATTGAGCTCATCAATGACCCAACAGTTTGTTTATACTGACACGTATAACAGCTAACTAATGATAACTAATTTAGGACATTTCTAAAGAAATAGAAGTTAGTTGTGTGTGTGTGTGTGCGCTTTTTCTCCCCTCCTTAATGGTAGCTTTACCCATAGTTCTGGTTTTCCTTAGGGAGTTTAAAAGAGCCTTTACATTGTCATTTTCTGTTTGAAGCTGTCAATACATTTTAAGTCTATTCTGAAGTATGGATTAATAATAGATCAGGTGTTACTACCTAAGACAATGCTCACTCCTTTTTGATAGACAACAGTTGCTTAGTTTTATTGCATAAAGGATATTACTTCTGTGATCACTCAGAACTGTCAGATTGAAAGCAAATTGTGTGTTTTTCCCCAGTGTTCCCAAAGAATTGAATGTATATCCAAAAATAGAAAGATAAATCATCTATTTTTTCCCCTGATGTTTCATTCATTGATTTCCTCTTTTCTCCCTCCCTCCCTAGCTGATACTACAAAATCTGCCATTTGGTTTTCACTTAAATTAAGGTGGAACCAAGCCTCATGTAGTCCTGCTTCTCCACAGCTAAAATCCTGCATCCAAAAGGGCTGCTCTGTGTGCTGCTTCATTTTAAGCTTTGTGGGTGAAATCCTGCTCAATTTGAGGTGATGGATGTGTTCCTGTGGGGCTATGAGAGACAGAAGTAGTCAGTGGGTTAAATGGGAAACTTGCAGCAGGAGATGGGTAGGAGTCTGTGTGTGTTCTTCCATTGCATCCATCAGTGCAATGGCCAGGTCACAGCTATTTTTGAGCTTTGCATTAGAAAGCCTGTGTTTAAAACCTGATTTTAAAGGGTATTAAGCAGCACCAATCATTATGTTAATGAGGCTTGTTGTTTTGGGAAGAATTGCTGTGTTTAAATATGCTGGTGATATCCTATTTATTGCTTGAGAGAAGGAAATGGTAAAATGTGCCTGTGCAGCAGATTATGAATTGGAAAAGAAAAAAAATTGCTCCATTCTTAAAAAACAGCCATGTTCACTTTTCTCTGTGTAGATTCCAGCTGGATTAATTGGCCAAACTTTAATAAGTGTTAGCCTTCGTGCATACCTCTGGTAGAGCGAAGCGGCTACAGTAGGTGAACAAATGTAACCCCCGTGTTTCCTGCTTTATGCAGTCAATTCTAGAAGATCAGAAAAATTAGTCTTTGGATTACAATGTGGCAAAAAATTAAAGGATTAAAAAGTGTCTAGAGCGGCTATAAAGATAATTATTGGTATTTACATAAGTAAGGGATGTGATAGCCAATAAATAGAACTTAATTAATAAAGATTGCCATTATGCAGCTGAAGACCTTGAAGCGCTTAAAAATTAATTAAGCCTCCCAACCCTTCTGCGTTATTGATAAGTGTTACGATTATATACCTATTCTACAATAGGTAAATGGAGATACTGTGCACTTAAGTGAATCTTTTTGCTCAAGGTCACATAATGACTTGGCAACAGAACTCAGGAATCTTTATCGCCACCTGAGACTGGTCCTTACAATACATGTTTTTTGGAATTGAGGCGAGGAAAAAAAAAGGAATATATTCACGCTGGTGTCAATACAGCTCTTCTGTCTAAGAAACTATTGTCTTTGGTTCGTGTGGAGTACATTTTATATGTGCTGTTCAGGGTTTCTTAATGGTAAATTAATCTTTTCTATTGCGTTGCCAGTCAAATAATTACTGTCTGTGCAGCCTCACAACTGCTAAGTTTGTTCTTTACAATTTTATTTCTGTTCATGCTCTCTCATGCTTTTGTTTATATAACTTGGTTTGCACATTAAGCAGCACTTGTCAGGCTCATTTGCAAGGAAATAACTGAAGAATTGCGCTGCATAATATTGTGAGTGAGAAGTCTGTCTTCATCTGGTTGATTTTAATAGTAGCAGGAATCACTTTGCTGGTTGCTGCATGTAAATGGTTGTGAGCAGACACACACACGGTAGTGAAAGGGAAATTAAAAATCAGCGTGTCAAAGCTAAATCTACGTTTTGTAGAGGTAAGTTGCATGTTGCCTGATTCATCAAAGGCAGCAAGAAACTATTGCTTTTGGGTAGAGCAAAGGCAGTGCCCTCCTTCACAGGTACTGCTAAAACTATAGAAAAGCCTTTCCTCTCCTACTGGCAGTGTGTGAATATTCTTGTTAATCTGACAGGCTCCTTTTGCTGGCCCTGTGCAAAGAGCTGTCCTGGTGCCCTGTAAAAATAATGATCGAGTATCCCCAGAAATCATTAGTCAAGAAGTATTTCTGGCAGAAGAGAAGTGTTCTCCGAGCCTATACTCTGTCAGAAAAATAGTGAAATGCTTAAGACTAACCCCAAATGATGGATGATTTACTTTTCGTGAGTCAGATATTTCAGAATAATGAAGCTGGATTAAAAGTACAATTTTGCCTATACTAGTGAGAGTTGAACATTTAGTCTTTTTAGATAAAATGGATTCTTAAATAACTAAAACATTCTAGGAGCTGATGTGTTTATGAGAAGTTTGCTGTTCTCCATAAACCTTACGACTAAATGATGAATTTTGGCTCCAGTAATGTTGCTTGGTGACTGGTGAGTGGTGGGGGGAGCTTCTAGACTGGTCTTCTAGGTCTTTTAATTTTCTTTTTTTTTTTTTAAAGCAAAACTGTTTGTTTCCAAACATTTTTTTTGTCATATGAGGGAGGAGGAAAAAAAAAAAACAAAAAAAAACAAAAACAAACAAACAAAAAAAAAAACCACTATTTTTTAAAATATATTTTATTGTTATGGTTATTGGAAAGGTATACTCTTAATTTCCTTAAGTTTTGGTATCTCAAGGACACTTTCACTTGATATTTCATATGTTTTTGTTGTCATCCTGGATGTGATGTGTTGCTATTGACCTGTAACAACTAAGGCTTTGTGTGTGGTAGGGCCACTCCCATTTTATAGTTGCGGCTAAAACCGAGCTCAAATCTGCTGTATGCAAACAAAACAGACACTTGCCAACAATGAATGCTAAAGCAGTCTCTGGAACTGTTGGTTCCATGAGGAAAACAATAGTTACTGCAGTCTTACTGCAGTGGCATATGGTGAAGTTCCTAGTACTCTTTGGACAGTTCTGTATAAATGGAACATTGAGCTTTGATGCTGACCCATGCATGTGTGTAAAAATTAAGCGAAGGAACCCATCGTTCTATGAAGCATTATGGCAGAAGCATCTCCTAATTTAGTGTTGAGACTTGTATGATTGTTTTTAGGAAAGGTGGACTCTTTTGTCACTTAAGTTTGAACTCTGTCAAAATTGGAGGTCAGTCCTAACTGTGTTGCTGTTGGAACATAAGAAAACATGCATGCATTCCAGTCTTGTTTTCCTCTTCCCTCGATTATTATTTGAATATGGTTTTCTTAGTATTGTGTGATATTTGGGAGGAAAAAATCAGTTTTTCAGAATTTATTCCTCTGAGTGTATCACAAGGAATGCAATTGGACAGTGGTGGTTCTTGGGAAAATCTCAACCTCGCTTTGCAGACTCAAGAAGTTCAAATAATTCTGACAGCATGCAAATGTCAGTGCTTAACCAGGGTTTGTCTCTGAACCTTTATGTTCATTCCTGCTTCTTGATTGAGTATTCATGTCGTTGTATGGAAGAAGAAAAGGTTGCCAGATAATTCCTAACCACTCTGGCAAGCTGCACTTTGGGGCGTGGAGGGAATCATCTCTCTTATTTTGTCAGTGCTACTCCTTTGAACTCCTGGCTAAAAAGCTGTAATAAAGATCCGTCTAAAAAGGAAGGTCATCAGGCAAGTGCTGAGACTTCAGGAAGTCTTAAGCAAACCTAGA
The DNA here is from genome assembly GCF_963932015.1 of Anas acuta. Taxonomy (NCBI): domain Eukaryota; kingdom Metazoa; phylum Chordata; class Aves; order Anseriformes; family Anatidae; genus Anas; species Anas acuta. Next base: position 8,197,759 of record NC_088987.1, read on the forward strand.
GTCTTTTTTTTTTTTTTTTTTTTTTTGCCATTCAATTGCTCTATCTTGAGATAGGCCCTTCCTCACCAGTGTGTGTTATAATGAAAATGCCAGTGATGCTCTAACTCCTGCTGCTCTAACGTGCTTCTCCAGGGTCCTTGGGCTGAATGCTGATTATTCCCTCAGTGGTGGTGCCTGTGCATGTGGTACTTTGTGTAGAGCCTTGGAGGAGCAATAAATAGTCACGAAGTCTGAAACAAAATGAAGCTGAGTCTATTCATGGGGCAATCTGGATTTACTGGATGGTAAATAGTATGTTGGGGAAGGTCAAAATGTAAAGAGGGGAGGGAGAGCAGCCAAGTTTAGCAACATACCTCAAAAATGGATGTTTGAAAGCTTTTGGAATGAACATTTTTCACTTTTTTTTTTAAAGTAGAATATTCTGATGCTTCCAATTTATTTACCTGGCTCTTACTGTTGGAAGCTTGTTGCGAGGACCGTGGGGTACAATGGTAGTACTTTGTTACTGTGCTATGCAATACAGGATAAATAACAGTTGGTGTAGAATGAGGAAGAACATGAATGGGAATTCAAGTAAAAGTGTTCTTAGAAGTTCTTTTCTCATGAATTGCCCCAAGGACTTCATCTGCTTGAAAGACATATCCCAAGGGCAAACTTATTCTCTAAGAAGACAACAGACATCTGATCTTGGCAGACTAGTGTGCAAGCTTGTTAATGCCTACATTAACTCTTTAGCTGCTAAACTTATTTTTTTCTTCTTGAATGCTGTCAATATCACATTTGGAAGAAATTGACCTAGAAACTGAAGCTGCTCAGGGAGTTTGGTTGTGAGGCTCAGCGGTAGTCTAGCTGAAATCTTAGAAATGGTTCCTTACAGAGAATGCTCTAGCTGTTGTCTTCTCTGGTCAGTGTAAGCACATTTAAAATAAATAAATAAAATAAAATAAAAGCTGCTTGCAACTTTTCTTCCATGCACTGTTTCTGTAAGTTGCCCATTGGCCTAAACATTTTCCAGGAACTCTTTTTTTTTTTTTTTTTAATATGAATTGTCAGATAGGGTATGTGCATGGGAGTCAGCAGGAATGTAGCCTCTATGTTAAAATATTCAGAAGTGAATTTTTTTCTTCTTTAAGACTTTAGGAGCTATCCAGCTTTTTGAGATGTACAAAGCTTAATGTCCATCATGTGATCAGATTCCCCGAGGTGTTTTTTTTTTTTTTTTTGAGAGGGTCTATTATGTAAATCAAATGCCCACAGTTATCATGGATGTCAATAGGAGTCCATAATCATTATAGGGGGTTATTACCTCTTGAGGAGTGATCCTCAAATGACCTAAGGAAAGTAGTTTGGAATAACTGTTTCCATTTCACTGATAGCTAAGTTTTAGTCCTGCAAAAGAAGAACCAGATGTCTAGCTCAGCATCAGTAGGTACAGTTCTGCCCATAGAGGAAGCCGTAATGTGGCCTTAACAAGAAAAGAAACCATGCAGTTTTAAGCAGATTAGATAATTGAGATTAGCCCTCTGTGATCTTGCTGTGTTTTCATTTATTTCAAAACAGTTTAACACAGAGCATGTTGAGCAATCAGTTGAAAATCACGTGCAAACACTGCCTAAGTACCGATAAGAATCATGGAGGTAAACAATGAATTCCTACTAATGGCTAAGTCACCAAGGTAAGATCGAGTCTAAACACACACCCTTAGTTAAATATAATTTCATTAACTCAGGTTACGTGGCTTCAGTAAAGGTTTTTTTCTCCTCCTTGCTCTCCACTTTCTGATGCTTGTCAAATGAATTGCATACAATCAATCCATCATTTTCAGCTTTCTTTGTCTGTACCAGAGATGTTTTGAGCCAAGCAATAACCCAGCACGGTTCTGTAAATCTCACAGCAGACCAGCACTAGATGAATGTGGTAATGCTGGTTCGGGAAAGGTGTTTTTGTTTTTCATATGATGTTTCTAGAACTGAATCCTACTTTTTTTAAAAAAAAAAGCTTATATTAATGAAAAATATGGTCTGTTACATATAAACAAATACCACAGTATTACCCTTTTAGACATATACAGATCTCGCTGTCATATTTTTACTGCAGGGGTGAAAGGGTTTCAAATTCCCTGTTAGAATTATATGTTGTGTAGTATGCACTCGATTGTCATCCACTTATCCCTTTTCATCCTCTCTCCTATGCCTGAATTTAACACTGATTTTTTTTTTTATGGCCAGGTATCTCAAGTATCAACACTTTATCATTGGTTTAACATTTTGTGGAAGATTCTTCTAAACTTATTATCTAACTGATATTTACATCTCAGAATTTGACTCTGCAAGACTCTTTTTGTGATGTTTCTTGTCCTTTGCTTTGTATTTCTCCTGTTTTGTCACTTTAGATTAGTTGTCTTTCACGATTTGCTGGCCAACCACCCCTTCTAAAAATCCCGATTCCCTTTTGCTAAATATTCTGCAGTAAACTTTCTAATCAGTGATGTAGCAGATGCAAGCAATCAGCAAACAATGCAAGGACTCAATTTTCTATAGGGAATTTTAGCTCCCATTAAAAAATATTTTTGCTTTAATACTTGTTTCATGGTTCCTGTTAAGTTCTGCAGAATGACTTTTTAAGACACAATGAAAAACTTTTCACCCTCCAACTGATCCCAAGGAGACAGTTAACATGTAACAGATAAAAATAAATAATAGCAATAATTGAAGCATCAGTGGCAGTGGATTTAGAGTATACTGTGTTATTTATCAGTATGCATAAAAAAATAGATCTCCTTGCTGTCATAGTAGCCTGACAAGGGTCAGCAATACACTCTTCAAGATGGAATACAATAAAACCCATAGTGGGAATGTTTGGGCTCTTCCAAGAATTAATATATGAATAAATCATGTTTATATGTCCATAAGTAACATGTCTGATGTAGATGTGACCTGATTTTATTTTTGCTTTCAAATCCATATTGTTCTTAGATATCTTAGCCATAAGGAAAAACCCAAGCTGGAACAGCAGAGAGATGTGGAATACAGCAGAGAGTTGTGGATCTTAAAGCTACTAAGATATGGTGAATTTGTGAACAAACTCTTGTATGTAAAAAGGAAAATCAGGACAACCCTCCCCCAACCCTTCTAGTATTGTCACCTTGAAACTGAGAGGCAGTGAGAACACTCTCCCTCTCCTTTCTTTATAGAACTTGATAAGTTATGCATTTAGGCACGTTCTTTTAAGGTGTGCTGCCTTTTAGTTGAACATCTCCCTGTCCTTGTCTTGCAGAAGAAACTGTATGAACCACTCATTTTAATTCTTTACAGGTTGTAATTTCTTAGATTGTTTGCTTTTTCTCTAATCTAAAGAGCAATCATCTCAAGATGGCAAAGTAAGAAAAGTAATTGTGAACACTGTAGCACATAAGTAGTGCATAAGAAGGAGCTGAAGGCATCCTTTATTACTGTTAGTCTGATTTGCCTCTTTAATCTCTAGTGCCCTTCTCTTGCTTGGGAAGGCAATAGTTTAGCCTTGTTCCCAGATATATGCGATTATAGATGCATGTATTTGCTGTATGCTTTTTTGTATTCAGAATTCTGGCATTAGATATTGAGATCTTCTAGGTAGATCTACCTATATATCTAGGTAGATCTTCTATTACTGTCCAAGGAATGATCTAAATTTCCAATAATTACTATATATCTGCTAAGTGTTTTTGGCTAACAGCTTTGGTATTGTCTGCATTTTTGTTCGCAGCCCTTAGTCAGAGAATCCTATAGTCGATATTTGGAATGATTTTGTGTTTGAGGGTGTTTTTCCCTCTGTCCCAGCTGGAATATGAGTGTCCTTGCTGCCACCCAACTGTGACAGTTATGGGTGTCTTTTTAAAGACTGCTGGGGATGGATCTCCTTTGGGATATAGCACAGCATCTCTAGCAAATGTGGTCTCAGGTGCATGTTGACCTGCTTTGCTGAGTAATAGTGGTTAAAGAGATACATGGCAAGTTAGTGGAGGCCTGGCTCACTGTGGCAGAAAGGATGCAACAAAGTTCCTTGTCCTTTGCCCTGAGCTGTTTCCATCCACTTGCAAGAACAGCAGAGCAATACAATGAACAGTTCACCTGCTTTAATGCATCTCAGAGTACTTAGTTGTCACTGCTGAGTTAGCAAAAAAGGCTTTGCCTTTTTGTGCAAAGCCTGTCCCCAGTTTTTGGAAAGCAAAGAGTAGCATTGAGTATGTGAGTGGATCATGGGAAGCTTCCTTTAAAAAAACAAACAAACAAAAAAACACATTTAATCTCATCACTTTCTGTTGAAATTATACTGTTCTGTTTGTGTTTAAATAGCAGGAAATTATCTCTTTGTAAACTATGTCTGGGAGTCAAAATCTGTTCATGTGGCTGCTGGCTCCACAGCCCCTACGTTAGTTGGTTCTAGAGGAGGCAGCATGGAATGGGGAGATTATCAGGCAAATATGTCTAGGGAGGGAAGGAGCTGTGTGCTGCCAAGTGTCAGCTTTCTATGTGCAGGAAAATCAGTCAGCAATGAGTACTAAGACTTGAGGGCTGTATGATGTTATAGCCCAAACTACATTTACTAAAGCTGTGGAACAGGTTTGTTGTACCAACAAGGTTGTATTCCAAGCCAGGCAGGTGGTAGCTATGGCCAACCTGGTGTGTACACGATGCTCTGACCAGATCAGAGTTGGGGCTGGTTTTGGATTTGGTTCTGAGCTAGGAGGCAGCAATATGGTATCTCATGAAGTTCAGCCTCCTCCTTTTCTTCAGTTTAAAAAGCATGGCCGACCTTACATGGCATCTTACATGATGTATTACAAGGAAGAATCTAAATGGCATTTTTAGTACCTTTGGCTAGAACTGGGGAAAGATCCTTCTGCAACTAAATCTGGCCCACTAGCACAACAGAAAGATCTGAGGTTATATTTCAATGGGAAATCCTATCTCTTCTGGTAGATTGCCTAATCCTCTTTATAAATTCCACCTACCCAACAGCACACAGTTGTACACTACCCAGGCCTTGACACCTGAGGACAGTGGGCAAAGAACTTATTAAATAATGAGAAACTTTGGAGCCAGTTTTGGTTCCCTCCAGAATGAGGTTCTAGAATATCTGATAGTTATAAAGAAAATTGTGGTATTTTAGGGCAGCTCAAAGTCTGTTAACATGAAAAAATCATAGCCCAAGTCGTTAATCAGATTTGAAACGATTGGCTAAGTAAGATTATTGTTGTATCCATGAGCAACTCTGCAGGTATACCTGAACCCTGTGAAGCTAAGGCTGTGGGAGCAGGAAGGGAAAGTTAAACACCAAACAGCAGCCAGGTGCTGTTGTTAGCAAATGTTTTGCCAATAACTAGATCACCCTGTGGTGGGAAGAGTGGAGCCAGATGGTGTGGGAGAGTTCACAAAGTTTAAAAACAACAGTAAAAAAAGAGGCAATGAAGTTTTACAATAAATTTCACTTTCCGTGTCTCTCAACTACACGATTTCCCCCCCCACCCCGCCCCCCTCATTCTATGTTATCTTTTGGCAATGTTGACGGCTTTCTCTTGTTCTTTTGGAAGTATTTTCAACACTGCACAGCTGTTTATTTAATATGTCTCTAGTGCCTCGGCAGATAATAGCAAGTCAGAATGAATATTTACCTTATTTCTGAAGTACTATCCATTCAGCACTTCTAGCACTCCATTTGACTGTTTCAAGTGACCAGTGTATCACTTTAATTTTTCTTTGCTTTGGGCATTCAGTCACTCTAGAACAAGAATATCGCTCATGTTCTTTCTCCCATTACCTTTTTGTTTTCCTCAATTTGTAAATATCTTCATTACCTCTTTTCCCTGGCAGACCTCCAAATTTTTATTTGTCAGGTTTGAGTGACCTCATAGAAAATCGCAGTTCCCCTTGCCCTCCTGAGAGGGTTGCAGAGTGCTCGGGAAAGTACCACAGAGCGTTGTTATGGTGTTCCCAGTCCTGCTACCAGCAATACCAATTAGCTGAAAAGTGGACAGGAAAGTCTATTAACATAAAGAGAAAGAAGCCCCAAATACTGCTCCCCTGCTGTGAGAAAGCTAAGCTGTGTTTTTTCCATTGCTCATCATGGTGTTGGTTTGGGGGTGTATTCCCAAAACTCCCGTGCACTGCTTTTGCTAAAATCATAAATCTGTAATAAACTTCTCGTGAACACCAAGTGCTTCTGAAAACCCTATCCTCATCAGATGCCCATGGAGGAGGGGTTCTCTGCTTGTTTTGTACTTGTGCAAACTACTAAATCGCAGTGGAGAGGTGAAGAAATATTTTTCTTATTTTTCAGAAATAAAAACGTTATCTGAAGCTGAAGCTAGGGCATTTGTTTAACATCAGCCTTTTTTACTGCTGTATGCTGTAACTTTAACTTTATGCTTCATATCAAATCTGAATCGTAATTGTAGGAATCTATTCTGGTCCTAACAAGATAGTTTTATATTGTATCTAAGCATCCCTTCATTTGAACCAGATTAAGAATTCACTGTATCTTGGAGAATAGGCAGTCAGAGAAATATTCTTCAGATGGCAAGGGTTATTTTTGTACTTAGCTTTGATAGCACACATTACATCAGCCAGAGCTCTTCTGTAAAGGTCTGCCAACTCCTAAATTTTCAATAATCCTGCTTCCTTCTCTTAAAATTGAAAAGGTAGTGACTCCCCTGGGAATGCGTGTCATTTCAGCATTCCCGTTGACTGTGTATTCTGAAATGCTGCAGTCTGTTTGCTTAGTAATCCCCTTGTCTGTGTAAGTTGTTAGGGGTAACCAAAGGCAGCTGATTACTTAATTGTATAAGGCAGGAAATCAGGTTCTTTCATTAGTTCCCATAATGTTCTTGAGAGCAACCAGTATTCTGCCTGACTGAGTTTTCGATCCTTTAATTCAAAAGATATACTTTCCCTTGGCATACTCAGTGACCCCTTATCCTGATACACTATTTACTGAACAAGTAGAACATTTTAGGTTTAAAAAAAGAACTGAGACTTTCTAAATAAAATAACATATTTTATGAAACAACACATCTTGCAACCAGAAGAGAAATAGTTGCATGTAAGGTCTTCACATTACTCTTTGCGCTTCTGTAAGATAATTGCTTTTTTTTTTTTTGTGTGTGTGTGTGTGTTGCTTGAACTGATGGGCACAAATAGGGAAAAAAAAAAAAAAGATTCCTATCAACTTGTCACAGCTTTAGAGACCTGCTTTTGTTTAGTGTCTTCAGTTTAGGAAGCCCTTTTCCATACTGATGATTGTTTTTCTTTTGCTGAATTTAATACAGAGCTTTGGGCCAAATTTCACTTCTTTTTGCCCGCTGGCAAATAGTTGTCAGGGATGGAGGCAAAGTTCCTGGCCTGACACGTGATTAGGGGTATGTGCAAAATCCTGGGCAGTGTTGGTGTGGGGGCTGTGGTTCAGGTACATTTCCCCCACTCCCAAATACAGTGAGTTGGAGCATGGAGTTAGCATAGGATCTCTGGGCTGATGCTGCATGTCAGTGTGACCCTTGTGACTATGAGTAGCAGGGGAAGAAAGGTACAACTGCAGCCTGGTCTCTAGCATTATCTGTTGGTTATGTCATTAAGAAAGAAAATATTTTTAGCTGCCTTCCACCCTCCAACATCTCTATGTTGTAACTTGTAAAATCATGGCACTTGCTTTTTAGAAAATGCTTATAAATGTCTCTATTGCTTCTCCTCTTTTATACCCCAGAAGATCAGTATTTGTTGTGTTGGCCCTGTTTCATGCCATGGGAGTTGAATGGAACTTTGTAGAATTTGGGGTGCTCGTGCATCTGTCATGAGTCCCAGCTGAAACTTCTCTTTTGAAGCATTTTGCTGTGTAAGGTAGAAAAGTTTTCTGTCTGTGTACTACTTGCTTATATATGCAATAGTATTTTTTTTTTAAATGAAAGGATGATAACAATGAATGAGTATACATGTCTTTGAGCAAACTTCTCCAAGAAATTAGGAGACATCTCCTCTTCAAGAGTGAAGTAACTTTGTAAGACAACCATCAAGAAATAGCAGGGACGAAAACCTAGAGTGGTTAGAATGATTTGGTGTCCAAGCCTGGCTTTCCAAATTCCTATAAATGCCAGCTGAGGTTAGAATGACCTTTGGGAATGAGTGAGCTGCTCTTCAAGCTCATTTTTGTTGTTCTTGGCAACTACAGCGCACTGTTATGGAAGGTGGCAGAGCCTGGGGAAATGTCATCATCCATGCAGGATGATGGGGCCTGGCCCTGGGGATGGAGCAGCAGCTCCCCTCTTAACCTCAAGAGCTGTCATGTTCTCACATGCAATGATGATTTTGTAGACTTTAAATTACAAGTTAGTAACTGTGGAATAGAAGTTTTTTTTTTTTTTGCTTTGAATGGGAAGAATGGCACAATCCTCTTTGCATAATTAGCTTTCCCAAAATTTTCTATGATCTTTCCTATTCCTTGTTGCAACTTATTTGTTCAGTAAAATTGCATGTCCAATGTCTGTTGTCAGAGGGGAAGAAAAGTAGCAGTTGCCCTCTGCAACCATTTCATGGATGTAACTGTTTGCTGTCTCCGGAGGAAAGCAGCAGGTAGCAGTAAGGAGATAGTTTTGTTGCATCTTTCTTGTCTGCAATCTTTGCATCAGTCTGCTCTTAGAATCACTCTTGGCTTTCCTGCTTGAAGGGCGTGAAGGAATGAATGATTGGTTCAAGTAGAAAAGCAAGGGGGCTATTTTCTCAGCTATTGACACAACTGTGGATAATTTCAAGACTAGGTTCATCCTCAGAAGTTCAAGGAACTTCAGACCTCTTCTGCCCCAGTTTCTTTCCATCTCTTATCTGTTACCTGGAGGCAAAGCTGGGGCCTGTCCAAACTAGACTTGAGTACCCTGCATGCCTGCAGTGATGCTTGACATGACCTAAGACATCTTAGGCACAGCTTCAGGATGGAGTGATATTTTCTTCTACTTGCCACAGATCACTTGAGTTACCTGTTTGTATCACTGAAGGGAAGCATAGCATTCAGAATCTTGTAGACACCAAAAGCATAACCTCTCAACATCTTAATTTTTTCATTGTTCTGAGTAGGAGAAAATATCTTAGAAGGGATATTTTTGAATGTTTTAGACAGTTGGACTGCAATGTTAAAACCACGCTAGTGGGAGAGTTGTATTGGGTTATTTGAGATAAAGTTGAGTATAGCTTGTGAAGAGGAGTCTTAATCACTGAGCAAAGGTGTTCACCTTGCCTTAGACTGATCTGGAAACAATCATGTCTGTATGCTGCTGTGTGTCTTGGTGGATATGGAAAAGGTGAAATGAACTGTGAAAATGTTTGCGAAACATGCATGATTTCAGTGGACTGTGGTGGTACTGCCCTTCTATTGAGTTTAGTTACTTTCCCTGGATTTGTAAGAGGACACCTTTGCTGGTCACTGGCCCATATTGACATAACACAGAAGACAGATCTATAACTAGCTGTTTACTTTGGATCTGATTTAATGCTCATGGCAGTTGCTGAAAAATCATCAGGTGATTTAAATGCCCTTTATATAAATAGATGAGCTATTTTTTTCTTAAGGAAAATGTAAGGCTGCCTAAATGAGTAGAGACCGCAAAAGAATGTGAACACATTTTGAGTCTAATTTCAAACAAATATGTGACTCAACTTAAATTAATTGGAGGTTTCTGCTTCTAACTATAACATTTCTTATCTTGTAAAGCATTAAGGCAGCATAACATACACAAGACAAATATTAAACAAAGGTATTATGGATGGGAAATTCCTAATCTAGCTCACTATGTTGGTACAGTGGAAGTTTCTTAATCCAATATCTGATGAAGGAACAAGGAGAGAATTAATTTACTGCACACTAATTACTGAGGAGTATGCACTGTATATACAGTGAAAGGCGCTGAAATGAATACTTGATAAACAATATCTGGCAAATTAAAAATCTGAAATGTTAAATGAAATGCAAATTAAAAATCTGGACCGTTAAATTAATTGAATGCCAAAAAAAAAAAACACTCTGACATTAACTATCATCAAGGGTTGAAGTTATATCAGCAAAAGCAAAGCTATTCAGAGTTATATCCTGCTTCTCTCTGTAATTTACTTGTTATGAATGGGTGGGAACTAGAGGAGCCCCAAAGATACAAATGGATTTACATAAACCAGGAGCCATCCTCTCTGTGCTAAATATGGCCCTAAGAAATAAAAGGGATGGTTAGTACCTAAAAGAAGGCCCGCTCAAATGAGTGGGTCCCTTGAGTATAGGCAAAGTGCAAGACCTGTGTTGTGGAGTCTGTACCATCTTCAAATGAGCTAATTTTGTTGCAAGTTTTAATCTAGAAGGAGACTTGATTTTTCTCTTTTGTTGTGTTTTCTTATATCTATTTTTCCTTGATATTTTTTAGTTGGAATGGCAACAGGAAATCACTATACTATGGGGATGTCAGATGTTTCTAAAAATGAATTTATAGAGTTTGTTAAGGTTTAATATATGCTCACACAAGCATATTATATGACACTTTTCCAAAAATATCCCCTTTAAGGATTTAATGTTACAAATATGTATGTAACTTCCTACTGCAATAGAAACACACAAATATATTTCAAAAATCATGCTGCTTGTATCATTTCAGTCAATGAGAGACCGACAAGATGAGGGAAAAATCTAGTATTTATGTTAAAATTCTAGAATGTGCCACGGGAGTAAGCTGTGCATTATCAAAGGGCTTTTATTTAACCATTAGGTGTTTTTTTCACTCATCTTCCTCAATTTTTCATGTTAGTTTGATTATTTGTACAGGGTATAACACTGTATAAAGCACTGAAAGTGAGACTTGTTTTATATGAGAGCTGTTTCTGCACAGCCTCCAGGCTGGGCGAGGGAACCTTGCAGAAGGCACATCGGAGCCCAGCCTTAAAATTAAACCCTTCCAAACATGCACATACACACATATATAAACACAATTTAGCCCTTAGTGTAAGGTGAATAAGAACACTCCCAATTTTAAGCATGCATATATGGTAATAAAAGCCATGTGTTGAGCCGGAGCTTGCTCTGATAATTCATGTTCTCTTCTGGGGGTAAGAGTCAGATTTAACAGCTCAGAGTCAAATTGATTAGGCCACAGTTAGTGTGAGGCTCTTGTAGGTGCTTGCAGGTATCTGGTTGCAAAGAGATATTACATTGCTTGGTGTTAAGACTACAGCAGACTTGAGTGTATATCCGGAGAAGTGCGCAGCATGTGTTCTGCATCTTTACACCAGTTTCTTCAAGTGCTGGGTGTTTTTCCAACTGAAGAGCCTGCTAGTGATGAGGGGGATTGATTTCACTGTTTGAAGATGAAGCCCTCAGAATGGTGTTTTTCATTGATTAAATGAGGGCATTTTTCAGAGGGAAGTGATTGCAGTAAATTCCAGGTTAAACTGATATTAGGATTTGAATTACAGGCAAGTTTTGTAATGACTAAGCTTTAGGTATAAGCTGCAGGTCCTATTTTAACATGATATCGATCTGGGGGGAGTTCTGCTACTGAAGAAGGAAGATCTATATATTACCCCTGTAAAATAATGTCATAACCTAGTTGCAGTGTACAGTTATTTAAAGACTGGGAAGTATGCAATGCAATTAGTTTAACATTTAACTAATCTGAACTATAGCCTAGTGCTATATTTCTATTAATCTTGGTTTGTTCCAATGTGTTTTAATAGGTTTAGACATACGGTAGCAGATCTATCGCAATTAAAATGAAAAGTTCTTATGTACTAGTAGCGTTTCCCTGGAGGTCTAGTCAATCTCCCAGAGCAATGAAGATATAATTATACTGATGTAAATCACAGCACCATAACTAGGAGGGATTGGCCTTTCCCCTCCTTTAATTCATTGAAAGATTTTATCTTTGACAGGTACTGTCAAACAGGGTGATGGGCTGGGAGGCAGGATGTTTTTTCTGGTAACTAATTTGCTTGGGGAGAAAATGATTTTTTTTTTTTCCTGATGGTTTCTATACTGAGATGATTCTCAAGCCCTGCTTCTCCCATTCCAGGATAGCAACAATTCCTGTAGACTTCCTAATGAAGCATGGTTGAGATCAGACTTTTCTGTTCTGTGCTGTGCTCAACCAGGGAATGGAAAGATGTGTCTGAAGGTAGCTCAAGGTTACCTCTTGGGTTTTAGAGTAGTTAGCTCTGCAAAGAGTCTATGCAGCTCCTGCTGTAAATAAGTAAATAAAAAATAAAAATAAAAAATGTATATATATGTGCCCTGGGACTGATTTATGTCTTCCTCAGCTGTGATAGTTCCAGGCACCCATTCTTTGCCATGAGAATGGCAGAGTGCAACATGCTCAAACAACAACTTTTTCTCCCTTGGTAGGCTTCCAGATGTACTTCCTACCTGTCAGAAGCAGCAAAAGGCTACTTTGCCAGCTTAGTGCTGCCTGAAAAAATCCATCAACTTAAGATGTTTTCTGCTGGTTTGCTTCTACTTTGCTGCTACCTGACTTCTATAAATGAGCCACAATAGAGGGAGACTCCTACCTGTTGGTTTGTTTTTCTTGGCCACCACATGTGACTTGTTCCACTGAGCTGTCAGCCTCCTAGAAAAGGACTGAAGTCTAAAAAACAGTCATCTTAAAGTGAAATAACAAATTAATTGCTGCCAGCTCATACATTCTGTGCTGTTTATTCATATTCATTATAGAATATCACTTTTCAATATATATTCATATACGTAGTTGTATATACATACTTATTGAAAAACAAAACCAACATCAGAAAGCGGTGATAGAACACATTCCTTCAATAATAGGCAATAACTGAACTTAGCAAGACTCCTTCTGTTACACTCCTGGACTGGAACAGCACTTATTTTCCCTCTGGTCTCTTATTCAGTAAACACCTCAAGTCACTTTCTTTCCTTCTGTAACATCTTCTCCTTGAATGTACACATGTGTTTTGTGCCCTGTTAAAGCCCACAAACAAAATATTAAATTAAGGCTAACCAGAAGATCCACTCCTTATTTTATTGCATAGCTGGGGCATGATGGCTGAGAGGGGAGGAGATGGTTGCTGCAGGGACATCTGAGCAGCTGCATGTTTCAAGCACTTCCAGCAGTCTAGTTGCAAGGTAAGGTGATTTCACAGAAATGGGTTAATGGTATCAAAACTCCGAAAGGAGACCAGAGAGGCTGTTCAACATGTTTCTTCGTTCCAAATAACTGATAGTTTTTAATGTGTTCCTCATCAGATAGGTGACCAGAAGGTACTGTAGTGGGACATTGAGGCAAATGTGATAAAACGTAACTTGAATTTGTTATTTAACACCCAATCTCCCAAGCCTTTTTTTTTTTTTTTAAATCTAAAACTTTGAGATCCTCTTTCTTAAATAACTGTTGGATGAACTGACTCATAGCCTATGTAAACATGCATTGCAAGGCAAAGTGATGTTGGAAATACAAAGAGCTTGTTTGATTTGCAATCCAATCTTAGTCTGTCTAGGTCATAATTTCATACATATCACTGGAAATCATGACTCCTTGTTCCTCATGCCCAGCATGTTCTTGGAAAGTTGAGCCATACCCAGTGCCAGCTATCCTGAAGGAAAGCTAGGAATAGGGGTCTGTGATGACATTTACCGGTGATGGCGATCTGGTTTAGGACTAAGAAGTGAAGGAAGGTTACCATTATACTACTGGGAAAATATATATTTCTTTCCTTCCTCTCACTTTTTTTTTTTTTCCCCAATGAAAATAGGGCTTTGAAACATGGTGGAAGACACAAGCTGCCTACACCTAGGGTGACTCCCTGCTGACCTATGGGGGCTCCTTTCAGGAGCAGAGGTGGCTGCTGTGGCATGTCTGCTTCTGGGAGGGAACTTCAGTGCCGTGTCCAATGCCTTTCCCAACTGCTGAAATTCACTGAGGGGAAAATACAAAAATAAATGTCTTGGTTTTATTTTCCATTGAACTGAAGTTTCTTTAGAATTGACTGCTCCACATACTACTCACCTTGCTGGCAAAAGCATCGGTGATCAATGAGGACAAAGTGATTCTGACTGTCAGCTTGTCACATACATCCAGAGCAAACGAACACATCAGAAGCTGATTTTGTGCAAGGCCTGCTTTTGATTTGTGCATTTTTCTGGCAGACTTGGGCTATGCCCTATTACTTTCTTACAATAAAAGGGAACGTTTCTTCTACTGGAGCTTGCAGCATGCAGCTGCAATAATCATAGGGGAGCCCCAGGTGGTCTGATTTATGGTGTTTAATGTGAACCCCTGAGGTTTTGTAGGGAGAGATTATATAAGGTATAAAACATTTTTGTAGAATTGTTTTGCAACACTTCAGTTCAAACTTTGCAATGGGCCTGCTTCATTTATCTTGTTGCCCCAAGATAGCTTATCTCAATGCGTGTTTATTAAAGAGCTCCTAAATCCTGTTAAAGTTGCTTCTGAAAATATTCTGACTGATGGCAGTGTTGATGAGGGTGAGTCATTGCTGAGAACACAGTGCTCATCAGGATGGTTTTTCAGCTGATGGGGTTTGGCAGAGTGCCATGGAAGTTCATGGTGCTTTTCTGTGGATTGATACTGGGTGAGGACTGAGATTCCAGGCAAGCATTGACTGACCAAAGCTCTGTGGATTTGTACTGGCCAAGAGCATGCAGTTCATAAAAGCAAGCTCTGAAATTGAATCAGTCAAATACTTTTACCCAGGGAATGATATTTATTGCTGTTAGCAACGTGTTAGCATGCTTCTGTGAGGATGTATCTGTGAAGCAGGCTAGGAGCAAGAAGCTGTTTGTTTAGTTTCGCTGCAGTTGTTAAGGTACCAGTTACAGGTTTCATTGCTGTCCTTCTCAAGAACAAGTTGGAGCAAGCTTGGCTAGTGTTACCCCTCCTCGCACTGGGAGTCCGTGGCGGGAGCGGTAGAGGAGGTGTGCTGGCTGCACCCCTCCAACTGGCACCAGAGGCAGGGAGTGACTGGCTTAGCAAGCTCAAGGGATGTGCCTGAGGCTTTGGCTGAGCCTCTTCAAACAATAGTTTGTCCAGGCAAGGAGGCTGATTTCCACCCTGGTACAGCCCATGACTCAGAGTCCATGCTGGAGCCCTTCTCTGTGCTCTCAGGGAGCAGGGTTGCAAAATACCATGACAGGTCCAGATCTCATCCTCCCTCAGCAGCCAGAGGGGCTTACACTCAAGGTTTAAATCTAGATTCCTCTGTAACTAGAAATGGCGTGTGTATATAGTATTACTAGCCAAGATAGTCCTGAAGATGGCATTTTTGTCCTCAAGTGTTTAGCGAAATAAGTAAGGTTGCAGCTGGGGAGAGGGAAGGTACTTGCTATAAGCTGATGCTTGCTTGATGAGGAAGTGAAGGAATGAAATCAGGGTATAGGCTTTGCATGGGTACAACGATTAAACTTGTACTGGATCAAGGTAGGGGTTTGGTTTTTCTTAACCCTGTCTCTTCCTGTGCCACCTACAAATGAACAAATTTCCCAATTTTTTTGGCAGAGTAGATGTTTGTTATAGCACTTGGTTTCAGCTAATGACAAGGAGACACAATCTGTAATCTTACCTATTAACTGCCCTGTTCATTTACTACACCCTTTCATTTACTACATTAAAGCAGTAGTAAAAAGCATTCCAAGAGACACAATGGGGCAGCATAGCAGCCCCAACAGAGTTTAAGGCTGAGTATTATATTACCAAATTATGTTTTGGGGGGTGGTGGTGGTGGTTAGGGGGGAAAAAGGATGATGATGTGCCTGTTTACAGGAAGGTTGGGCAAAAGGTCAGGGAAAGTGCATAATTATTATCGGCTCTGCTGAGGCCACACCTGTGTGAAATGTTTAATGCTGACACAAGAAAGAACTTGAAGTGTTTGAAATGTACAAGCAGCGAAGATAACCAGAGAACTTCAACTGAAATTTAAACTGCATTAAAAAGCCTGATGCAGGATGGAGAGACCAAAAGCAGCCCACAGAGATCTAAAAATGTAGTCAAGGCCACCCTCATCTAACTGAAGACATGAAGTGCACGGAGCTTACAGAGATTGGCATGAAAATGGTCCATGAGGAGTAGCCTTGGCAGATAAAGGAAGAGGGCTTGGTTTTAGTTTGAAGTGAACATGTTCTGTAAGCAAGACAGGCTACTGCCATGGTTTTACTGCTGGATTTGGAACCTGTAAACTGGAAGACTGATGGGCTTCTGTACTTGCACACTTACTCTACAGGAGGCAGAAGCCGTTTTCTGAATTGCTACAATTCTGCTTAGCTTTGCTAGCATCAGTCGGTTTGTGACTGTTTATACTAGTTCAAACTTACTGCCGGTTGCAACTTGCTCACCACTGCTGACTGGAGTAGAACCCAAATCTGGCTCCTGTACTTATGCTTTATCATAACAACCTTCGTCGTCTCCTCCTTTGAAAGTCTTGCACTGGGGATATTGAACCCTAAAGGAGAAGTGACTCTCAGCAGACGTAATTTTGTATGAGTAATTCACTTTTAAAGCTTGGATATATTCCATCTTCCTTGTGACTAATGGTACCCGAACAGAACATAATTGTATAATCATTTTCCAATTGCTTAATAACTCATTTTCCTTGTTTGTAAGATGCTGTTTTTAGCTTTTCAGAGAGATGCGAGGACCTGCATGCCATAATGAGTGACAGACAATTGTTTATTTCTCAGCAATAATGCCATTAAAGAAAACCTCTTTATGTTTAGAGCCATGACAGCTGGCCAGATCCTGCCATTCTTACTCATCTCTCATCGCAGTGAAAGGCCTGCTGGCAGGCAATTAGCCCACAGTTTCACATCACGTTGTCTTTGGCAGCGACGCTCACTAGAGGAACTCTGACCCCACTGTTTCCGCCTCCCGATCCCCGCCTAAAAGCCAGCACATCCTGGCAGCCTGGGGCTGTGCTGTAGGGGAAGGTGCGGTGGCCCCCATGAATATTTTCTGTTGGTGAAGCTGATGGAGAGGATAGGAGAAACCAGCTGGGAGCTGAAACCTCTCAGGCTGGCTGTTGGAGGGGGTTGAGCTTCTTTCTTAAATGAGAACATGGAGAGGCTGGGCTGGGCTAAAGGAAAGATCCCACACGTGTAGCAGATAATGTTGCTTCTGACTGCTGGTTCAGCAGAGTGAAGTTATTTAGGAGCTTGGCAGAGGGAAAGGAGCAAAAGAGTGGATGTTTGTGGAAATCCACATGTGTCTCTGATCTGGCAGGAGAGCTGTGAAGGGTGCACGAAGACCAGAAATTTCCCTGGGGCTTTGATATTAATCTTACTGCCCTAGAAGGAGAGGGGACCAGTGCAGGAAAATAGCATAAGTTATCTATGATATCTATACTACCTATTTTTAATCAGAGCTGATGTCTCTGTGACTTCACTGTTGTATTATTAATAAGATGAATGAAGAATGTTCATGCTTTTAGGGGAAAAGATGCCTGAGCCTTCTATCTCGGTGGTGGTGTTTAGAGGTAGAAAGAGAAGCCTTTTGCATGGAGGCAATAAACATCTATTCCCTCCAAGAGGCAGCAGGCAAGCTGTGCCCAAGGTATCTTTCCAGGAACCGCAACCTCCTGAAAGAAATGGAAACTTGAAGTGCAGAGGTCCAGATGGAATTGGATTGAAATACCAAACCCAGTGAATGTCCACTTAGTTCTAGCAGGGTTGTGTGATCCTGGCTAGGATGAAGAAATTAATCTTATACTGCAATTACAGACATGAATACTAAAATCCCTGTTGCGTTTGGTGGTGCAGTACCAAATGCTAGTTTGGCTTACATGAATTGGTGTTCTAGTCTTGGACAGTTTGATCAGTGGAGCACTAGATTTCTAGAAGAATCACAAAGAGAATTTTCTACAGGGTCTTTTGAAATCTATTGAACATGACAACAAAACTCAGAGTTGGGTGATGCTCTTGGGAATTGTGTTTGAGAGGAGAAATTTATACATGTATTTGAATATTAAAAGCTCAGCTCTTGTGAAGAAATGCCACCAACTTCTTCAGAGTTGCACAAAAGGTACATTTAAAAGTAGAAAAATCTGTGGAGAATAGGGATTTGAATTGTACTGCATTTGTCACTGGATGCCTAGAGGTTGCTGTAGTTGATGTATTTGGTGGTACCACAAACCAGTGAGAGGACAATAGGACCAGTTGAAAAATCAATATTGAATCTTAACTACCTGAATAAGTATTTCTGTTCTGGCATTTGGACCCACCTGCAGGGATACCTGACTTGTCTCCTTCCCATTATCCAGATAGCTACCAAGATGAGGAAAGAACCAGTTTATCTGATGACCTGGGGAGAGTAGCTGCTAAATTAGTTGCTGTGAAATACCTATAGGTGAGTGTTTAATCTGGGACTTCTTTAGAGGAAGAATGTGTTTGGCTTTGTTACTTTTTTCCTGATGTGAAAATATTTGGATCATCTCTTTGGAACTTCTGTTATTGCATGCATGGAAGTTTCTGCAGACTGTTCTAGTAGAGGAGCATTGCATTGTTTTTGTTTCCTGCTGGTATGAATTTTTTAGATTTCTTTTTTTCTGATATTGCCAAAATCTGCTATAGCAAGTTATGGTATCTTACAACCCGGTCCATGTTGAAATGTAAACCCATTGCAACACAGCCCATCTGGCAAATACTGTCATAGCTTTTAAAAAGTTGTCCTCCTTTTCTGTTGGCGTTGAGAATTTTATTAAACAAGTATTTATTTTTCCAAATTCCCCATGGGCAAAAGCAGGTAGAAGGTAGATACAAGGTTATAATTAGACATAGGTATTTCACATTAATCTCTCTTAATTTTCTTTCATCCTACCTCCAGCGTGCATTCTCTCGTTCATAATTGCCACTGGATAATTTGAAGTCATTTGCTTACTCAGGGTTTTATGCCATACACTCATGGATTGTAGCAGATGAATCCTCTGCAAAAAATAAAATGAGAAGCTCATTCTTGCTGTATAGGTAGCTCCCTCTCTCCCCATCCCAAAGTTATTGAGCAAATTGTTGCTATTAATTTTAAAATTACTTGTTGCTCAGGGAAAAGTCAAGTGTTCAGAGGAATTTTGCAATAGATTCAAGACTGACTTTGCCTCTCCAGGAGAGCTGTTCCATGCTATGAGTTGGTTGCCTAAATGCCTGGTGTGTGGTTACTCCTAGGCTTTTGTGGGCATTTCATTGTTCCCAAGGAACTTAGTTGCAAAGGGAGAAAGGGTTGCTCAGCTATCTGATTCTTAGTCCATATAGGATTTTTAGACTTAGAGCACTGACTCCCATATGGATGCTGTACCTGACCTCAGTGATGAGTACAAGGTGGTTGCTTTTTAATCCCTCCCCCCCAGCCCCAATCAATGTTATGCTCTGCAAGAGTGAAATATTTAGGGCTTATTTGGAAATACTACTGCTGCTTCACCATGGGGCATGAGGGAGGGGAGTCCTCCCCAAATGGAAAACCTAAGAGAATGCAGAAAGAATGGAAAAAGCAAACAAACTTGCAAGGCTCCCTAGCATAGTAAATACGCTCTAGCTTCTGTTACCTAAATGTAGGGCTTGATCATGGTGAAATTTTAGTGGAGTTGTCCTAAAAGGAGAGAATTATTTTTCTAGTTCACTGTCTTCACCTCCGTTGAAGTGCACTTTCCTTTTTTATGGAGTTAAGTCACATAAATCCTTTGGTTCATTAGATATGGACCAACAAAAGGGGAAATATGCTTTCACCTAGCTGTTCACTGGGGAAAGGCCTACCCCAGTTTCCAAACAGGTTGAAGTCCTTGTGTAGTTCTCTTTCCTTTGTTTTTTTTTTGGCCACACAGCCCACTGAGTTGGGCAGAGAATCGTTGTAACTGTCAAACAAATGTGTTTACACAAAAGCAAGTCCTAGCAAGGCTTCTTATGCATCAAGACAGAATATTCCCACTGCCTTTCCTTGCAGTTCAGTCACCAATGGCTCAACCTCAGTTTCCCTTTCTTTTTGTTAGGGACCAACACATACAGGGTTTTTCTTATCCCTAAGAACTTAGGCCACAGCTAAAAATGCCTTTGTGACCTGCTTTCTTTTGGCTTTCAGTGAGAATTAAAACCATTACTACAGCAGGGGAATGGTCCTACATAGCACCATAGGCTGACTCAAACATTGCACCATGTATTTTCTGAAAGGCAAATGTCATCCCACTGGGTTAACCTGTCGGACACACGCTGATCTCTTACTTTGTATTCACTTCCTTTGGTCAAGAAGTATGCAAAACCTTGGTCTTCTACACTGGTAAATGTATTCTGCTATTCACATTTCTTCCAATCCATTTTATGCAGCCCTATTTTTTTGGTTGAAGTCTTTCATATGCCAAGTCATTTATCTTATAAAACAGCTACTTAGTTGCAACTTTGGTGTTAGGAATTTACAGTGTGATAGAGCTGGGGACAGGGTGGCTGAAAATCAAACATTATCAAGCAGAAGCACATGCCACTTCTTGTGTATTTCATCCTGCAGTTCTTTGAAGTTTAATCTTTTCAAAAGAAAAGCCTTTCAGCTACTTTGTGGCAACAACTCAGGCTTGTAACTTTTGACTGCACAGTGCTCCTAGTTCATAAACTGATCTCATCCTCTTCTGACAATTAATACTAAAGTGAATTTAAATTGGATCTGCTCCTGCCACTGCATCAGCCGTCTGGAACAGTCTCCTACCTTGGTCTCCCACACTAATGCTCTCTGTACCTTTTCAAACTGCTGCTAAAAATCCTGACCTCCTTTAGGGCTCTGGCAGCCAGCAAGCTATCTACCAGCTTCCCTTCACTTGTGGATTTGGTAACGCATCCACTTTGCAGAGCTGTAGAGGTCTGCAGAGGAGATGGGTGACGGAGCACTGGGCCCTGTGTGCAGGGATCAGGATATCAGCTTAGCAGTGCTGTAAGCCTTTGGAGCCACCCTTCATGTTCTGCCTCAGCTGCATTAAGATGCAGCCCCGAGCAGGGGCAGTGCAGCTCACACGTACTCCAGACAAAGCCTGGTGTGGCCTTGTCCTTCCTTCTCCTGCTCTCCTTCTTGTTTTCTCTGCAGAGCTGCGATCCCATCTTTCCATCCCTCTCCTGAGCAGTTTTGTGGACTGTGGGCATTCATAAACAGGCACGCATGTTCTTGTAGGTCGAATCTGGGGGTATAAAAGGAGGAACTCTCCTCGCATCCTTTGTTTTTCATGCAAGCAAGGAGCATTTACAGGCTGGCTCTCAAGTTGTCAGTTCATCTAAAAAGTACTACCTTAATTACTGGGTTAAGAGTGGAAATATTTTTAGACAAAAAAATAGTATAAATGTGGGCTGGTAAACAGCATATGTCACATTGTCTTGCGGTTTGTTCTGTGGTCAAAAGAATAATTATACTAATGTCTTTTTTCTTCTCCTTTAGGTCCATGTTATATAGTAATTCTCCTTGCATTGAATTGTTAGAGGGTTGTATTAATAGTAAGGTCTCTGAAATAGTTTGTGCACAGAGACTCATGGAGTCAAGACCAAGAGCTTATGATGTACATCCGTATTTCTAGTCGCAAGTTATACATGTCAGAGCATTCATTACGTATCCTATTTTCAAGAACTCAGCACTCGTACAGAATCACAGAATAGTTTGGGACCTTAAAGGCCATCTAGTTCATAGCTAGGGGCAAATTTTCAAACATTCTGCTGGTAAAGCCTGATGTATTGGGTAGCTGTAAAAACATGGTTGTTACCTATCCAATTGCATTTTGGAAATCCTGGTAACTTATTTTAGTTACCTTAACAGCATATTTGGTTAAACACCTACATTCATAAAGTCATCTTGCACTTTGTGAACTGATGTTTCCTGAGGACTTCTACATATTGATGGCATAATTTGTTTCCGTGGAAACCAACATAATTTTAAAGGAAAATAATAATAAAAAGGACATCAGGGAACATTAAAAAAAAAAAAATAAAAGGCCATAGCAGGTTAGAGCACAGGTCTATCAAGATGTGTGCCATGTATTCTACAGTGGCCAACAGAAGGTCCCTGGGGGAGGTACATTAGAAAGATGCAAGTGGATACTGAAACTACTCCAGAAATGCTTTCAGCTTTAGCAGTTCTGGATTCCAGAATTTCCTGAGCCCAAGGTGGCAGCCTCATGAGCAAAATGAACATTTTATTGCTACCTGGAAAACCTTGTACAGCACAATGACACGCCTTCATAATCAGGCTCTGGCAACAATGCAATTCTGCAGAGAATGTAGGGGCAATTTTACTGTGTTTAGTTGTTAATTCATCCTTCCTCAAGGAAAATGCCTGCTAGCTTAGCTTCCTTAAAGGTTTCAAGATTAACTGTCTAGAATTCATCACAGAGATGCTTTAGGGGAAGAACTGGGGTCACAGGGTTTCATTTAGAATGACAGTTGGGAAGAGAGCAATCCTCTGTATATTATTACACTCTTTTATCCTAAGAGGTAATCATTTGCTCAATTTTTTTTAATATCACATATCTAACATAACCTTGTTCACTTCACCTGCCCTTTGTCCCTGCCCCTGTCCATCTCTATCAGGACACTGCTTTTGAAACAGGTGGTTAAGTCAGTGTGCTGCTTGTCCTTTTTTAAGGAGGATTGCACACCTTCATGTATGTTGAAGCCAGGCTTCAAAAAAATGTGGTTTCCAATTGTGAAAGTGTGCAATTTTTTTCTATATATATGGAAGTGAGTATTGAAATTTCAGCACACTGTCAGTGCTGAAACTTAAGGGAGTGTTCTCCTTGCATGCTAAATTGCATCAGTGAAAAGCCTTCCTTCTTAGCGAGAAGGCAAGAGGTGCGCCCATGTGCTCACATGCAAGCTGCTTGATCCCAGCTGACAAGCATAGTCCTAATATCCCATAAACCCGATGAGTTGCTCATGGCTTGACCATACTCTGCTGCAGATCTTCAGATATCCAGAGCATGTACTGCGTGTTTGCCTACGCGGGCTAGTGAAGTAGTAGTTTGGGAAAATCCCTGATTTATTAAGCGTTAAACAGAAAGTCCACCTTTGCCGTTAATTGGAATCTAAATTCAGGTGTTAACCTCTGACTGAAAGTACGTGCTGAGTAATTGCAGGAAAGGGGCCAGCTTCAGGCACAGCAGTAATTACTGAATTAGTAGAAAAGTTCAAGAAGAGCTTCAAATTTCATATCATTGCTAAGGTTTCTCAGGAACAGCTAATCCTGAAGTGATTGGCTTCCTCACACCTGTATATGTTTTTGGAAACTCCACCTAAATTTTAAACAAATCTGTGTGAATAATTCCAGAACCAGATATCAACATTTCTTAAAATATTTTGGTCTTAAATGCAGAAAATCAACCAGCAGTGATGAAATCAGGGAGATGATCTTTTTTTGGTTGGGCAGTATTTTTTTTTTTTCTTGTTCTTGAACTTGGTGTTCTCTTGCCTGGTTTTAGTGGAATTACCAAATCACCGAAACAAATTTTACACATGTTCTCACAAATTTCAGATTTTAGGCCATTAACACTTACGATATTTTCTCTGGACAACAATTGAAGATTGAAAACTGTGTCTCTTTAACGTTAGGATCTCTTCTCCTGAGAACTCTTCTGCTCTCATCAGATGTTGTGACGCAGCAAAAAAAAGATAAAAGCAATATACCTCAAGTATTCAGTTACACTAATAAGAGCTTAGTAGTGTCTGGGATGAAACCTTGATAATGTTGAAGAACAGTGGCAGGACCCTTCTGGGTTTTATGGTCTGATAAAATTGTGTAATAAAAGGAGTATGGCCAGAGATGCCATTCGGAAACTGCAAAGTCTGTTCCACGAGTGGTCAGTATCATGGATGAATCTTGCAGTGACAATTTAACACAAATTCTTAAATATAGAAGCTTCCTATTAAACTTTCAATATGTACTGGACCATTATTTTTATAAATCTTTCCATTAATACTTCTTGACAACTTTTATTGGAGAGAAATCCATTTACAGCCGAACAGTTCGGTTCCTTGAAACAAACTGGTCATGTATTGTTATCAATTAACTAGAGCGAAAGCTACTCCCAGGTTCAGACAACTTTTCTTATTGAAAGTGGAGGTTATGATTGTTTCAGGGTACTTAAGGCCAGCTTGATAAAACAAATCCAGCCAGCAACTTGGAGAACTTATAAACTGTTTTGTCTAATTTATCATGTACCTAAATGACATGCTGTGTTGTTGGAAGGAAAAGTATCTGATAGACAAAATGAAAGAATTTGTGTATCAGGACAAATCCTTGGTCAATTGCTTCTTTGCTCCTTCCATTTGCTGCATTCAATATTTTTGACTAAGAAAAAAATAAGTACATCCCATATATGCTGAGTGTGATGGATAAATTGAAGGATGTACAAGAACAATATAGACATGAAATTCACCAGGGTTCTATTTCATAATAAAAATGGTATATTATAAATTTTTCCAATACTCTTTTCTATGTGCATTGATTCTCGGAGTGTGCTGCAATCAGGCAAAGCCACTGTGCGACTCATCAGAAAGTAATCTCACATTGTGAAATCATTCTCAGCCATTAACATCTCCATGAATTTGAATTGAACAGTTGAACAATTCACACTTGTCCTTTTTTATTGTATCCAACACAAAAATCTGAGTCCTGCAGGATATTTATTTTGCACATACCTGACACATTAATCAATGAGAGAAAGAGCTGTACACTGATTAAATGCTCTGCTCAAAATGAATGATCCAAACATTACTTTCAATTGTTTTGAATGGCTTTTATTAAGGTTTCAAGTGTAGCTGTTCAACTTACCCTGCAACCAGCATTTGCAACGGTGCTGATGGGAGATGATAGCTTTGTGAGGTTTATTCAGCGATGACTATATGTGGTATTTTTAACTGTCATTACATTTTACTTGTTCCATATACCATATTAGGCCTTGAAATGAAGTAATAGAACGGGATTAAGGAGAAAAAGAAATGGGGAGATGACAAGATAGTATTTATGTACAACGGCCAGGGGTGTCTTCCCAAGACTTCCAGAAAGAAAAGAGTTCTGGTACTTGCTGCATAGAATGGTGAAATTTAATGAAATCAAATCTTCCTGTTTTCTAGGAGCAGCGATGCCCTTGATCACCTTTTGTCCCTGTGTTGGGAGACCTGGCCGATTAGTCTCAGAACCATCACAGACAGTATTCAGATTGCTTTCTGCAGGGTCATGACCTGCTTCTTGCTGGTGTTGTCATCTGCATCATTCAGGGATGGCTGGACCATGGCTCCCAAAATGACTAACGCAGGGAGATGCTAATATTTGTGAAAGGTCGTTTACCTAAGTTGGGCTCTGAAACTACTTCTTTTCATAGATGCACCAGGGATCAGTCTACCTTGCACTGGTGAGGTCTACAGATATTTGTGGTGGGTGGTCTCTATGCAAGTTCCAGTTAGCTCTGATATGAAGTTTGACGTGATAGTTCTGTCCAACTGTGCTGAGTCTCACGACAATTCTAGACTTACTGATGGTTCATGTTTTTCTAGTTCTGTGTTAAAGCAGGAGGAGAAAAAAGAAGGCAGGGAGATGGAAAAGGGGGGAAATCCATAGGATAATTAAGGACAATAACTCTATGCCTGTTTATTTTATCCTGTCTTAAACCTTCCTGACATGTACTGATGTCTGTAATGTAAGTGCCCTAAAGGTGTGTGGGCCGTCATATTCTTTAGTGGTGTTTGCTTTAGGAACTTAGCTGTCTGAAAGCTTTAATATCTAAGAGGAGCTCCATGTTCTGGCAAGATGCAGCTTGCAGGCTTCAGGGAGGAAAAACAAGCCCAGCAATGCAGGCACTAGTCCCCTTTTAAGCTGCTGGAGGTAAAAGCATAGAAGTTCAGGCATTTAGATGTCCAGACTGAATGTAAGGAGATAAGTGATTGTATTTGTAATACCTCAGTGTGCTGGCTGATTCATTCAACCAATTAATAAACCCCTGCCCTGAGCATAAAGCAAAGCCTGTTTGGAAAGGTTAATGTCAGGCTCTCAGACAGCTCAGTTAAAGTTACCTTTTTGCACTCTGCAGGAGCTCCCTGAGAATTTTGTCATAAAGTCTGCTTAGTGGAGTGGAGCAAAATAATGCAATAATAACACTTAGTATCTTGTAAAAAGCTACTGGAGGATCTCCAAGTGTTTTGGACAAATACGTGAAGGCAGCTCAGCTTTCTCTATTGCCAGGTAGAGCAGCATTGTGTTCAGCAAGGTTTTTTTTTATTATTATTTTTTATTAAAAATAAAATAAACTATTTTGAACCTTGTAAAAGTGTTTCAATTTATTCATGGTCTCAAAAATAAAAATTCTCCCAAGACCACAGCTGGGAAAACAGCAGTTTAAAGGGGGGAGTCTGTTCAGAGTTGTGAAGGAGCTGAAGATAGAAGTGCAGGATTTAGATGTTGCTTCTCAAGCAGCTGAAGCTTAAATAAAAAAAAAGGGTTTCTTCAGATCAAGAATTCAGATTCAGATTCAAGATTCAGATTAATTCCCCAGATGATGGCAACTGGAATTTTGGCATTCATTTCAATGGAGACACTATTGTCACCCATAAAAGCTTCACTCAGAACAGCACCGGATCCTGAGGGTGGGGAAGATCCAAGGAGAGGTTAGTTGTCTGCCTGTTTTCTTTTTCATGAAACTTTCTTAATTTTCTCTGTCCCACCTCCTTTCTAAAGATGACTTCTGTCTTGTTTTCCTTCAATAGAACTCTAGTTTCAAAATCTCACACAGTTCTAAGCAGAAGTTTGTCTCTCTTGCAAAAAAATATACATTTTTGTTGTGAAAGTAATTATTATTTTTTGAGCTGACATGATCAAGCTAAGGTTAAAAGATCACTTAGTAGTCAAGGAAATTCACTCCCACATCTTTACCCTTATGTTATTTATTTTAAGAAGGCTTTGAATAGAATGTTCTTCCATACCTCATAATAACTTTAATTTGTTTAGCAATTGGATAAAAAGAAAATTAATCACCCAAGTACCTTCAAAGGGAGAATTTGTACATAGTAAATCTTCAGCTGTAAAACAGCCACCTGCCATAGCACTTTAAGTTAGTACCCCTGAGCTGTGCATTTGAGCACTCTTAATCCTTTCCAGAGCAAAGTAAAAAGGGCTTGCTATTGTTTTTCAGCTGTTCAGTGTTAGTATATTGTGAGTGGGATAGCTGTCTGAGTAGTGAGTATGTGTCCATGTATTATATATGAAAAAGTATCTTGCTTAGTAGACAGCCAGAATGAGATCTAGGTTATGGAGGCAGTAGTCAGAAAACTACAAAATCTCCCCAGATTTAGAAGCAGTAAATCTAATTAACCAACAGGAAGAGTTTACCAAGTAGCAATGACAATTTTACTCCATATCTTGTCCATTTCAAAATGAATTTAAAGAAAAACATGGTGGGTAGGAGCTGTTGAATTTGAGTATTTCTAGAAATTTTATTTCTGTTCAACCCAATAATCCAGGGACTGCTGCTTGAAAGCCTAAACTCTGCATTTTGGGTAGCACAGGGAACATAACCTGGAGCAGCAGGTATTTTTCTGGATCAAGAATGGGTGGACAGCAGACATAACATTGAAAAACATTCTAAATTACTTTTATTTACACGTGCCATTCTTTCAATGAAATCTAGTTATGGAAAACATATCAACAGCTACATCACAAGTTTGCCTCACAGTAGCAAACTAATCCAGTGATGTAAAACCACTTATTTGTTTAGAAAATTATTTGACCTTCTATCATAACGTCCACCCTCTGCCATGAGCTACTTCAAAAGAACATTGGAATTGCTTGTTTTGAGTTGTTTTCTTGTATCTATTATCTGCCTGTTTTAATACCTCCTATTTTAGGGATGTTTGTTTTTTTTCCCTGAAACTTAACTGTGGGTTGCAGAGCTAGAAAAGTGACCTGACTCTTCAGGTGCTCGTGCTGGACTGCTTCATATGAGCAGCAGTGTGTCTCTGTCCTTATGGTAGGAAGTCAAGGAGCACACAGCTCTCAGAATGTTCCATGCTTGGCACCAAGTCCTGAGGCTGGCTTACCTCTGCCATGGCTCCATGTGCCTAAGGACATACAAGAAAAGTTTAACAGTAAAAGTGTCTCTAGATTGAGAATAAGAGGCCTACTTCTCCCGTAACAACGAATACATGGGAGAAGATCACAGAACTCTCTTTCTCCTTATAAATCTAGCCCTGAGGCTTGAGGCTCATACGTTTCACTCATTTTTGGTCTGAAACGGATCCAATGTCAATCAAGGGTTGGAAGAGGGGAAACAGTGCTCTGAGGAAATGACTGAACGAGAGCCCCTCTTCATAAAGATTTCTTGCTTAAACAGTAAAACAAAATAAATATAGTTTTGTGACAACACTGAGGAAGAGGAAGGGCTGGGATGGTGCCCATGAGACTGGGCCTGGTGGGGAGGGGACAGCCCAGGGTGCTGTTATGGGTGTAAACCTAAAAGAGCAGCAGCTTCCTTCTCACTCCTCTCACCCAGAACAGCCCCTCCTTCTGACAGGAAACTTTCAGGATTTGGGTGAATCCTGAATGGTTTTGCAGTAAGAGAGTTGTTGTGACAAAGTTTCCTCAGGACTATGGTAGAAATTCTTCAGGACTAGGGTAGAAATCTTTCCTGAGGGAAGGGAAAGGCCTGCTCTGCACTGGGCCACCCTGCTGTGAGGCGCAGGCTGCCAAGCAGCACCTGATCTCCTGCTGCACCTCCCCATGTGTGGGGCCAGCTCTGCCTCAAGGCCTCAGTCCCTATTTAATCCTCAGTTTGGTGGAATGAAATCCCCTGAAATTGGCTGCTGATTTCTTTCCAGCTAGTTCTGGTAGCAGCATGTTACTGAGATGTCTGGTCACTTGGAAGAGGTTCATTTTCATTATGCTTGTCCTTATAGGATTTATGGAAGTTTGAGTCTCATCAAACTAATAGCCTTCATCTTTTCAGTATAGATGTTTAAAAACATCTTGTCCTAAATGCTATGTTTCGTTACCTATAAAAGAAATGACAGGTTTGGAAGCCTCATTCCAGCCCTGAAGCAAGCAACAACAACAAAAAAGTGCTCTACTCCATTCACAAATGCTGAAAATTTACACTCTCCTGGGTAAGCAGCTGTTTCTCAAAGACTGGGTGGCAAGTCTGTCAGTATAGCCTGCTTCTGACCAAAGCTTGATGGCCTCTTCTGAAGTGGAGGCCATGAAATGCAGCTGGCAATGTTCACAGTTGAAAGCACTGGGCTGTCCCTTCTCTGGCCTGCTAGCAGCATGAAACAGGTATAACCATGGCCTAAAAAATCTCACAAAACTCAAACCTCAAATTACACCACAGTCTTCCCCAGAAAGTTCTTTCTCTTGTTTCCAACTCTGTTGGCTTCTTGACTCACACCAAGCCAGAGACGTGGTTGTGTGTGGTGTTCTAAAGAGTCCTCATCTGAGGTATGAGGATATCCTGCTGCATAAAATCTTACAGTAAAATATTTGATACTGCTCTAAGAGTGAAGTTAGGAGGTTGCCTGAAAACAAGACATTTCAATATATCAAACAACATTAGATGTTAGATTAGCATTAGATCAAACAGGCATCTAGTTAGATGAGCAGATGTTTACTAAGGACCTTTTTTTTTTTTCTTTTTTCTGGTATATATGGTGTGAAATAAAACAGTGAGAAGGCAGTTGTAAACTACGTGAACAGGAGGAAAATATACTCAACCTTATTGCTGGTTTGAATTGCTTCCCACTCCAGTTACTGGAATCCTTTGCTTGTTTTCACAGAATTCACAGAATTTTTTGTTTTCATGTGATTGAATGCAATGTTTTAGGGTTTAAAATTCATACTCAAAAGCTTTGTTGAGGTTTCCTAAGACTTCAGAACTTCACATTTCATGCAGACGCTTGTATTGTCTGAATCCAAAGGAATTTAAATTATAGGAGTTGATAGATAGTTTTACCTGTGGTGTTGTTTATGCTGTATGCAGTTGCGTGTGTGTGTACAATCTTTGCCTGAAAATTATAGTAAGTGCTTCACTGCGTAGCGATTTTTGAATCGAGCCTGGATGTTTTAGTCAAGTTGTTGGGATGTAGCTGTAGGACATACATTCAGCTATGTGTGATGATGGGCTGGAATTGGAAGAAAGCATTATCTAGCTCACAATGTAATCTGACATTACCAAGACTGTACTCATTTTCCTTCTCCAAAAGACATCTATCATCCCTGAGAAAGCATTAGTCCAAAGCTCAGACAGAGAGATCTGAATAATTTTCTGTGGGAGAACTAAAGGAAAACCTTGCAGATGGGCTGAAGTTACTTAAACTGTCCCTTCACATTCTTTTCAAGTGTTACTGTCTTTGAAGTGAGGTCTGTATTTTGCATGGAAGATGGAGTGCATGTAGGTGTAACGAAGACCTTCTAAGATTCACCTGTGGCTGAAATGATCTGTGTGGAGAACATATGTCTGTATAGTGGCTTGTGCCTCAGCTACTGAGTAATGCAGGTTGTATGTGGCTGTGTAATCTGTTGCTATCATCCTACACGCTACCTCAGACGTTTTTGTAAGAAGGAATGTCAAAATTCATCTTGGCCTGTCTTACAAAGTAGTGTAGAATGGCAGCCAGAGATGGATTCTGTGACCTGCTTCCTTTACGTGGATACCCTTTTTAGGATTTTCTTTACTGTCTTGGTGACTTTTAAAAAAAACAACCAACCAACAACCACCACCAACAAAGCCATTGCTCCCTCTGAATGTGCTCTCTGTTTTATTCACATCCCCCTTCGTCTTCTGTGTCAGGCAAGTAAAGTGTCAACAAAAACATCCAAGTGCAGGTGTACTCAAGTGGGTTTGGAATAAGCAGACAAGATCACCCAGGCCTGGACACCAATGCAGTCCAAACTCTTATGTTTGCGTTGTAGGAATTTACTTTTATCAACTCTTGTGATTGAGGTCTCTGGAGTAAATGGAGCATCCAACCCACATAACCACTGCTGTATCAAGTTTGTGTAGTGTTGCCTATTAAAATAAGATTAGTTAGATGGGATGTTCCCTTTATAGTCTCCTTAACAAGTAAGAAACTGATGCCTAAGGCACTGAGCCATGTCTGTGAGAGAGAATGCACCTTAAATCATCCCTTTGAATATGTATTTAGGGTACTAACTTCTTTGCGGCTCGATGTTTTGCAAAGATGGGCCCCTAACAGAGCTGTTAAATGGGCTCAGCTACAAGAGTTGTTGCAAGTGTACACCTGTCTAGTAACAGCAAGTTAAAAGATAAGTGCTTGAATAAATCAGTCAACAGGTTTTATGAAAGACTTGGGAGGAGAAGAGAGGACAGCAGAAAGTAGCTGTAATGCTAATCAAAAATGAAAGATATCCTAAAAGCATGTGAGAACAGGCAAATATTAGCAGGTGTTGCAAATGTCCAGACTTACAGCAGAGTTTGAACCACACTGGGCAAAGCTACTTTGACATGGGTTAAAATGCACTAAAGATGCTAGTTCAGCCATGTAGTTTTAGTGAAAGAAATTATAATTTAGTGATGGATGGAATACTGTAGACTATGAAGTCTCTCTTGCTTTTCTTTAATAGAGATTCTTCTTTCCAGGTCTACCCTGGGCACCTTAACCTACCTAAACTATGTATGCACTTGAGTGTCCCTTTATTTATTTATTTATTTATTTTTGAGGCAAAACCCAGGTCTTAAGCCACCTCTCACAACACCTCTATCAATGTAAGTTTTCTCAGTGACCATTTCCATTGTATTTCAGACCATCAGGAGCAGTTTCCAAGGAGACTACCTCCTTGTGGGCTGAATCTTCAGCAGGTGCATATTAGCTCATTTCCAGTGAAGTCTGCAGGGTGAGTTGTTCAAGTTTGTTTATAGTATTAAGTTCATAAATCAAACTGTTAGCTGTATCACAATTATGGGGGGAAGGGTAAAAAAAAAAAAAAAAAAAAAAAGTTTAATCTCCTTTGACTCTTCTTGAGGGCAACATTGATGATCAGTCTGTGGTTTCAAAATAAATAAGCTCATTCTGGCTACAAAATGTAAAGCCTGTTTTGCAGACCATGCATTGTATTCAACCACGGGTTTGAGATTTTTAAGGAAACAGCAAGTTCTGGAAAACAATATGTTCACATGTGATTTCTGTAAGTCTTAATTTTCAGAGCACTAGGGGATCAGCCTGCAGCTCTTCTAGTTGCTTTGTGTAAAATCGAGAACATCAGGTTTCTGATGATATTTTGCAGCTTTTTTCCTCCTTTGGCACTTTTTTCTCTGTATTGGTGATACAGGTGGCAATTGTGAAGTAAAGTGTACTTATCTTTTCCATTCAAAGCCTGAAGTTAGTATTTGCTACAAATCATTGCTGTGTCTCCCTCAGCAGGTCCCATCCTGGAATTAATTGACTTCCTGTTTGGTGTGTATGTTCCTGAGGGAGGTGCATATGATTTTTATTTTAATTATCAGTATACCAGGCTAGACTTGCCTGTGTATAGCATTAGAAATAGAAGAAACGCTGTAGGCAGTTTATGTCATATTAATTTATAGCTTGGATACAATTTGGATAACCATATGAATTACTTTACCAGTGGACTTGACCTTTACATGTGGTGGTAAATTGTGTGAAAGAGAGAACACCAACAATGTATTTAAGGAGGGGAGGAATTTGAATCTGAATGGTCTTGATTTTGTAATAAATCAGCCACAGAATAAACATGTCTCTTCTCTCATACCCCCACATATGGAAGGATGATTAGAACCAGGACATCAAAGATTGTAGAGGTAAACAAATCTATTTATGACACTTCTCTTTTTTTTTTTTTTTTTGAAATTTATGAGAGTGTTTAAAACACTAACTTTGTAATCTCTTTTAACGCACATAAATCAAGTATATATTTTAATAGTAACAATATGGATGTGTTCTAGCCTTGCCCTTCATAAATATATTTTGGGCTGTTTCTTAAATAGCTGTGACTTAATGAAAGGTATGTATAGCATTGTATGTGTTTCCTAGAAAGGATGTTGTATTTCTAAGGTTATTGCATGCCTATTTCTATTCTGGGAGGTCTCCTAGACCACACCCTCTCTTCTGACTGTTACATCAATAAATATGGTAATGTTACAAAATATTATTTAAGGGAGCTAGCAGTTCTACCCTTTCTGTGCCTCTCAGTCTTCCAGCTTGAGTCAAGACGCACGATAACTTTGGCACATCATATGCAGCTTCGTTGGCTAGGGCTTGAAAAATGGTTTTGCAGCTAACTCAGATGTGTCACTGCTATTGTTTTCATATGTGATTTATCATAGCATCAAATATGCCAAGAAAGCTATAAAAAGCAAAGCTTTTTTTTTGATTTAAAGTGCAAAATGTAAAGTCTAGGTCTAGAATTAAGTAATTGAGCTTGTAGGTTAATATAAGTGAGATTTCACCCGAGGTTTTAATTTTGGGCTTAGTCTATAATGTGATTTATCTGTTGATGGTATGGTGCGCTGCTCTTGTAAGTCTCTAGTTCAGACTAAATTTGTGGGAGTAGGTGATCTAATAACATTCAGAATATGTTGCTGGGTGAGATGGTTTGGAGAAGGGTTGGAGTGTCTTGTCTGCAAATTTTAAAGCAAAGTCAGTTTTAGCTCATGTATAATTAAAATCTTTCAAGCATCTAACCTACTTGTTTCTATTGGATTGAAAGTCTGATTCAATTGGACTTAGCATGGAACTGTATGCATACCTTGATTCTTTTATATTAGCATGCCTTTCCCCAACCCCCATGCTATTAACTAACTGTTGAGCATCACTGCAAATAGATATTATGGTGTGACAATTTCCTACTGTATTTGGGTAAATGTTGTAGGAAACATAATGCTGTAACTCTGTTTAGTCAGACTCTGTACAGATGTAAGGTTAGTCATGGATCAGACTTCGTTTTCATCTCTCCTTCTGCTTCATTGCCCACATATGGGGTTTTGAGCATGAATTATTAATAATTGAATCATTTTAAATGCTGGAGATGCACCAATTGTTGTCAGATTTAAAATTTGTTCCTTTTAATTGCATAGTTACCATTTAATGCACAACATGGATCCAAGGAGTTCTAATTGTTAAAGAACATTTTTCACCTCTCCTGATTGGTATGAAGTAGATTCAGGGTATAGAAAAAGCCTATTGTCAAACCCACTGAATTTTCTTGTCAGTGCTAAATTAACACAATATGAATGTAAGAAATGACCATGAATAAACATTTTAAAGAATGTATTTTTTTAATCTGTGCATTTCTGTACTGTTAATACTGTAAGGGGGCTAAAACTTCGAGTTGTTTTACCTGGTAACTGTGGATAGCATAGGAAATAAACAAGTGAGGATTAATTACTTCATATGGATGAAAACATGAAGTCACCCTGGAGATGCTATTGCATCTGTTATTGCTTTGCTTTCAGTGGTTGGTGCTAATGGTAATGTTCTATCAAGGGCCCTGGAAAAATTTACATCCTTAAGTACTTAGGGATAGGCTTAACAAAATGGATTTTGGAATATGCTAATCATACTTATTTTCATCTTGTTGTACTAGACAGATTGGGCCCACTTACCACCTAGATCCTGGATCAAGGAAGTGCAATTTGGAGAACATTCCCCAGAGATTTTCCACTAGAACTTTGTACAAAATTGAATGAGAATTTAAAATAATCTGTAGACAAAGGTAGTTCCAAAGTGAAGTTCAGATTTCAGCAGAACCATGTACCTACTGTGTTTCTCTTTCTAAGAATTATGAAAGTATAGAGAAGGCTCTTCTGTTTTTCTTTCTTTTTTTTTCTTTCTCTACAACATTTGGGCGCCAACTGTTACTTCTGTGATCATTCTATGCTTACTTGTATAGAACAGCCTGGAGGGAGATGAAAAAGTGTGAGCATGGAAGAATTTCTAAAAAGCAAAATCTAGGTCTGTAATGAGGAATGATAGATATAGCTGGAGATTTCCCACAGTGGGTAAATAGGAAACATTGCCTGTACCCCTGCCTCTGTCCCTCAACCAGTTTCTGTCAGAGACCACAAATTAAATGGAGGACAGCTAGGACCTGGAATATACAAGTTGCATTTATAAGGGACAGCTTTCCATTGAGAAGAAGGCATTTGAAAAAAATGATGCACTTGGCTTAGATACATTAGAAAATGCACTTTCTAAACATCACATCTTTTAAAAAAATATATATATATATATTTTTTTTCAGGAGCAACCTGCATATATATATATATGTGTATGTATATATATATATATATATATATATATATATATATATTTTTAGGGAAATGTTTCTGTTCAGGTAACAGAATGGAAATATTACAGAAATTCCTGTGCTATTGCAGAGGGGAAATGATCTGTCCTAATAGGAAACATGTCTTGCTTGATCCCAGTAGTGCAAGTCCAGTCCTTAGAGTTAGGAATTACATCAGAATGACCACAATCTTCCATATGGGTCAGGCTTCCTAGAAACACCACTAGTCTTTGTTATCTAACAAAGAGTTATTGTCTCTGATAGCTCCTAGAAGTCCACTTGAAGGAGATACTTTCTGGATAGTGCAAGTGTTCACCAGTCAAGGCAAAAAATAAGTAGATCACAATCTCGATATCATATTCCTATAAAGTTCTTCTAGCCTGCAAACCATTAACAACTGCTGGTGGAGCTATGTACTACTTGATAAAACTAGTTTTGAAGCATTGATGTGAAATCAGTTAGAGTTCAAACTAAAGTGCTGCACAGAGATGTGGCCTCTTTACACTTACGTCATTATAAATGTGACTTTAGACCTGGCAGGCAGCTCATGATGGTGGTGAGGTTAAATGACTGGAGGGGCTTATCTGCAGATGGATGCAGTCCTCTTTTAATCTGGAATGTTATAACACTACAAATACTTTAGGAAGAGTTAAAATCAAACTACTTAGGTCCTATGTGGTAGAGAGATGGTGATAAGGGAGTACATGAATGTTTGTTTTAAGAGGAAATTCTCCATTTCCTAAAAAGAAAGGCAGACCATTGATTTTGTCTTAAACTTGTGCCTACAGAAAGATCCAAACAAATTCTAGTTTGGAAAAAAAAAAAAATCCTGCTAAGGTGAGAAATCTACGTGTTTACACGGGAGCACTTAGAACAATGCCCCTTGGTATGAACAACCCTTCTCTAGTGCACTGTGGCACCCACAGAATTGTATTGGTTTTTGCTCTGAAAATTAAGCTGATGCTATCTTGTAGATTCTTTTCTCTTCCTCCTCTTTTTCTATTTTTTTCTAATGATTTGTTGAAACCGGAGGAGTAATTTTAGCTTTACATAGTATGAATTCCAAAACCGTTCTACTGGGACTTCTCATGGGTATAAGATAATAATTAAACTATTTCAATACTGCAAATGATCTAATTTTTCTTTCACCTTGCCCTAGTATGATATTAACTACTCATCATTTACATAGCTAAAATAAGTTTCTGAATACTGAGGAAGTCAGTGTAGTATGAAATTTGACTTTCTTGTATTTTCTTCTGGAGCTGGTTCATGAAAGCTCTATAGAATCACAGGACGGTTTGTGTTGGAAGGAACATCAACTATCATCTAATTCCAACCCACCTGCAATGGGCAGGAACACCTCCCACCAGATCAGGTTGCCCAAAGCCCCATCCAACCTGGTCTTCACCACTTCAGCGCTGGGATGGGGCATCCACAGCTTCTCTGGGCAACTTGTTCCAGTGCTTCACCACCCTCATAATCATCTATCACTTTTTTTTTTTTTATAGTACCATTTAAATATCAAAGTAATAACACCTAAACTCACTTAATGTAAGGTAAGAATCTAGTCCTATTGGTTCAGCTGTTAGCTTAGCACCACTGAAGTTGAGAAAATACTCCTGAGTTACAGTATGTGCTTGGGATCAGGACATGTGCAGGACTGCCTGAGTTGGGAAGGATTTGTAAAGTCTGTCGAGTCTTCCTGGTGTAACCAATCTGGAATTTTAGTAAGAAAAGAAATTTTCACAACTTTTGAGGCTTAACTGATTTAAGCTTTCAGATTGAAACCTGATAAACTTTGCAACTTGTTGCAGCTTTAAGATTTTATTGCTTCTTGCTGCTTTCATTCACCATATGGTCTGCTATTCACAAACTGTGCCCTAATGAGAATTACTCTTGCAGGTAATTTTCTAATGATTGTCTTGGGATAAACAAATTTTTCATACTTGTTTTGCTAATGTATTCAAGTAGGTTCACAGGGGAAAAGATTAATCATCTAAAAAGCAAGCCGGTGTCTTTCATTATGCTAAAGGATCCAAATATGATCAGAGCAAAGCCACTCGTTGCTATGACAGCAGATACCTTTTTCTCCCTTTGTGAGGTAAATGGCAGCTCCCAAGCTGATTGGCCAAAATGAGCTTATCCTGGTGACCAACCATAGGGAGTTAATTTCATCAGAAAGAGAAAATGGTGGGAAATCCTGCCGCGATCTTACAAAGGAATTTTCATTAGAAGGCAACAGAGTCAGGGGTTCTCTTTCATTATAATTAATATGTTCCATCTAATAAAATAATTTAGGTGAGGCAGACAATAGAATTAGCCTATCTATTATTTTGTATATCCACATAAGCTTTAATCTGTTTTCTACTAAGACCTACGCTCGAAGTAAAGCAACCCTTATTTTTCCCCATAATACCTCTATTACTGAAGACTGTCATCATGTACCTGTTTATATAATTGTAGATAAGCTAATTGCAGGCAATACAAAAGGGCTGGCATTCTTACAGGTATTTGCTGGAAACACTCATGCTCTATGGAAGTAATGGATGCAATAAACTTTACATAAAAGCATTTCCCTTTAGTTTATGGTGGTAATTCACATTGTGTTTCTCACTTTCTTAATGAATGAGACTTTTAATTGGATCAGATTCAAGGATGGAGGTTCTGTGCCAGTTCACAGGTGAAAGGAAGGGATGGTAATGAGGCACTAAGGTTCATAGTTCAGTAACATGGGAAAGACCTGCACCAGCCTGCATGAATTCTCACTTCTTGTGAGCTTTTAGGTGTCGCCATCTCATCCACTCTTTCAGGCAGGACTCCATTTGAAGAGGTCAGACTCACTGTGAAGGTTGCAGAACATAATACAATATATACAATATTGTGTATAAAGATGATACAGTGCTCCTATTGTCAGTGTATACCTGTGGGATGAAAAAAAATAATCTGGAATTGAGTTATTTAATAAAATCGGTGTTCTTGGTGCTTTAAAATGCAAAGGTCAGTCACTCCCTATAAATCAGCTTTACTTACCCATATACATAAAGGGGAAAATACTTGGATATATCTAATATAGGAAGAAAACTAAGACAGTGGAAAGCTTAATTAGTTGCCTAAAACCACAGTGATTTAGTTGTACGCATGAGATTACAACTCAGGAGTTTCTGGCCCTTTGCCCAGGCTCTCTCAGTATCATGGAGCTCTTAGTGTACGTGTACACTTACTTCCAAGACCTGATTTTCTGCACTTTGTGTATGTACACGTGCACAAACACTTATGGCAAAACTTGCATGTGCTTTCTATTTAGCTCTGCTAATTACATATGCAAATCCACAGCTGACAGACTATTTGCCTTCATCATATGCTGTTGTAGTAACTTCATGTGCAGATTGGCCCTGCAACTGTAACCTACCTTTTTGCATCTGCACACTCCTGGGAATCCTGTTCTTGGCTTTTCTTCTCAGGTTGGTGTGGTGGAGATAACTCACCCAATTTGTAAACAGTAATGTACCATCTGAAGGAAGACCTGCTCTTCTAGCAGTCTAGACATTGTCCTGTATGGTACCGTGTATGTTCAGCTGTTACAGAACAAGCTTCAGACTCAGCATTCAGTGTCTTTCCTTGAGATATCAAATCTTGATTGCAAGTTCATAGCATGACTTCATGTGAGTCATGTAAGCAACTGCTTGGGTGTCCTGGCACGGCAACAATTAGTAGCCAGAAAAGGGAATCATAAAGGGACGTTCAGCCTCACCTAGATTAAACCTTCCTCCTTTAGGATGAAGATTTGTTTGTAGTCTTAATATCAGTCTATCTTGAATCAATGGTGAAACTATGTGGCCACGTAAAGATACCAAAGATGTCTCTTCAGGTGCTAATGCAGCACCTTTAAAATCAGACATCTTTAAAACTGATGTGTTCTAGTCTCCTTCTGTGAAAGGTGGCATTCTCAGGTATGATAAATCTTTCTGAAAAGTGCAAGTTTAACCATTGCCTTTAATGTAGAGAGGTAATCTTGTGATTGCACTCCAAACAATGGTGAATACTCAGGAATTCCAGCCCTTTCCCAAAGAGGCCCCAGTGGGTTGTTGCTTTGGGAAGGGTCAGTATGCAGAACAGGAGAAAACCTGAAACAGCTCCCAGGTAAATGAGGTATGTTCTGGTGGGGAAGCAAAGCTAAGTTTCTACCCTCCTATGCTGCTCTCTAGCACTGCAAACAAGATCACAACTGTGGCACAGAGGCAAGAATGAGAATGGATAGGGAAACAGAAAGAAGTGACCTTTCTTGTTTAAGCTTCCTGTGGGAGCTGGGGTTGTGTATAGTAGCCCCCATAGCTTTTGCCTATGTACCTCTGTCTTCTCTGATGGGCTGTGGCCACAAATTTATGTGCTTCTTCTCTCCATGCCAGCAGGAAACTGAATCAGAGTCATCTGCCCAGAAAATTTTTGAGCTTACGTGTCTGCTCAGCTATAAAGTAAAAACTAATTTTTCATAAAATTAGTGAACAGAACTGAAAAAGCTGGTTGTCTCTATGGTAGTTCATGCAGAAGTTCTGTTGTAAGTGGCCTCAGAATTTTACAGTCCTGAGGGACTGAGGTTTTGCTTCTTCCATGAGTTAAGTACTTGACTACAGCATGTCTCAGAAACTTGGATTAAAATTTCTATGAAGGTAATGAGTATTTTGTATTTTTGGTTTAGGGTCTACCTTAATCCAATGCA
The DNA here is from genome assembly GCF_963932015.1 of Anas acuta. Taxonomy (NCBI): domain Eukaryota; kingdom Metazoa; phylum Chordata; class Aves; order Anseriformes; family Anatidae; genus Anas; species Anas acuta. Next base: position 8,237,757 of record NC_088987.1, read on the forward strand.
GGTAGAGAAGACAAAAAAAAAAAAAAAGTCTTGTAAAAATTCTCATAGGTTTGAATAGCTTCTGAAGGTTTTATGTGTATTAAAAATAAAAAGGCACCTCAAAACCATTTTTTTTAAACTGTACATTTCCAAGACAATGCTGAATTTTATTTATTTCCTCTGACAGGACATAGGATGAATTTTTGAGCAGAGAATAAAAGTAAGCAAGTTTTTAAATTTAAGTGAAAATTTTCATGGGCCTGCTCTCTAATTTTCAGCTGCAATGTCTCAATCTCTCCTTAAAGAGCAAATGAACTGAATTAACTAGCAATGGTAGAGAAGTTATTTCAGGATATGTGTTTTTCTCCCATGGAAGTTAAAACCATAGTTTCTGACATATGCAGCAACTTTTACTATGTTCATTGATTTACAGAATTTTATATGGTTGAAATCTTCAGAAAGGTGATCTATGCAAATTCCAGGTAGAAAAGATATTTAAAAATGCACATGTAAATGAGCTGGCTTTGAATGTTTTCTCATAAAATGCATTAATGTGATGTGAAGGCAGCAATGGAGCTGATATTGTTCTGCTGTCTATAATGGTCCTATTAAACTACTGCATGATTAAATTGATAGGACTTGGCTTAAAAATTCCAGCACCAGTCTCAATGCTGTGCTTTTCAGTGCTTTCGAATTAGGTCAGAACGTGGAGATAAAACATACTATTGTAGAAACAGAATCCATTTACAGCCTGTGCTGTCAAAACCTGAGTGATGACTCCCCTCCTAAAGATGGTGTTGATGATGTATTTTATGACACCAAACTTCTATTTTTGACTCTCTAATTCTATTGTTGCATTTCTGTTCAGTGCCCTTTGATTTGTATTCAGTCTCACTGTACTTCAGGAGCTGTAATTCTGTCATTTACAAGGTAGACTTGGATCTTTCTTGCAACTGTTCTGACATGCTCATAACAGGTACTGTTTTTTTGACAGTGCAGTACCTGTTTTTATCAGCATGTGGGCTGCTGCTGGCGATTTACAATCTAAAGTTAATAAAATTTGTCTGCTCCTTGTACTGTGTTTATTTAAGCAGTTACTCTGAGCCTTTTCGTGAGTTGTTCCAAATAAGATCAAAGGGTTGAGAAAAATGTTTGTCAATCTGAGAAGTTATAGTGGTGGTGTTCTTGTAAACTCTGTATCCTAAAAATTCATTGCTAGTAAAGTGCTGTGCATACATGATTAACAACTTAATGGTAGATGACAAGATAGAATACTTTTTGGTAAAGTTTCACTTTAAACACAAAGAGTAATCTGTTTCAAGCTTAGAGAGGTGGGGGGTGTTGGTGGGGGAAGACAGTGTCAGGCTAGATTTCCCCTGTAGATACCTCTAGAGCTTCTGTCGCTGCTGTTGAGCACAACAGCTGGTAAGTAGCAAGCAACTGGAGAAAGATCCGCTTTTAATCCAGTACAATGTTTTCTTGTGCCCATTTTACTGTAAGTCTCAGTGGCAAGGGGACAAAAGCTGTTGACTGATCTATGCAATTACCTCCTCTAATATTGCTTTCAACTGTCTGCCCAGAGTGACAAGAGTGGATGAGGTTTAGTTAAAGTCTGGGAAAAATGCCCTTTTAATAAATAAATAAATGCCCCTCTCTGTTATCAAGCTGCTCTTTTAGGCCTTTGAATGTCTTTTGGAAGAGTGAAGGTGACGTGATTGAAAGTTAGTGAGCCTGAACTCAAACAGCAGCAATGCAATCAATTTTTTTTTTTTTTTTTTAAATGAAATACCCTTAAGACTCTGTGCCATTTGCACTGGGACAAGAAGTCTAAAAGTCTCTTTTTTTTGCTTTCTGGTTTGCGTCTGTGGGGTGGTATCTCCTTTTACACTGTGAATAGAGGCAAACATTTAAAAATCATTGCCCAATGTGATCTTCATTTAGAGACTTTGTCCTTGATGACAGAAATGTCATTTTTATAAAAAATAAAGCTAATTCAAACTGCTATTTATTTCTAACGTAGATGATAGAAAAGTAAAATTGTGTTTAATGAACTGTAGATGGAAGCCTTTTCCTTTTAACTGATGAGATGGTATAAGGAGGTGCTGTGCATACCTTTATACTCTGAATCAGTGCAGTGGAGTTAAAGCCTAATACCGAAGCCCTTTCCTTGATGCAGGTGGCTGTAGCAACTGGTATCCTGGTCCCTGTTTTCATGGAGTTCTTGTGCAAGTGAATCAAGAGGTGACGAACAGGAGTGTATGCTGTATGCAAGGGCTGGATGTGTGCTATGGTTCTGCAGTCATAGCAATGAATGCACTGTTGACTGACAAACAGGCAGCACTTCAGTAAGTACAGATGTCCAGATATCACATGAGATGTTGCAGAGCCATTTGTGGTATGTGGTAGAGGAAATATGGTAGCTTGAGCTTGCAGAGAGCTGTAAGCCAACATCTTAACCAAAATCATGAGAGAAGGTGTTTGCATTAGGTAGTTTTCTGTTCCTTTCATACCTTTAGCCAGGAAGAGGCTAGATAGGGAGACAGCCACACTCTTTCCCTTTTATGAATCCGGGGATTTCAAGAAAAAAAAATCCACATCTGAATAGCTGCAGAATTGAGCTGTATGGGGTTCCTTTTTTTTGCTGAATATGAAGATGCAGCATTTGGAAGGCAGCAGATTTCACTCCGTCTTCCTGCAGAGCATTGATTGCTTGCAAAATTTCATACCTAATGGTACTGCAAATTCTGCTTATTTTATTAAGTTATTTTTATCATCCACCCTGGGGCCACCAGGTATCTTAACACTCAATTGTCTCCTAAAATGCCTGAGAGGGAAGGCCAGTGAGAAGTTAATTTAGATTTCATTGTATGGCATTTCTGATTATAGCAGCGGAGTAGGAGTTTGGAGTGAGACCATCAAATCCTTTCACATATCGTGTCAAATATCCTCACTGTTCAGCCCATAACAGCGTCTGTTGAATAATGTCCATATATTCTGTGATGAATCTATCCACTCATTAATATTTAAGCTCCTGCTCAGTACATTCTAACCACTGCTGCCCCTCTTAGCATCACTTTGATTTATCAGCTTCTATATACATTGTTTGTCTACTGACAAGAAAAAATGTTGTCCAATAGATTTAATGGTAGTGGCTGTCAAGAGAGGTAAACTCCACTCCTGGTCCCTACACCTTCCACTCCCAGTCCCTACTTTTGATTCCTACAGTGACTGTGCTCAAGTCTTTTTTTTCTTTTCACACTTAAATATTCCTGATCAAAACACAGGGAATATTTTATTTAAAATGATCCCCTTTTCTGTGAAAAAAAATGAGATCTGGAGTAGAAAAAAAAAAGGCGGAAATTGCTAAATAGAAGCTAAAATTTGTAACGGTGGCTTAGTATGTCACTGAATTGGCAGTGACTGTCTGAGCACTGTCTTGGAAGGGCTTGGACTAAGAATTTTGCTGTGCTTCCACTTCTGACCCTGGGCAGAAAATTTACTGTATTTGTACTGCTTAGCGTTGCATAGTTAAGTAGGGTTTGCACAAAATGTACTATTTTTGTGTTCTTTGTTGAACAGAAAGCCATGCCTAATGTCCATCACTTCTTCAAAATTTCAGAATTGCAATTTATTAATTGCTGTTGCTTTGGCACCTTTCTAATTCTGTCAGCGCATTGTTGACTGTTGCAGTATCTGTGTGCCTCAAGGACGTAGCTTGCCCAGCTCAATCTGCACTTCAGTTCTTGTACCGGCTGAAATGACTGCAGAACACTGATATTATAACTCTGGGCTATAAGACACTTGTGCAGAGCACTGAGAATAAAGAAAAACCTACTTGTGATGACTTCATTTTATTTTCTCTCTCCAATCTATTTGTTCTGTAAAACCACAATAACAGAAGTAAAAGCCAGGGCTACTCTTTCCTACTTTTTTGGGTGTGTGTGTGTGAAATTAAAATGAATTTCAAAACTTGACTAAAAAAAAAAAAAAAGCTTTAAAATCTTTCTGCTTAAAAAGAGGGAAGGAAGCAGTACTTATGTATTTGTCTTTCTTCTGTATTTCTTTAACAGTGTTTCGTGAGAATTAACCTGTGTGGAAATAAAATAAGGAAAAATTAATACAAGAAACTGAAATGTCTCTTGCCCTCGTTATTTTGGTTTAAACTTCATCATTTACCAAACTCAGGGTAATTTTGGAATTTATTTGCCACACACCCTTATATTTTGCCTTTTGCATGGACAAAAAGTGGTACTTGTTTCCTTTATGGCATCACTGTGAGGCTCAAGTATCATTTCAGCACTGCACCAGGTCATCCAGTTTGTAGCTGTCTCTTCTGTTCTTCCTATTGGAAGACAATATCCAAACTTCTCTGCTCTAGTGCTGAAAGCCTTTCAAAGCCCAACTGCTCTTTGTTCACCTCACGTTACACCACAGCTTTGCTTTGATTCCAGTTCTGGGCTGTTTGCAGGGCTAGAAAGGAGTTACTGATCATCTATGGGACTTGTATATGGACTGGGGCAAAACTATTCTGTGTTTGTGAGCTATGGAGTCAGAAAATGTATGATTCCAAAGACAAATCTTTGTCTTCCTTTTCTGCTCATTCTTATTTCAGTTATGATTGGTTTGGAAACATTTTCTTTTTTATTTAAAAAAAAAAAAAAAAAAAAAAGTAGTGCCTGAATCACAAGTCTGAATAGTGTATTCGATGAGGGAAATTCCTAGGGTGTGGTGAATTTTTACAAGACACACTTTTAATGGTAGAGAGGCATTCCTTTGAAGTGTTGGATGAGGAGTGGAGGAGCCAGGAATCTCAGAAAGCCCAACTCAACCAATGCATTCAGTTTAGTTTAAAAGGTTTGTTGTTTGCAGAATGCTGATGAATTTTCATAAAAGAGTTATCAGAAGGTGGCTAGAGTTACCATTCCCTGCTCTGTGCTAAGAAATAAATAATAAAAAAAAGACAACTTACATTAGTGTGGTCTGAAAACACACACAGGTGGGCTCTGCTAATGCTTCAGTACTTTCTCATATCTGATCCTTTCTCAGAAAAGGAATCTCTGCTGTCACTGCTTAAGCACCTCCTGTTGCATAGATGTGGTGTAATTAAGCCTCTTAATCTTTTTCTTCTCTGTTCTTTTTCATAAATATCTGGTTGTTATTGTAAATTTATATTAAAATTGGTCAAAGGATTCCTATAAAACATATTCACCTCAGATTCAGAGACATGATGGTGAACAGCTGCACTAAATGTGAGGGTATAGACTTTAGAAAAATACAAGGTCTAATCGTTTCCTCCTTATCAGCTTAAAAGAAAGTTAGCTTCTCTGATTTCAGTTGTTACAGCTTAGGCCATCCTTGACTGAGAGTGATGTTCACCTTGTTTATAATACCCTTGGGTCACTTCAAAGAGTAGGAATCATGAAAGGAAACTCATGATGTTTTGTGTTCTGCTGATTTGGAAAACCAAGAAGTACCAAAAGATCAGACAAAAATATTTTCAAGATTTAGCAGCACTAAATGACCTAAAATGCAGTCTGGCACTGCTTGCAGCTATTTGGTTACTCAGAAAATTCACTTTGAAAAATCCAAGTTGAAAATCTAAGTAAAATTCCTGAGTCTACCAAGATAGTATATGAAGCTGTGTGATCACAAGCAGCTGGGGCTACTGCAGAAGTTTTTTATAAAAATGTCTTATATGTGGTTATTGTGAATGCCATGGGTCTGGACTCGATGACTTTGCCTATCCTTTTGGTCCTGTTGTTCACTCAACAATGTTTTACGTCAGTTTTCCACATATAAGAACGGGCCTAATAGATGTAAGGCAGAAGAGCATAGAAACCTGTTGCTTTTGGTATTTTTTCCATTAAAATATTATGCTCCCCAACTAAAAGTCAGTGTTTACCAATAGAGGTGCTGCACCCAGTAGAAAAGATCTTTCAAAGGCACAAACAGCTGATTGAATCTTTTTAGTGCCTCTAAGCCTTCACGAAGTTCAGTACTCATTTCTCCAGTCTGAAATCTAGTCATAACTGGTAATTTCTATTCTACACTAATTGTTGGTAAGTGAATGCTAGCTCTGCTGGGGTGACTTGCTTTAAGATGAAAAAAGGAGTTCTTGGTGTATTTTTTTTTCTCTAAGGACCTGTCAGGCCTGTTTGACCTTGGTGTATCAGCTCCATTCATTGTTCTTCTGCAAGGTGCTGGTTCATTTCCTACGTCACGGGAATAAGTGGAAAGGGACTAGACAGTAGAGGGCTACTGCTTGCTTCCTGTTAGCTGAAGTCAGGTGTCAAGGCTCTCTGTTCTCTGGTTTGATTGATAAGCTTGAAGGAGTCCATGGCAGGTATGCAGGTCAGGGGGATAACAGCTGGAAAATATGCACCCAGCAGAGAGACCACACAGAGACCAAATTCTTTCTCACTTATCACTGAACAATTTCAGGATAACTTAGTGGTTAACATGACACAATTTGACTTTTGACTCAGTGTGTAATCTGTGGATATAGCCATATAATTATGCTTTGCATTCTACTTGACTGATAAAATACTCTGTAACAAAGTGGGTGGATGCTAATTGTTTCTTTAATTTTAGCTGCAAAGCAATATCCAAGATTCAGCAACAACTGTCAATATGCTATCAGGTATTCAGAGATTTTAAATGTAAGTGTAAACTAGTTACATTCAAAGGGTGTGATGACTCCTGCTCCTGACTGGACATAGAAAAATCAAAAAGCACAGGAAAAGATGGCAAGAACCTTCTCCTACCCTTCTCAGAGGTAGGAAAGAGGCAACAGGCTTGTGCTGGGACAGAAGCAATGCCAGTCTGCCATCACTGGTAACTCTATGTTCCTATTAAACAGGGAAGGAGCCCTTCCCATGTTAGTTTTGGTTTTGCGATATGATCTGTCCAAGGCAGCCACGTTGTTTTGAATAATTTTGACCTCAGTTATTACTGCTGTAGTTCATGTGGATACCCTACCCAAACTGGGAGGTTTTGGGTGGGCAGTGAATCCTTGTAGACCTGGCATGTTGCCTGTTTGTTCCCGCTCTGTGCGGCCTCGCCTCTGCACATCACCTCTGACTCTGGTAGATAACATGAAGGCTCTTCTAGCGAAGGTCTTGGGTACTCTGGCAAACTTGATATTGCTGCAAGGGTAAATGCTGTGCCTGGCAAAATGTAAGTCTGCTTAATCATGAAGTACAGGTCCCTGTAAAGGAATGTGTCTGTGAACTGCCCCATAGCAGCTCAAGCTTGCTGTTCCTCATGACCTGCCCATTTCCAAACATGTCACGGTCTTCTCCCTTTATCAGCATTAGGTGCCTACACTCCGCAATAGTTAGAAACAAGCTACATTAGAGAAGAATTGACTTCAGGGCTTGGCACTGTCTGAAGAGCCCCAGGCCTACTCTGTAAGCTCTGCCTTTAAGTCTCAGTTGAAAAGTTAGGGCTAAAACTGGTCTGAGGTGACGTTGATAAACACTTCTGGATGGCCCAGAATTAAACAACATTGGCTCACCCAGAATTAAACAACATTGGCTCAGGTCTGGGCTCTGTCTGTTTACAGAGCATTAACGCACAAAAAAAACAAACCAGCAATATCATTAAAAATAATATTAATAATGAGTTCAGATCCTCTTACTACAGAAAATAGGGAAAAAACAGGGATGAACAGTTGTTTTTGACAAAGACATCCTCTTGTCCACATTTTATACAGTTTTGTTTGTTCTCAACGCATTGGTGGTGGACACTGCAGTGACACTTGTGAAGAGTTGTGAATACCCTCTCAGGAACACTGCTGTTAGGCACGTATATAACTATAGAGAACGATAGTCATGCACAATTTGGGTTTTATGTGCTCTTTTGTTAACAGTAATCACTGAAGCATAAATATATCCTACCGATCACATTTCGTTATGGATGTTTTAGAGTGCTCTCCATGTTCGGTTATAGGCAGCTGTCTAGCAGAGGCATAATCCAACTGTAGTGCAATGATAGTGTTTTATGTTCTCATTTCACAGATGTATTTGAAACAAAGAGAAATCAATAGGCTTAATTTATCCAGAGTGCATTTATGAAAAAATTGTTGTAGTATTTTACCAGTCTTTCCATGCATTTTGGCGATGGAGATTGGGTAACAAATTAAATTTTAGGTCCTCTAAGTGGCAGCTATTGTGAGCTCTGACCTCTTGTTTTGGAATTATTAGACTGATTTCTCCTGATGTGACCCACTTCACTAGGTATAAAACAGGTAAAAACTTCACTGGGAGTTTCACAGGAGTGCAGGTTTCATCGTCAGGTGTTTGTAACGTACCCACAGGTAGCAAGTAATTCTCCTCCTCTTCAAAACATCAACCCAGTCTTTTAACTGCGTAATTCCACCTCTTCCCTTCCTCCCTCTGCACTCTCCTTCCTGCTCCAGCCCCAGTGCAGGTGTCTGGTCTGACCCGTCAGGTGGGTCTCTGTTTGCCCGTCAGTTTGGGAGCTGATGGCCTTACTGAAGTACGGCTGATTGCACAAAGTGGAACGGGGTTAGTCTGAATTGCAGGTGTGAGCGATCGGCAGAGATCTCTGCTAATCCTGGGGATAGTGGAGCACCCTGGGCTGGAGCAGATGCAGCCAGAGAGGGCTAAGGAGGTGCAAAAGGGGAAAAAGAAAAAGTTAAATGCTGTGGCTTCCTTCTTCCAGGTGGCTTGAGTTATCTGGGGCTTGTAAAGGGAGTTGCTCTCATTTTACTGCACACAATGAAGATGCAGTCTTGGAACGTGGCTGGGACTTTATATGTATATCTTTATTTAATATCTTTATAACAAAACATTTGGATCATGGCTTTCCAAGTTGCTGGAAAATCCTGTCCACTTAAATTTTGGGGTAAAGTACAAATAAAACGTAGTTTTGCTTTGTCTTACTCAGCGTCTGTGGAAACCAGGTAGCTGAAAGTGTGGTTGAGTTTTGGGCTTTACATACAAGGTGCTTGAAAGCTCTGCTGGGTGCTGAATGGATTTGACTGAATTGGGAGAGAAGAGGAATTGATTCACTGAGAAACTGCCTGCCTCGAGCATCTAAGGCAATGTGCAGGTTGTATGCTGTGGGAAGTCCAGGGGACAGTTGTATTATATAGGTGGGAGTGCTAAGGCAGGCAGGGGATGTGATACAGGTTTGAGAAACTGTAATAGGGAGAAAAGAGGTGTTGCTGAAGAAGAAAAAATGGGGTAACTGGAGCTGGGGAGAGGGCGGTAGAAAAATGCAGAGGTGGTGTGTCTTGTGAACTGGATGCCTTTGATCTGCTATGAGTAAACACTGCTTTGCTTTATGAGTTTTTAAGTTCTACTCAGACTTTATCTTCGGGGTTCTCCTAAAATCTTGTAAGTTACAAGTTCACATTTCTTATTTGTATGTTAAACTCTCTGTATCACAGGATTTCAGATGCTGAGGTTCGGAAGAAATACTATCCAATAAATCTAGACACTAAAATCATAATAACATTTAACATATGCATACAATTTATTTACAGACCTTTAATGTTAACAAGTAACTATAACATTTTGCTATAGTCACTGGAGCTGACTTTTCATATAGCAGGGACAAATTAGCCTAGAAATGATATATTGCAACTTAAGGTCCCAATTCTGTCATTCAGGGAAAGTACTGCAGGATATAGCCATTTATTTGCAAACAGGGAAGGGCGCTTACACTAAGCAAAGCATGCCTTAAAAAACTAACAAGAAATTGGAGAGGTACAGAGAAAACTTGAGTATTCCTCAGCAAGGCAAGTTAATCCAATTTGTCAGCACAAATTTTTCTACACTTGAGATTGTACATGTATTTTGCATTCGTAATCCATCAGGTGTGAGCTCGTTTAATGCAATGGTCACCTGTGTTTGCTTTATATTTATTTATCTCTAAACATATATTTCATATAAGTAGTGTGATACAATATAAACAGTGGTATGACTTCTGTCCCTCCCCTCCTTCTCCACACACAAAGTCAAATTGATTCTATAGTTTGCACTCTCTGAGACCCTAGAGAGACCCCACTTCAACTTTTATTCTCATCCTTGCTAGCATGGTATAATGTCACTTTGTCACACTTAGTTTGCTTGTAGTATAACCTCTCCTTTGCATTGTGAAACACTTCAAAAACACAGGAGATGCATGCATAGGTTCCTACCTCTCAGTGTAAATTGAGAGGACAAAAACAGAATAAAATAAAGGCCTGTAACATGTGAGTAAAGTGACCAGAACAATGCCTGGATTGTAGCTTATTGTTTGGTTTTCAAGTTAAAATCCCTAAGAAAATCCCTCCTGTCAATTAAACTGGAAGGGGTGTGGGGGGAGCTCTCTTGCTTTCCTTCTCTCGGAACTTCCTCCCTCCTGCCTAGAAGCGCAGCACACTTAGCTGCTGTTGGATTTGACAAACTCCTGTGTTGACCCCAGAAGTCCTGGGGTGGACCTGTCAGTGCCGGTTTCTAGAGGGCTCTGCAGAAGCAGGTTTCCGGGAGAGACAAAGTGCTTGAGGATAGTGCCAGCCAAAGAGCCGCATTAAAGCTCAAGTATCTTTAAAAGAGATTTTTTCCCCCCTTCCCCTTTATCTAATTCCTCAAAGTGAAATGGATGCAGGTGTGTGGAATGAATTCATCCAGGATTTAGAAACACCGTTTTGTATGCGTACCCACCCACATAATTGCTTTCCTTTCACAAACTGCACTCCCGTGCACACCTGTGGGATGTTGGCAGGACCTCTTGGATATTAGATCTACTGAACATATGACCCATGCAGCTCTCAGTATGTTTAAGTTACAGAACTGCCCGTGGGTAGCCTTGGTGGGCAATGAATTGTGTTCATGGTTCATCTTCTGCATCTTTTTGTTGTGTTACATACAGCAGTATGATAGGGATCATCATTAGCATGTCCTTTGTGGTTTACAATTTTGTATCTCTGTTTATTCGTACATTAAGCTTTCTCATTAAACAGTTTGCTGGATTTCATTATTTCTACAGGGAGGCCTATGATGTTGTTTATTCTTGCTATGACTAAGTGTACCTATACATAAAGTAGGGACAGTGTTTACCTACTCAACTAATTTTCCTGTGAAGATCAAGTACTGCTCTTGGGTAGGGCCAGCGGGGTCATCATGGAGATTTGTCTTTCTGGAATGGGTGGAAGCTGGGCAGGATAGCACAACGCATCTAAGGCCATGCTCTGTGGCCTGGCTTTATACCCTGGAGCCAAGATTTAAATAAAGGGTGGCATCTTTTATGTTTTCAGCCTTCTAGATAGTATTCCCTCACCTTCATTCTTTTGACTGCTTTTCAGATGATCCCAAGTAGCATATCATTAGGTTGTACTGCAGTTCTAACTGGTTAGAAGTTACAGCACTCTACAGTGTTTTTGTGGTCTCTCATCTCCTCTATTTCTGTTTAGGGACAGAAATTCTGGTAAACTTGGATCATGCTAGAAATGTCAAATACAACTTGAAAAGGCATCACAAACAGATTGACTTAAGGGTCAGTTGGCAACTTTAGCCAGGTGGTACTTGGTCTCTGTGTAATCGGATAAAGATACATACTACAGATGTGACATGCAGGAATCCTGTCTATCAAGATGTGCAGATATTGACAGATGCAGCCAAGAGTGCAGGGGATTTTCAGAATTGCTGAACATAGCTTTGAATTTTTGTGCGTGTTCATGAAACACATGTTCTCCTATAATGGTACTGTGCATATCAAATGTCCATCAGTCATCCAGGAAGAACAGTACAATATCTTCCATACTCTTCTTGTTTCAGTCTATTTTACTTCTGTCTAAACATTTTTATCATAAATTAGTGGACAGTTATTTAGTTTGCAATATCTGTTATTGAAAAGAGTCTCCCCTGCTTCTCTAATAAGTGAGCTAAGTACTGAAGTAGGCTTTATACTAGAGGACTTATTCTTACTCTTCCATGCTGTTTTGGAAAAAATGGTGAATAGGAATAAGTTGCTCAAAACCAAAGAATGATGAAGTGTGAATGAGGAATTCTCTCCCTAATCCTGCACTTTTACACATTGATCAACAATTTAGGACAGAAGGGAAAACAAGAATGATGTATACAGCTGAATTTACAGATGAATGCAATTACTCAGGGTGGAAGTTATACCAGCTGCAGGGGATGACAATATTGACTTGGAGCTGTTTTTAGTGCAGCCTTTTTCTTCATCACCCCCAACTAACAGCTCCTTTTCCTGCATGTTACCTCGTAAAGATAACAATGTGTTGCTCACCCTGATGCCTTGAAGCCTGTTTCTGAGTCTTGGGGGAAGAGCTCTAGTATTGAAAAAAGGTAGTTGGAGCTTTTAGAGGCACCTACTTTGTAGGACCTAGGCTGTGTTATTTAGTTATAAGAATGGCAGCTCTGTTGTCACTGCAGTACTGTGGGGGAGAGGCTTTGCTGTTCCTGACTTACAGGAAGAAGGTCGCTCACTGATTTACTAGCACCATTTCTTAAGGTGCTTAGGATTTTCCTTGGAAGGTCCTTCATCCAAATTCTGATAACTTCTAACTTTGTTTAGATTTCTTGGGTACTGGTGGAACCACAGCCCAACATATGTTACTGGCTGCAAGTTATCAAAATGTTGTACAATTATGTTGCATAAAAATAATTTTCTTGTTTATGTGATGGTGATTTTTCTTTCAGTTACAAGTTACTTAGCTTCACTTTACTGTCCCCACACATTTCCTTCAAAGAAGGAAAAAGTCTTAAATATGTGCCTATTTCAGAGATTTGGGAACATTGGAAAGATCAGTCAAAATAGGTACCTAATTTCCCACTACTTGCAATTCACAATCTGTGAAACACTTTCACACCAATCTGCAAGGCTGGAAAGTGTTACTAACCCCACTGCATGGGGTTCCGGAGACCTGGGCTACAATGCTAACGCTTTTTCTTCTGGATATCTTTCAGTTTGGGAGCATAGATTTTGATTCTACTTCCCTGACTGAATGACCGTATGTTTAAAAAAATAAAATTATAGACTTCCCCTGGAAATATAGGGAAGGAAATAAAACAATTTGCGTGCAAATGGGAGGTAATTGGTATGTTAATTAAAGTTGACTTTATGTCTCTTAATGTTAACCTCCTGATTTTCTCCAGTGTTTCAGGTAGGGGAAAAGAATTTATTCTTTAGTATTCTCAAGAATGAGATTGGATAATAGACACAAATGAAGTCCAAACCTAGCACAAAAAAACATGAGAAGATATGTCTCCCGGCTGCTTTCCTAATACAGCATAAGGAGGACGAGATAGTTATCTGAGCAGTCACTCCACAGCTCAGACTTCAAATTATAGTAATTATGACAATTTGTGCCAATAGCCATGAGGTGGGTTTTTTTGATGTGGTTAAAAATAACATCTGTAAAAATCCAATAAAAAAAAATTACATTTTGCTAATTTTCTGATAAGATAATGTTTAACTGTACTGTGTGCCTTCTACTGCCAGTTTTCAATTAGAGTATTTCCTTCTGGGCTTTTACCATCTCGTCTCATGGATCCAATTCCATCCTGAGCAGTTCATTTGTTTTAACTTTCTTAATTAATTGTTTTGTGTAGGTTTTGCCTTTCAAACTGATATCAATCTTCTAGACTTATTAACGTGCTGATTGCTAACGCGCGATACAAAGCACGACTCAGTTAAATTGTTCTTCCTGTCATATTAAACAGAGTTCCCATATTAGTCTGCTAAACAAAATAATTGTAGATAATTTAGAGGGTAACAAATGACAAGAGTCCTGTACCTGGGAGAGTAGAAAAAAGTTCTATTTGCAGATTCTCTGCGTTGGCTTGAGGCACAATTTTGAGCCCGCATACAGAGGCAGAGTAAAACAAAATAATTAGCTCCCAAGAAATTGTAGGAGAGTCAGTGGGGGAAAAAAAAAATTACTTTTCCCATGCTGTAAAGGCTCTCACCTTATCTGAGGAATATGGTTTGCAAGGAGAACTAGGGTACCTGACCAGTCAATAGCTTCCCTTCTGTGTGCACTGTGTTACTGAAAGTAAATTTCCTCTTCTGTTTGGATTAATTCAATTTATGTTCCTCATGTAAACAAGGCAGATGCAATTCGGGGGCAGCATAGCATCCACACAGTCCTTATGTATGTCTGTTCCATATAGTTTGACTGAAAGGGATCATGATTGTAAATTCTTATATGGTTTAATTAGTGTATGACAAGGAACAGACATCCTGGGGGATGAGGGTTATCTTTGAAGTAGTCATATAGATAACCTGGAACAAGTTCAGTGAGTGGCAATGCAGAACTGTTTCGCAGAAAAGGCATCAATCCTTAGGCTTTCTAAATGCACTTGAGATGATGACCAGAGCCCATGTAGCTGGGAATTTGTTGTTTGCACAATAGTATCACTACTGTGCATAACCAAGCTGAGCTCTCATAATGCTCTGTATCATGCAAATGATTTCTCAAATTGCTCAATGATTGTATAGCTGCTCCCAGAGATTTTACCTCTGACATTGGTGGGAGCAGACAGGTGATTGAGCCCTGTTGACAATCTCCCTTTCAAATTTCAAATTTCCTTTTCTAACCTTAACATTACTGTTATGCCAATATTTCTTTAAGAGAATGTGTTAAAGCTTTTAACTTGTAAATCTAGTATGTGTATTGCAAGATATTGGGGCATGCCTGATGACATGTATTTTTCTGGAGTTTTTAGCTGCTAAAGCTGCTAAAACACATGACAGCTGCTTCAGTGCAGTAGTTATATTGAGCACCATTGTACCTGGTTGCTGCAGAGGTGGTCGCTCTCTGTCTTATGTCTTATGATGCAAATCTGTCTTATTCTCTAGTGCTCCTTAGCCACCAAGGCCTTGGTGCATGTGGCCACTGAAGGGAGCTTGCAAGATGGCTTGTGGTGCCAGTGTGACTACAGACTGATTCAGAGCTGCTGCAAAACCTGTACCAGCCGTGACTCAGGTAGCGAAGCCTCTTTCCTGCCTTACAAGGTAGACCCTTCCCCTTCCCTGTAGAGAGGACTTCCTCTGTGCTTTGTGCCATGCAAAAGCTGTAGACTGGCCCCACGCAAAACTGTATAGAAAAATTTCCTCTTTTCTACTTGCAACTAAAGTCCCTGTGCAGTTTCCCTAGCGCTGTAGGCATCAGCATGTCCTGTTTGAGAGGGGTCAGGTTTGCAAAGCAGTAAGAAGCACCTTGCACCTGAATTTATCTCGTGCTCAGGCAAGGGTTGGCTATTGTCAGCCTAGAACTTCTCTGAGCTTCCTGGCTTTTTATACACAAGCCCACGTGTGCTGACACAGATTTCTCAGCACTGGTACTAAATTGCTCACAGAATAAAAATAATAGAAATATGCAAAGCATTTTGCTTGATTCAAATTTCGCAGAAAACTGAAACAGAGTGAACTTTGGCTTCTGTTCAGCTGCAATCTAGACATGAATTAACAGGCGCTTCAAACTTAAATTAGACGAGTCAACCATTGAATGTAGTTCAGCAGCACACCAAAATAAATCCAGATGACATTTATGACATTTTTCATTGTTTCCATAATCTAAGTAACACAAAAGGCATAAGTCACAGCACAATACTTTATTGCATTTCTTTTTGAAACACTGGCCATGAATACATTTAGAGTGGAAACTGGAAGTTTTGTTACTATCAAAGTGGGAAATATATGATGCTGCTGCTGTGACTGCACTGGAATACAGCTGCCCATACTAAACTAGAGCTCACAGTCCATCTCCACTCCCGGCTAATGTTCCTTAGTACACAAGCTTGGGTTATTTAAAACAAATGTCAGCACCAAATGTTTGGGCTCCCTTGAGTACCGCTTCTATCATGGAGTCATCAGAGAACATAAAAAAATAAAAACTTTAATGAAGTATTTCAAATAATTTTTAAAGCTTTATTTGTGGTCTAAGAAAATGTAAGTGCTGGTTATGGCTTCCTTTATTTGAATATCCCTTCTGTGTCAAGTATATTTAAAACTTCAGGTATGTTTCATAATTATTTACCTTATACATATACGTTTATATATATGTGGTGAAGATCATAAGAATGAGGGAATTGTGACATTCCCCAGTGCAGCCATCCAGCTGAAAGACACATTTGACCCATTTACTAATTAGACTGCACATTTTTCTCTGCCCTTCCAACTAAAAATATGTAACATTAATTCATGTAGCGCTCATGGTAGATCTAGCAAAGTGTCTGTGGCATGCTGTTATCGGGCAAACTGCTTTTTAATGTTTCTTTTTTTTTTTTTTAGTTTAATGCAGATTGAGAATTGAGATGTTAGGTGGATTGGATACTTGGTGGTGAACGGGATTGGGTCTTGAGAAGCCCTTCCATGCCGACAGGCTTCATTCCTCATGGGAAGGACTCTCACACTTTTAATAGTATCAGGTTAATAACAATGCTAGATATGCAGTATCGCTAGCCCAGACTGCTAGTATAGTGCCCAGCAGCACAACTGAAGGCAGGAATACTTTAGTGACACATCCAGATCTAAAGCATAAAAGTCAAGCTAAAACCACAAGAAAAATAAGTGTATTTAAATATAGCAGACTACAAGTGACATGGATACAACAGATAACCTAAGATCTCAATGACTGATGGTTGTACAGCATAATTTTAAGGATGAACTGTTCCTAAACAATTTTTCCAGTGTATTAAGCACTAACAGCATCAGGCATGCATGTCTTGTTCCACTCTTTTTTTTCTTGAACAAACAAGTTGAATGTGGCCAATACAAGAAAAGAGCCCACTCTCCACTTATGTGTTCACGTTCCTTTGTCCTCTTTCCAATATCCCTCAGTAATGACGAAGCGCAGGATCATGTTCTGCTCTAATGTCTTTCTTGTAAGATTCGGAGGGTAGTGCCGTTGTGACCTTCGGGAGCAGTTTTTTCCATTTGGAAGGAGACGAGGGAGGGAGCATTGAATTTGAGATTGATTTTCCTCCTTTTAGCATGTGGAAATTCAAAGCAAGCTCCTTGATTCATCAACAATGACTGCATCTCCAGCCTCAGAGAATGCAAAGGCATCAGCAGGAGCAGACTGATCAAGTTAATACCCCCAGACCACATTGTGAATGTGACTAGAGCCCAGTTTGCTGTATGCTATTGAAAAATGCTCATATTCCTGGCAGTGGTTGGTCAGTTTTAATGGGAGAATTGCTATCTAAGGATTAAAGGAGTGGGAAGGTCAAGCAGTTTCAGACATCACAGTATGTTCACAGTTTCTTACTGGGGCACATGGGGCTCTGCATATGTACTGCATGTTTTGGAGGCTTCCGAGGAATGCATCTAGCTAAAGGCCAAAATATGTGAGATGCTGGTTTTCCCTGTTTCCCTTGCATGCCAAGTGCTGGGATGTGATGGAGTCTTTCAGTTCAAACTGTATTTTCAGTAAAGAGCAGATTCATTATTCCAGTAGAAAGACCTGAGTTACTGAGTTCTTCAGCAGGAATCTTTGGGAAACCAAACTGGATCCAGGCCATGGGGGCCTTTGAATCCTGGACTTCCCTTATTTTCCTGTGAGTCTCTTTTGTCCAGGCTTCAAATCTGATCATGCTCTGCTGGCCCAGGGAAAAGGACGACACCTAAAATATCAGCAAGAATTGACAATACCTGCCTGTCTTCAGGTCCTGGAGAAGCAACAGCTGAGTGCACCACTGGTTTCTCAGAGGTGGTGTTTCTACAAAACCACATGCAACAAAACCACGTGCATGACTGAGGGAATAAATGGATGGCACTTTGAGTTCGTGGATATTTGAAGATATTCATTCACTTCCTCTAATAGCTTATTAACTTTTTTCAATTGTGCAAGAGGACAAAAGGTAGGAAAATGTCAGGTTTAAGCAATTTTTTTTTCAGTTAATTCAGTTCTCTCTCCACCTGCCTAGGTATATCATATTGCTGCACAGTATAGGAAATATTTATCTTTCAGTGCATACTATAGTTTCACAGTAACAAATATGTGTATTTAGTTGTCATGCACAGATTTATGTGAATTTCAGTTCTGAAAAAGGGTTATGAAACTGGTAGGGGAAAAATAGGTGGAGTTGTGTTAAAATTCTTGTTAGAAATATTTCAATTTAGGTGTATTTGAGAATCTATAAATGAAGTTGCCTACTCTAATCACTACTTTGAGCACAGTCATAAAGATCTGTGGATGTTTCTGCACATCAGAATAGCATGTGTCCAAAAACACATGGTGGGATTCAGGTTGCTGAAAAATAAATAAATAAATAAATAAAAAAAATATATATATATAAATATAAAATACATTATCAAGAAGATCAAGCTTCATTACAGTTACCACTGATGTAATTCAAAGTACAATTTGAATTGTACTTGGTGTTTGCTGTACTCGTTCTACTACAAAATGGTTTTTCTTTGCTAGCAGTGAATTACAACTATTTGAGTTTAGCCCCCAGAAGTCTCGCTTATTGTGCCTCTTGGTATTGTATATGAAATCATTTTTACTGTGTTCTTTAGTTTTTGGACATAAGGTCTGAACTTTTCCCAAGTTACTTTAACCTAAAAAAAAAGATCAGTTACTCGTACCCATCTATCTGTGACAGGAAAGGAATGTGTTTTGCTGTGTATCTGGATATAAATGTACCAAGAATTCTATTCAAGAATATGTTAATCCAATTCATACCTCTTTTTGGCTCATCTTTGATATCTGAAGTGAAGTTCTAAGCCAGAAAAGAAGCATGTTCCAATACTTAGAATTATGATTTTGCAGTCACCTATGTCCAGTTCAAGTACTAATGTATACAAGAAAAATGGAAATAAACAGTTTGCAGAAGACTACAGAAATCTTGGGGCTGTCATCTGAAAAAGTAGATCTCAAGCCTATCGATGGGTTCAAGGTATTTGTAACTTAATTGCTAAGAAAAGCAGATATATCAATTTAATAATAGGATATTTTTAACACAGTCAGGTGATCTTAATTAGATATGTAGTCAGCACAAACATGCTGGGTTTTCTGCTTCTGTTTCTACATAATTATAGTCCACATAAATGTAAATTCTTTCCACCAGGAATGTTATGTTTATCTGGTATACTACATAAAGCTGTTAGGGTTCAGAATTATCCTTCATATGGATAATGTTCTTCTGAAATTATGATAATTTAATAAATAGTTCATAAAATAATAGCTTACTTTAAAACACTATGGAAAATCCAATTAAACTGGAAAGAATTCCAGTAATGCAGCGTTTTTTACAATTGTGGATTTGCATTAGAGGATATGCAGACTTGCACACCTAGAAGTAAGTGGCAGGATGACTATATTATAAAGTTTCATATTAGTTAGGAGCCATTAACAAGCTTTATGATCTTTACCTTCAGTCTCAGGTGACAACTCTTTTGTAATGTTAGCCTGTATTGCTCTCTGCATGTGGAAAGATAGCATATTTTTAAAATGTTTGGGAGTTTGGGGAAATATTAGTGTGCTTTTCAAACTCTTTCACCTCCATAATTGTGTGCATGGTTGCTGTACCCAAGCAAGGAAGTCTTAGTTTAAACTGTTCACAAGCAGCTTAGAATAGCTATTCTGGAGCTGAAAATATTGTAGCTTTAAATTGTAGCATCCCACAATCTGCCAGGTCTAAAAGCCAAGTCTATGGTCCCACTGAAAGAGGAAAATGTTTCATTCCTGATATTTTTCCAATTTCTTGTCCATTAGTGATATTCATCTAAATGAATAATAGTTACTAAAATGGGGAATAAAGACTGCCAGGGAAGATCCTGTTTGGAAGGAAACCTCTCTCCCACCACCATAATTTCTGAAGTGTATTTTTTTTTTTCCTTTCTCTCAAATTTGGTGTGCTAATAGTGGTTTTAGAGGCATAAATGAGTGAGCAGAGGATGGGGAAGACGGTTAAAGGCTGTACCATAACAGTTTCAAAAAAATGTCATTATACATCTGCAGCTTAACAATGATGTATTATCTCATTTGCACTAGGTATTTACAGTATCTAAGATACTAATTCTGTGCTGGGTATATAGTTGATTCCTGCTGTTAAAGCTGTTATTTATACTTGTTATGCTTATTGCACTTAATGTTATATGTCAAACAGTGCTCATCTTAATCAAAGTCAAATGCAAGTCATTGCATACAAATGACACAGGAAGGTGTCTGTATTTTGCGCAACACAAACATGAAGTCTCTAGGAGCTTAGACTCCTATCCACAAACATATGATCTACGTTCTCCCTTTGAGTATGCTGAGATTTGACTAATTGATTCTATATTAATTTGTTATCTTTGAAAGATCAATATTTTGGAAAATGGACTTACATTTTCCTTCTCAGTTTTAGGTGACTCAGGCTCAAAGGCTGAAGTGTCATGAACCTTTTGACTCGTAAGCATTTAGATCTTAACTGTGGTGATCCTATTTTCTCTCTATATAGTAATCTGTTTCATCGTCAGGTGAAAAATTAGTGTGAGTTTTCTAAAACACGGAATAAGGGTAGGCTACTCATTTTGTTTTCAAATGCAAGCTCTATTAAAATTAAGTGATGTGATTGTTATCGAAGAAAAAATTATTTGGTCTTTTAGTCATCCATGTCCAAGCAGAAATAGCCCAGTGTGGACAGCATTAGCCAAATTTTGCTCTGAAGTAAGTGATTGCTTTCATTGGGTGAAATATTTGGCCAATACTTAGGTGCTTTTAAAACTCTTATCCTTTAATCTGGTTCTTTCTTTAGCTGTTAATATCCCCTTTTGGCTCTCATAAAGCCATGTTTCTAAGGGCAAATGTCAGGTAGTGTAAGGATTACCTTGTTTTCCTTTGCTGGAATGTACTCAGAAAGCTAGAGATATCAGATCAAGGATCGTTGCTGCAATTAATATTGTGTAGTGCATCTATCATCAGTCTGTAGAAAGCTTGATGCTGTGGGCAGATCCTTTTGCAGGTCTAGCCCTGCGAGGGAAAGAGCTTTTCATCCGCAACTGCTCCTCCCTCTGGCAGAAGCTGTGGGGTGATTTTGTGCATCATCCCTAAGACACCTTCTCCAGGCCAAGCTTGGTTGGCAGAGTGGGGGTCAGCAGATCTCTGCTCATCTGAAGACTGCCCTGAGTGGAAGTGCTCTCGTGTGCTCCAGCACCCATCGGTCTGCAGGGGTGGCAATCCTACCAGCTGGAAGGCAAACTGGTAGCTAACAGGCTTCTTCCCAGTCACTGCTGTTTGCAGAGTTCTCAGTTGTCTCTATATCAAGGTGTTTTCTTTCCACGAATCCTGATTGAAGAGTTAACACCAGCACTTCTGAAGTATGCTGAAAATGTTTACTGGAGAGCTAGGACTATGTTCATTTATCCCCAGGACTTAATTTACTATCTTATCACTAGCTAATCTAATTAGCTTCCTTCACCTTTAAGAAAAGTCAAAAATGTTCTCCTCTATAAAGCTATTACCTCCTCTTCCTTCATCCCCAGTCTTTTCGATGTAGTGCAAAAAGCAAGCGATCAGGCCCCCGGAGCAGTAGTTGCTGCATAACTGGTATGGCTGTGTCACGCAAACACTGAAGAGGTATGGAACTAAATCAACACATTCTGATTTGTTGGTTCAACTCAGTACAAACTAGCTACGGTAAAACCAAGCTGGAAATGGAGAGCAAATATATGTGAGAGGCAAGCCGTGGCTTGCAGTAAAGAAAATGTTTGCAGAAAACGCCAGCATTACAGGTTTATCTAAGGTGTGGTCTAGCTTAAGCTGCAGTAATTACCCAAGGTACCATAGCTGTGGCTGGAAAATGAAGTGCTTTATAAACTTAACCCATTCATGTCTCCTGAGACCAACCACAGTGTTACATCTAGGTCAAGCTGTACTTTGTCCAGTGCAATTGAAAATTCCCAAAGAAGATCACATCCTCTTTCATTTACCTGCCAAGTGCATATGGAGGCTCTGTGTTCTCACATCAGTTCATGGCATTACAAACAGAACAGCAAATTCAATTCTTTTCTTTTACTATTTATAGATGTTAGTGATTCCATCAACTGTAGGCAAAGCAGTTGAATGAGAGGAAATCTTTGAAAATACAAAATACCTGTCAGGCAAAGTATTTGTGAGGTAGTTATATACAGGGTTATATCAGTGAAGAAATAATACTGGGTGAGTGTTGGGTGAGTAGGGGAGGCAGACTTAAACTTGCTGCTTTTTGGCTTTACGTGTCTCATGGTTTAATTATCAGGGGACAGCAATGCTGCTGTCTTCAGGAGAGTTACACAGAGCTTGCCTAATTTTATTTACTTCTCAAAAAACAGAATAATATCCAGGAGGATACCGAAATATTTACATAAACTTGAAGCAATGCCTCAAAAGATGGCCAGGATCTGAAGGAGTTTGTTTATAAGGAAAGAACTCAAAATCATGAGTAGGTGAAATCTGTCCAAAGAGTACTCTTAAGCATGTGAAAATTTAAAATGTAAAGGAGACACTGTAATAGAGTGTCTGTTATGGATGAATTCCTGGGGACTGGCTGAAAAGGAGAACACTAAATTTGTGTTCCAAAGCCTTTCATTCACAGATGTACAGAGAAATGGCTTTCAAAGATGACATTAAGACTTTGCCTAACTTAATATCCTTTATGAGTGCTTGCACAGGATCTGATTTGGTACCAATAACTTCAGTTTTAGTCAGAGTATCAGGTATAATGCTTTGGCCTATAAAATCAGAGATGAATCTTCTACTTCCCATGCTGACACGTTCCAATGTTTAATCTTGAACAGCTCATTTGGTTGGTTACGCTGACCACAATTAATAATCTTCCCTGGTTGGAACAGATATCTTTAGTTTCAATCAGATTACTAGATTTGCTTGGTTTTGACTTCCAGGGAATTAATCAGGAGCTATTAGTTTTTTGTTGGTTTTTTTTTTTTTTTTTTTTTTTGTTTGGCAGGATGGGGGAGAATTATTTTTTCTTGGCTTGCCAAACACTGCAATTTTCAGTAAGCTTTCTGGTTTGCCAGAACGAAGCCCAACTACCCACTACCCCTTGCATCTTCTGTTCTTGGAGAATCTTTGTTGAGAAGGAGGCTGTTCTGGCATGTTTTCATGTATGCTACGTTTATTTTTAAAATGTTTTCCAAAGAAACTTGGCAACAAGCACTGAGGCTGTCATTACTGTGGCGAACTGAAAAATAAAAGAACAGCTGGTGTGTTTGCTGTCCTGGGAGCTGTCACTTTTAGGATTCCCCCTCCAAAGGTAAAATAAAAGTATGTATTTGTTTCTTTTTCATAGTGTGTAATAAATTATAGGAAGCTGAGAAAAAAGCCAAGCCAAGTCCTGGGGAAAAAAAAAGAATCAGTAGAAAGTTGACAATTGCCCACTGGCAAAGTACGTTCCTGGCATATGGGAAAGGAAAGAAAGTAGTAGGGGAATCTTAACCAAGGTTATTACCCTAAATTACTTGGGGGGATGTCCTTAGTTTGCATAGGCTGTTCTTAGTGCCATCAATGAGCACTGCACAACAGCTAGTCATGAGCACTGGTACAAGCCTAAGTGCTGGCTGCATGGCACACAGCAGTACCAAAAAGAAGTATCCAAACTGTAGGCACTGGCAGCTGGCCTGATGCTCCATCTGGGCTAACTGGTGCTGCGGAGGAAGAAGAGTATCATGATCTGGACAAAACTGCATGCATTGCCCTGTGTCAAATGGATGTACCTTACCTCTTGTGTACCTCCCTGGGCAGTGGGAGGGTACTGCTGCTTATCTGGCCTCCCTGCTTCCCCTGCACCCCCTGCCTGTGGCAGTTGGTCCTCATTGGCTTTTCTCTGAATGCTATTCATTTATCTATTTATTTACTTTAGGAATCTGCTCCATGTTTGCTCATTTCATTTTTTATCTTGATTAAATAGCTTTCTAAGTTTGGTTTTTACAGGCCCTTGTTATCCTATGTAGAAAGCAATGGAGAGAGAGTTTGCTTAAGAGAGGAGTGCAGAATGGCAGTATTCACACTGAGGCTGGTGAAGTTGGTGTAAATCTCTCCTTGACATTGGCGTACAAGAGATCAAACCCATATATTTTATTTTTCCAATGTTTTCCATGCTGACCTGTGACTTCTGCTTCCATTCAATCCTCATTCAAGCTGATAATATCCCTGTTGTCCTGAGTGGTGTTACATACAAAATGTTTGCGTTGTTTGTGAAAGTTATTTGCAAGTATTTCCTTGTGCTCATTTATTTATTCTGCCTAATTACAAAGTATATGTGAAGGCAATTTTAAAACCCTAGATTTAGGAGGAAATACTTTACAAAGTGCTCTGAGGGAATAAACGGTTTTCACTTTAACCAAATTGTTGGGGTGACTTTTCTTGGTAGCGTTTTTCATGCAGAAAACCAAACCTGCTCTCACTTATTTCTCTTGTCTCTCTGTGCCTCTCACTGCCTTCGTGTCTCTTTAACTTTCTTTTCTTAAACGTTTTTATTTGTTGTTCAAATATTTGCAGTCCTTAGAGCAGAAAAACTTCAAGCATTTCAAAAACACAGAAGGGCTCCTTAAACTCGATAAAAATTACTGAGATATTGCTTTAAAGTGCCCTGCTTAAATAAATTAGAGCGTTCTACAACTCTTAAATGCCCAATAGAGATGCAAGAAGCACCTAGAATAATAGACTGGGTCACACTTAAATGAATCTCTCTTGAAGAACATAACAGTAATAAGATAAACTGGCTCTGCACTAAACCACAGAAGCAGAGATAATACAATACAGCTACCCTAAATGAATCTTTCTTAGAGGAAGTGACCAGGTGATAAACTGGAGCATGAAAAGGGAAAAAAAAAAAATTAAAATTACTTAACTTGTTGAAAGAATCAATTTTTCTGAGTATCAGGGCAAAACGTTACCAAGCTTATAGATAGCTCTTCAGAAGCAGAAAGGCTTTTTAAAGCACTTCCTTTCGTATAGAAGCAATTCATTGACTAGATATACACAGTGTATGAATTTAGTAGCTGCAGGTAGGAACTAATAAAGCACTGTTTTTTATAGTGCTGGGCTTTTCTTTTCTTGTAACCTCTAAATCCAGGATTTAACCCCCGTGAGTGTCAGAATACTGTTACGATCAGATTTTTGTCAACAGGCCCTGTGCAAATTGAGTTTGGTAGGTTCGTCAAGGTTATGTAACAGCAAACATTTGGAAAAATTGGGCACAATTGTCAGCCTTTGCTCTGAAAGGGCACAGGATTAAATGAGCATAAAAATTTAATTGTCCTCTCACCCTGAATGAGGCTGGGGCTTTCCATATTAGGGTCGGGCTGGCTAGTTGAGCAGCAATTTTTATCTGGCCCCTGGATAAATAGATGCATTCAGCCTTCTCGGGCCTTCAACCTTCATTACCACAGAAATTAATCACATAAATTAAACATATATATTTTGCTGGAAGAAGTCTTAACAAGCTGCATCCTCTACTGGATGAGAGAAAAGAATCAGGCATGTGTACATATTTAGCCTGACAATGCCAAGATTTCCAGAATATGTTTAGATTTCTGTCCTTAATTTTCAAGAAGCAGCTTGGCAGCTGGTGTAAATTGTCTACACTAATCACAGTGGAGTTAGGCCAATATATACCATGCAGGAATTGATTTGTAGTTTGCTTGAGGCACTCAAATTCCCATTCTCAACATGTTTTGTCTTTTAAACTTCATTGGTACATTGCTGTAATTCAGTTGCTTTCAGTGGAGGTATATGGGTATGTAATTCGAACAACCAAGTAAAGAATTAGTCCTTTAGATCTTATGAGGACAAGTGTATTCCTGTGCTTCAGGAGTGAGATGCAATGTGTGTAAGATACCAAATTTGTGATACATAATGCCATTTTACATTTATATGGTCTCTTTCATTTCATGTAATCCCACAGAGATTTACAAGTAGCTTAATGGCAGCAAACTGTGTCTGATTTTTGAAATGAATTATTTCTGCCCTTGGAGCAGTTGGTCAGTCATGTAAGTGATGTTAAAGAACAGAATAATCATTGATAACCTGGGTGTTACTAGAGTTGCAGAAGTTCTCAACCTCCCACCGTACATGGCAGCGTGTTATGTGATAATGTTGACTATAAGCCATTGAAATAAGGCAGGATTTGCCTAAAAGCAAATGCTTTGTATTTAAGGTTTATTTTTCTCATGTTTAAAATATGAAATTACAGAGTAAAAGGAAGTGGTAAAACCTCCATCACTCAAAGCCATGGGAATGTATCCGCTTGTTCACACATGCTCCATAGTTATTGAAAGTGTGATTCTCATTTTACCTATTAATCCAACACTTGGATGTATTTAGAGGAGAGCTTAGTCCTAGCCCTACGTTTTGATTTCCAAGTGATTATAAAGAAGAATGTGCCGCATCATACCTATCTTTTATTTGTGTGTCAGTGACCAATAAAACATTCAAAGTGCAATTACAGGTAGACAAAGTTGCGTGCAACATACAGAGCTCATATAGATAACCTAAGTGCCTCTCATGAAAGACACTGATGGAATTTGGTAGGTGCATGCATGTATTATGCATCTAGGCTCACAGGGACATGACAAAGAACAAGCTAACTTTAGGCAGTGAAACTTGTGTCATTTTATGGCCACCAGATCCTACCAGCTCTTCCTTGGCGGGCTCCTTGCTCCCATCCATCCTTCTTTGCTTTGTGCTGGGCACTGTCTGATGCCAGGTGCCGAGGAGCAGGGAAGATTCAGGGAGCTCTGGTTTTCTGGGTGTCCCACTGTTTTACAGTGCAGGAGATGCTGAACAGTCCTCTGAAATGTCACCAGCATTGGGGTGAATTTCACAGTCTGGATTTCTTAACTTTGGCATTCATCTCCAGGGGAGCTTTCTACCTTAAACTAACTGGGAATTAGATATCTTTTCCTATGGAAATAGTATAGGTTTTGAAACAGCATACATAATGAATCAGGCTGAAATATTTGGGGTCATGAGGGCAGCTGTACTTTCACATGTGTAGTTATGTGTTGCTGGGTGGGTGCCTGGTAGTTTCTCAGAGAATCCAGCTTCTGAGAGTGAACAAAAGAACATGGTTTTGGCATCTTAGATGGATTTCTGGAACCCCCTGTCCCATCCTGAATTTTACAAAGCTGGAAGGGGGAGAGAGGCAAGGAAGCAGGAAGATAAGGGGCACTGGAAACCCAGGAGCTTGTTTCTGGCAGACTGCTCTTCCCCTTGCTTCTCCTTGTTCCTCCTCTTCTCTGGAAGGCTTCTGTCAATTTAATAAGGAGGGAGATTAACAGAAGCTCTGTGTCTAGGGAAATCATTTTGTTTTTTTCTGCTAAATTTAAATGTTTCCCACAGAATTTTTCAATTGTGCAAGCACAGCATTTCTGATTAGAAAATTATCATGGGAGACAATTTCTCAGTTCTGTTCTGATTACCCACCAGTGAATGCAATGTAGTTCACACTGCTTTATGTAGCCATTATGGTCACTTCTAATAAGATTAAGTCTTTTCCTCTGAGGTGTTTTGGACAGAACTTCATTTTGAGCACTAGAAAACAATGTTGAGGTGCCCAGATTTATGTGCCTCCATTTCCACTGCAAAGCCTGATTCTTCATGACTAGTCCCCCCAAAATACATGCTCCAGTTTCTCAAGAGCGTTCCTAATTCTCCTGTTTTGTGAGCTTTGTATACTCAGTCTGTGTCCTTCCAGGGCTCACCATTAATAACGTGCTGCATCCACAGTATAATGTGATTTGAGTGATGAAAGGACTTTAAGATAAAATACCTCATATTCATGGTACCTTTTTTTTTTTAAAAAAAAAAAAAAAAAACAACAAACAAACAAAAAAACAAACACAAACCACTTCCTTAACA
The DNA here is from genome assembly GCF_963932015.1 of Anas acuta. NCBI lineage: Eukaryota > Metazoa > Chordata > Aves > Anseriformes > Anatidae > Anas > Anas acuta. The sequence continues at coordinate 8,265,562 of NC_088987.1, forward strand.
ATAAAAAATATCTGATAAAAAATATGTGCTCTAAGAAACACTAGTACTGTTTTAGAAGTTACAGAAGACTGCACAGAGGTGTTTCATTACTCCTTTGCTAGATGTGGGAAAAATTCAGAGCTTGGAAGGACTACGAGAAAGCAACTTTGGAATTCCTATGCTGATGTTGGACTCTTGGATATTATTTTTGTCAGGCTGATTTATCTCATCTAAGTGGTTATTAGGTATTATCACAGTAGGTTATATTTTGTTACCTCGAAGGCTAATCATAGCATTAGTATTTTCAAGTTTATAACAAGTTCTGTTACTGACATATTAAATATAAGCAGGGGTTATAAACTGTGAAATTTGGTCCTTAAAGTATCTACTAGCAGAATTAGAATTTCTTTAGAAGAAAAATTCCTACTTATTTGTTACTACTGTGCTGGTGTCTCCATTTACATCTTTTGTTTAAACTTATTAGTGGTAGGACACAGTGTTTGAATTCAACTATAATTGTCTTGAACGATAACTGCAATTAAAGTTAATGAACGTTTGTTATTAACGTTACCTCTTGATATATTGTGCTTGATGAAATCCTGTTGTAAGTGGGTTGGTTAGAAGCTTGCTTTTCCTTGAGAATGGCAGGATGAAGGGAGTGTTAGCAGCACAGCAGTATATTGTGGCTCAAAAGTGTAAGTTGGGGAAGCAACGAGGGTTGCCATCTCTCAGACCTCATGGATTTCAAAGGCTGCAGGCTTAACAGAAACTCTTTTAATTTCATGCCACCCATCTTGTTTTCATGGTGACCCATGAAAATTGACACAAGACAGTGGCATGTCAGTGTCTTGAAGGAAAATCACTTTATTACTAGAGCTTTCAGAACTTAGAAAAAAGCTATGGGAGCAAGGTTTATTTCTCCCTTTCAGCCAGCAGAAAGTTTCCCAGCTTTGTAATCTTGCTTAAAGTAGGAAAGATTTCTGTGGTGCAGAAAAGTAACAAAAGATAGGTGAACCCAAGGCACTCACTGCCCTGTTCTGGGCTACTACAGGCTCTGACCAGGCTCAGGACTGATAGAAGTTTGCACTTACATCATCTGTGCTTTTTCCCTGCCTGCTGCAGTCTGTCCCTTAGGCTGAGCAACTCAAACTAAAGCATACAGCATGTGATGGTAGGCTGATGGTTAGGTTGCCTCAAAATCATGGATCTGGGCTCTTTTTGGTAGCTTACTAATGTTTAAGATGAAAGCATACGAAGCAGCCCAGGACCAGAGCTGTTTGGTTTGAACAGCATCAGCCCCTGCTCCTCCCACCCCACCTCTGGGTCAGTGGCTTGTGCTGCGCCCTGTCCATGTTTGGCTTCTTTTACTTCACTCAGATGGGAAGGGAAGTCTCTAACCTTCTGGCTGATGGGAACTAGGGATACAGGGAAGGGAAACGGTTGTCTCCCATGCCTATACATCACCTTTCCCTCTTTTTGGACCTTGTCTCTCCAGGTTATTTCTTGTATACGTTACTGCAAGGACACCAGGGCAGACCATCAAACTAGATGTGTTGTGGCTTAAATCCAGTTAGGGTGCAGTTCAACCTAGATGGAAAAGAAAATGGGCTGTATTTCCCTCAGCACACTGCTGTGTAAATCCACACTAAAGGTTTTCTAGATTACTGTTGCTAACCAAGTACAGAAATCTGCGCATGAAACAAATTCATAGGTCCCTATTCTGCAGGCTGTAGGCACTCTGAACCGAGGGACATATTTTGCTGTGTGGGGAATGCAAGACTTTTTTAGCAGCTTACAGCATTGCAAGGTGATGAACAGTCCTCACAGTACTGAATACCCCCACTTTCTCCATCACATCTGCAGAAATAGAGGGTGCTTCAGGAGCACTCCGCACTGCAAAGGATCAAGTCTGTCATCTCTTCTGGTGTTTTCAGAAAAAAAAAAAAAAAAATCACCATTGAGAGTTTCCGAAAGCCTCTAGCTTTTAATGATCCATCCATACCTTTCCATTGTGTGCTGCTGGAAAAGACATTTAATTTATTTTAAAAGGTCTGGGGTGTTCAGTGAGCCCAGTTTGCACATTTCTCATGACATATCCAGCACTCCCAGCAAGGGCAACTTCTTAGCATGGCAGGCTGCAGAACAATGCAGCTTTTTTTCTTTACCCCTGTTTCTTCCAAGGAACATAAGTCTTCCAGAGAAGAGAGGATCTCTCATTATATAAAAATGTGTGTGCCTGGTTTTGTGTATTATATAGGTGGGAAATATGAACTTTAAAAAGAAAAAAAAAAAAGCCATTCTGGAAGTGGGTCCTATAAGTTCGATGACTAAATTGATTGTCCTCATACCCCCTTAACTTGAAAATGCCTGAAGGGGAAAAAAAGTTTTTTTTTAATTTTTTTTTTATTTTTTTGAGGTGAAAATGAGTATTCGAATTAATCTATAGAAAAATTGCAGTTTTTAACTCTTTAATGGCAGGTGATGGCTGCTTGTGAGGTGTGTGAGCAGTGCTTTTACACAGTGGAGCCAAACTTCCTGGCACAAGCTTGTTAGTGCTGCTGCAATAGAAGTAATAACAAAATCCTCTTTGTCTCAAGTTGGTATGTACAAATTCTCACAAGGAGAAACAAAACAACACAAAAACACAACAGTCCAACATGTCAAACCCTCGCTATTTTCGCATGTGAAAATCCCCTGAGAGAAATATTGTGCATCGCTACTGTAGATAGAGTACATGTACTCAAGAACAAAGAGGGCTTAAGAAGAAGACATGGTGAATATATAATAACTCTGAATAAATACGGTAAGTCCTCTCTTGTTTCTTTGCAAGTGCTTTTCAAGAAGTGAATAATAGTAAAGCTCTCCAAGTCACTTAGGGTCTGAGCCTGCAAATATCTACTCGTATGAGTACTTCTTACTCATGTAAGTAGTCCCATTGAAGTCTGTAAACCTGCTCATGTGAGTAAGGCTAAACAAGTTCAGGGTCTAAAACACTATGGGGGAGACAAAAGCATATACAAGTACAGCCCTAAGACTCTTCAGACATGGAGCAGCAAAAGATTTATCTGAGGCTTCCAATGTAAAGCCTTGTAAATTAGTAGGAAGATCTAAAAAATCAGGCCGCCGCTGCATTGGGAAGCAATGGAGCTCTCTTAATATGGGGATATAGGGGTAATGTGATGGAAAGACTTAGATGCAGCATGTAGTCTACCAGTTGTATTCTGTACTCCCCACAATCAGAGCAGTAGCTGGAAGTCTAGTGAGCAAATAATTATAGTAATCAAGTCACGATGAAACAAAGGAGAGGCTATTATTCCAGCAACTGGCCGAGGGAACACAAGTTTGGCTGGCTGGATTCCTGAAGGAGAGTAGGATTTACTACGTAATGTGGGATATAAACTTTGATGCATTTAAACTGTTTTATGGATATATTTGCTTTTATTTTTTAAATAACTTCTGACAAAAAAGCCTTGTTGCTTTCACCGCTGTTGTGGTAGCTGTGCTCAAGGTCCATTTTTCCTGGCTGTTCAGCTAGTCCTGGATTTTCTCTTGCTGAATCCAGAGTTTTACTCAATAACCTAGGTGTTTCTTTGGATTGTGACTGAACCTGAAATTCTTTGACTCCTTGGGATTAAGTCTTATACCTCAAATACTGAGAAAGCCAGCTAGTGGAGAGATTTCTTGTAAAAAAAAAAAATAAATAAAAAAATTAGGAGTATCCACAGTTTTTCCACAAATCCAAAGTTTACTTGATTCATACTTCTGTAGATTGCACCATTCAGACTTTGATTTCACCATTTTAAAGCCAGTGGTATTCGCATGAAGTTAATGGAGTTTCTACCAGTGCAAAATCTGTCCTCTACTCTTTCAACTTTTCAGAGAGATTTCATCTTTGTGCCTTTTTCCTTTTTTTTTTCTAAGAAAAAAAAAAAAAAAAAAAAACATTTAAGAGGGGAAAATAGAGATAAGAAAGCACATGAAGAAATACTATTTCTAAGTAATGTACTTTTTCCAATGACAGCTTAGTATTTTTGTTAAACGGCACCACTTTCAGCTTTCAAAAAGGTTTAGCCAACAGTGCTCACACTGCTTTCGACAAGGTAAACCTTGCCCACCCGTTATAACCTTTAGGTCATTCCAATCATGTTATTTCTCCCATAATGCCAGAAGTAATGGAGTAGGCAGGAAGTGAAAGTAGAAGTTATACAGCACTGCTCTCCTGCCTTTTGTTTGCTTGTCTATAACTACCTTAAACTACTTCCTTCTCATCATTATAACAATGGGATGAAATGGTTCTTTATAAATGGCCATGAAGTAAAGGCAGGCTGCAAAGGCTTCTGTAACCTATTATTATGACCTTTCTCTCATCAGTAATTGTTTAGCAATTTGTACCTGAAAAATCCAAGCCGTCTGTAATGTGCCACACAAGGTGTGGTGAAAGGGCTTTGGAGACAGATAGAATAATTATTAAATACCAATGTGGTACAAAGCAGTAAGTCTAAGCAGCATGAAAAGGCATCAGAAGGTTGAATAATGAATCCATCTTCAAATGTATTAGGTCCTGGCTAATCCTGGTGAAATAAATGCATGTGATTTAACACACGGAGGCTGCTGATGTTGTGTCTAGATTAACTTCATTAAGGAGAAAAACAAATGAAAAACAAATCTAGTGTAATTCTACTGTAGGTATCTGTAGGAAGAAATCAAAATCTATAAAAAATCTTAGTATGTCCCAGAAGTTGGAGAAGCATATAGGCTTGAAATACCCTCAGACCTTATTCATAAGCTACAAGGTTTGTTGTAAGTATCGATGTCAGAGCCCTCCTATTTGTTTGGTTTAAAGCTGCAAGTAGCCTCACCTTTCCCAAACTACTTCAGCTGATCTCTGGGGACAAAAGCTTTATAGGTATTTTTTCACTGTTTTTTGAGCATGGCAACTAATAGAGTTGTCCTCTTGTGACTCACAATGACTCAGAGCCAGACACAGTAGGCATGGGTAAGTGTAACGCAAGATGAAAGTAAGTGTCTGTGGGATGTGAACGCTGCTGTGTCCCCAGTAGCGTAGTGGTTTCAGTAAGGTCTCTGTTTATGTTTTGGAATTGAAAAGTAAAACTTCTGAAGTGTCCAATGTTTGCCTTGAGCTGGGATCTTTTGAGGAATTTGGTCCAACTGTTCCTTGTCCTAAGTCTGGCCACCCACTATTTTGTGTGGTTTGTCTTTTGCTGGCCCTTTTCCCGTACCCGTTAGTGTTTGCCCAGCGAGTGCCAAAGCTTTCATTCTTCCTTCTCTGAATGGCTCCAAATTTGCATCTCATGCAAACAGCCCAGCTGCTAGAGTCACACTCGCAGTACGTAGCTGCCACGCTATTTATACACACTTCGTCTTGGGTAGCAACTTGCTTCTTGGCTATGAGGAGAAAATAATATTGCCTGTTTTTCTCACTTTAAAAATAAATAAATAAACACTTCCTTTTAAAATATTTTGACAGATTTTTCTGGCTTGATAGTTTTGGCAACAGTCATGATTTTCTTTATGGTTAATCTTTTTTTCATTGTGGTTTTGAACACAGTCAGTCTGGATGGTTAACAAGGGGCATCAGCGCAAAGAAGCGGCCATGAAGATGGGAAGAGCAAGTGGCTGCAACGCAGTCTTGCAGCGAACTGCCTTGTGTGCCCTCTCCTGGCTGGAAGCAGCCAGCTCAGGCCGGCACGCCATGCTCCCTGCGCCGCTGGCTGCTCTAGCAGGTCAAGTAGCGAGAGATAATATAGGGATTTATGCAGCAAACAAGACTAGGCTCTTCCTCTGTAACCTCAGCTATTGTCACTGCATGTTCCTTTGTAATGCTCCAGACTTCCTGCCCTCCAGGCACGTCTTTTCCAACCTGTTTCCTTCAGCTCTGGCCCTCTAAGTTTGGCAGCAAGCTGCTAATGGGGAGGACTGGTCCTCCTCGGCATTATTAGGCTGTTGGTAAATTGGATTCTCTCTCCATGTGGTTGCTGATATCCTGCCCTCAGAGCAGAACTGCACCGATGCAGTTGACTGAAGATCTGGGAAAGGAGGTTTTGGGATCCAGCTTGTCTCTCTCAAGTTGGGATCATTCTGGTTTGCTTAGCAGTGGACTTGTTACTTACTTCTTCAAATCGTATTCCCAGGTGCTTTGCAGGAGAACCTTATCCAAGTCCTCGTATGGCTTTTCCAGCTTGCTTCCTCTCCTTCCTTATCTGGGATGTAAAGTCTTTCAGGTCTGTTTGTTTAAATCCTGTGATCATGTGGATACACACATCAGCAAAAGGGCTTTCACTGCTTTATTTTTTGTGTTATGGTGACCGTCAGGTCCCAGGGTTGTGTGTGTGTGTGTGTGATAGGAGCACAGAACAAGAAGTTTGGTCCTTGCTTAGTGCTGTCATACCTGGTGGGGCAGGTTTGACGTTTGCTCTGCAGTTTGCTTGCCTGAATGAGTAAGACATGAGGGAGTCACCACTGGGTTTTGCTCTGTCCTAAGGATGGAGACATAGATTTGTAATTCCATATGTTTGACATTATCAGATTTCAAAGATATTGTCCAAATCTAGTCATGGGCCAGCTCCCTACTTATGCCACACAGAGCTGATGTGAAGCGTGCACTGGCGTAACTGTGCTCCTGGCCTCAAGGTGAGATACCAGAACTGCTCTTGCAGGTCACTGTGTTAAGACTCATCAGAGGCCTCAGTGCTGCAGGGATGGCTGTATTTTACTCCCTCAGTTGCTGTGATATTTGTGTAGCATTTCTGTATTTTTTTTTTTTGAAAAAGTAAGGTTATTTAGCCTATACTGCCCAATGTTGCATTACATTTAACAGGGGTGCAGTTAGATAAATGTGTGAGCAGAGCAAAGCAAATGGCAGTGTTTTTCTCTTCCCTCAATACTTTATTTATCTGTCGTTTACTCTGACTTTTCTGCTTTCAGATCTAAAAGGCATGATGATGGAGAAACATTTTCGTATCTGCCACTAAACAGAAACTGAAGCCCTAACCCTGCAAATATTTATTCCCGTACTTAACTTTAAATTTAAGGATGTTCATTAATCTTTGCAAGATTGGAGGACAATTTATTGTTTAGATTTGAGTCTACCAAACCACTGTTCAATAAGATACTGTTCTTTCCTGCACAGATGCAGTAAACGCTGTCCATTTAATATGGATGCTGTTTGGCCTCTTTTAGTTTGCTTCCCATTCATAAGAAAGCGATGGAAAAAGTCTCTTTATTAAGCTTTAAATTTGTATGGGAATTTTGGTGACCTCCTGAACATTCAGCGGAAAGCTTAGTTTTAAAGTTAGGCGTTACGAGTATCAAATTAAGCTGTCAGCACATGAAGTGATACAGGGGAAGATGTGTACAAGAACAAGCACACTCACAGGAACACATGCACGCATCTTTTTCCTCTCTGTGCCAACTGGTAAGTCTTAACAGCAGAACTAGATGTTGGGAATTACATTTTAGTAATTCTTTTCTAGTTATGTCAGATTTCTAGCATGCTATTAGAGACATATGTGTCATCCTCACCATCACCCAACATATCATTGCTGTTTCAAACTGTTACCAGAGCTGTTGACACAGAATATTGTGTCTGTCGACAGCTCCAATTAGTTGGCGTGTCTGACTACTGACAGCACAGTCTACTTTTGTTTATGAAGACGGTGTGAGCTGTATCTCACTCTCACAACCTCCAGTGGCAGACAGATGGATAGAACTATATAATCATCAACGGAAGCGGGTGATATTCTGTCTTCACAAATCATCATGTGGAGCAGAACCAACGGCCTTTTGTCTGCTTTCAGAAATGACTGCAAGATTCCTCCCATCTGTCAAGTTATGAGGATGAATATGTATAAAATACATCAGATATATATGCGGGGTTTTGTATTGTGTTTTTTTTTGTTGTTTGATTGGGGGTGAGGGGGAAGGGGGGAAAACTGCTTCTTAATTTTCACCAGATGTTAGCTATGAGACATGGAACAGTAGAGGGAGAAGCACAATCATTTTCTCTCAAATTGAACTTTTTTTAAAGGAATGGACCAACCCCTCATCATTTGCAAATGTGGAACCCCATTGATTTCCTAAGGTTGTACAATTGCAACTGAGCACAGAATCTAGTCTAATGCACTCTTTACATATATTTAATCCTCTCCATTGTGTGATTATAAAATCTTAGCAGCTGCCCAACCAGCAGTGCTCTGCTTCTCATTTAATGGCAGTTACAGATACAAACTATTTTCAAATATAATTCCAAGTTCCCGAGTGGTTCCTCAAGCACTGTGTACACTGAGCTCAGGGAGTGTTTGTTCCGAGAACAGGCCCCCCCAAAGTAGGTAAGTAGTATAAATTTAGCTAATTCATTCAAACAGCATACTGTTTAGTGTTCCTTAAAAGGCCTGGTTTTTAAGTGTGATGTTTGTTTTCTTAAGAATGGAAAACAAATTTCCTTAACGTTTCCTTTTTTCCTTAACAAATCAAAATATCATGGTTTTCAGTAGGAAAGTCTTTTGTTATAGACAGAAAATTCTTATAAATTCTTATAAAGCAAACAAATGTCCACTTGAAATAAGTGGGAAATCAGAATATGAAGCGTCTTTGTGCTGTTTCTCTGCCCAGTTTTCCTACTCTGTACTACATAATACTTTCCAGCTTTTCTCTACTATAACGTGCTGTAACATTTAAGTGCTGATCTTGCCTGTTAAAATTAATTAGGGTTTATTATTGAATGAAGTGGAAGCAGGATTTGAGTTTTATCCAGAAATTAAGGAATATTGATTTGCTTATTTGCTATATATAAAAAAATAATAATAATAATAATATATTGCAAATATTTGTCAATTTCCTATCCTTATGGGACACAAATTCTAATCTTGCATTAATGTCCTAACCTTCCTTGCAAAATCAGCAGGATTTAGTGTATAAAACATAAGCGTGTGAAACTAGTAAGCTAATGAGTAAAATTTAGTGGGATGGATGTAACTGTTTATTAGACTGCATGGATCTTCAGAGTAACCTCTGCTGGGGTTTTGAGCAAAATGTAAAAGTTTCATCCTGACTGTTTTCTCATCCCTATTAATTCCAAGGGGATTTTCTTGATTAGTGAAAGGAACCAAAAACTGGCAAAGAATGTTATTGCTCTGGATACGAGCCAGTTCCCAGTGTGTTCGATGCAGTAATTATAAGAGGTAAATCAGTAATGTAAAAGCACTGTATTTTATATAGAATTTAACAATTTTCCAGTAGAGGTTATTTTTTGATTTTTTTTTTTTTTTGAAATTCTTATGGAATTGGGTTGTTTGGGGTAAAATGCTTTTAACATGAAACTTCTTAAGCAATTTAAATTTAAAGTTTGCGTGACTTAGTAGTAACATTCTAGTGTTTTTCACTTGTAAATGAGCAATGATATCACGAGATTCTGCTGCACACTGAAAGTCAGCTGAAAGCTTGAATGTTCCTGAGCAGGCCACATAATACATGTATTAAAAGAAATTTTAACATTTATGAAACCAAAGGAAATTCATTGTGAGCTTCTGGTTAATTTAAGATTAAAAGAGCAGCGAAGTTTAGCAAATTAATTTGTGATTATTCACTCAATTGTACGAATTACTGTGACCAGCTTCTAGAGATTCCAGTGAAATACTTTATGGAAGTTAGACATTTATTGAAATGAAACCTCCTATGTTTAGATAATAGGAAGCATGTGGGTTAGACTGAGAGAAACAGGGGCTGTTCACTGATGTTCTGAGAGAAACTGAGCAGATGTGGTTATGAGTGATTACTGTGAAGCCCAAGCTGGGAAGTACCCGGGTATGCAGAGGACTTGCACTAGCTTTTCTTCTGTCATGGGGCCTTTTTGTTTCAAGACCATACTGGGGACAGAGTTACTTGGAGCAACAATGGGCTGAAGCAGCATCAAGTGAGTAGCCACTGCTTGTTTGGACCTCATGGATGCTGAGAGCTGCTACAGAGCAGAAGTATTTTAATGGAGAGGATTTTGCACCTGCACACTCACCCCTCCTTTTCTGGCTTGCATAGCAACAATAAGGTACAGCTGACTTAAAGACCCTTCTCAGAATTCGGATGCTGGAAGGATTAATGGGTGGTGTCAGCCAGGTCCCCAAAGCAACTTTGCTCTCAAATGTGGCGTTCCCAAGAGCAACTCTAGGAGTGTTGTTCATTCTCTTGGGACACCCTCCTCATCTCCAAGCCCAAGTTCTTCCCATTTTTTTTTTTCTTGTTCTTTCATGCTGGTTTTGTAGTTGTTTGTGTGTGTATTGTAGTTGAATTTCAGTGTGTTCATAACTTTTATTTTTTTTATGGTTAGGGTTTTAGAAACAAGTGATGTCTTTGTTTACTGAAATAAGAGTAGTACTTAAGTTGTGATTATTATTTGTACCCACGATCTGAGCTGGGCTTTGATAGACAAGGACCTCATTACCACCTGGGCTGCCATTGAACAGCAAAGATATACAGTCAGATAAAGCCCTGGTTGCCAAAAAGAATAGGCAAACCAGACAGGAAAAAAAAAAAAAAAAAAGGTTTTATTCCCATTCTACACAGGGGAGTTGAGGCAAGTCCATGGTATGAAAAAAGTTTGTATCTCTTGTGTTCCTGTATGTGTCCTAACCGCAAATCATCCTTCAGGCAAATTTACCTGTCACTCGGGCTGTTAGATGAGACTTGCTCCTGTGGTAACTTCTGCAAGTTCAAACTTGTTCAGAGCACATTTTTGGAAGGACAAGTCATTGCAGATCCATACTTAAAGCACGTGGGAGCACAGGACCACCAGCTCCTGGAGTGTTTTTCATCAAGAATGCATGAGGGTTTTCCTTATTTGTTCTACTTTATTGTATTGGAAGTATTCACTATAGAAGCAAATTCTGTATCCCATGAAATGTTTAATGTTAAGAAAATGCTTTGGTTTGAATAGAGTTTAAAATCAAAATAGAATTTTACTTGAAACATGGAACTAAATCCTGGCAGCTGCAGTTGGCTTGAAAACAGTGGCAATGACCAAGGAAGAGTTATTGCTCCACTCTAATGGAAAACACCCCTTGGAGTTAAGTAAGTGAAGAGGAATATCCCTGTTTTGTAGGAGGAACCAGAGACATGTTTTCAAAATGCTGTACCCGAGGCTTTGCAGGTTAGAGGGATAAGTTCAGTTTTAACTGAGTTAAAAGTCAGTCCTGTGCTGAGACCACTGGAGTGTGTCACCGTTCATGGGTAGCACTCCATCAGCAAGCGCGTTTTTGTCTTATTTTGCCTGGTTTGCTGTGTTGCCAGGTGCTAATCCTGCGACCTACCCTAATTCTCAGAGTTCTTTTCCTATTTTTCATTGCAGGATAACAAGTATCTTGACTGTAATCTATTAATTGAATTGAATAAACTTGTTTCCCTAGCAGTGAGAGCATATTGTTTGCACACAGTGTCATCCCAGGCCCTCCAGCTATCGAAAGATTGCCAGATATGTTTATTAAACCCCCTGAGCTTGGAAAGAACACAGAAAACTGTCATCTAGAGCAATACGAAAGTGCCTATCTCAGCTGGGGATCTGGCTGTTATGAATAAAGGAAGAGTTTGTGGTAGAGTTTTGAGATGTAAAGAGAAAAGGCTTCCCTATGGTGCAAATGTGTTGGAACCCTCAGGCGAGAAAAAAAAACACTGAATTGTTGCTGGCAGTACAATGTAATTATTGAGTTAGCTACAGCTAGGTCTGAGAGCTGCTGAGGTAAAGGCCTGGTGACTCTGGCTTCTGTTCTCTCTTTTTTCCCCCCTCAGGGCAATTAAAATTTTTAATCATAACTTATTCTTTTTTTCTTACTGGTGGTTGAACCACATACATGTATATATATATCGCATTTCTGATTATTTTGTGGAATAATGGCTTTCAAGGTTCCCCTGTTTTGTCTGCTTACTTTCCCTGTTCTAAGTGAAAACCAGTGAATGAAGGGATGAAACAAACAGTAAAGCTTGACTCCAGATCTAAGCTCTCCTACTCTGCACTGGAATCACAGACCTGGCGATTCTGGTTTCTTGCACTGTGTCCTGGCTTTATTGAGTGTTTCCTTTTTGACATGAAAGAAATCAGAAGTTCACCTCCATGCAACAAAATCACAGCTGGAAAATCTAGATGAGAATTGTCTTTTTTGACTTGAAATCTCACATACCTGAAGATTAACTTCACATTAGATTAAAATATTTAAATCAGCAATTGCTAAAATATTCTGGTTGTCATCCCACTTAGAGACTGATTTCAATACAGACTGCAACACAAACTGAAATTATATTATTAAAAGAGGTGAAGATTCATTTCTGTTGGTTCGATGACTCCACTTGAAGTTATGAGTTTTCTTTGAAAGATGCTGCTCCAGGTGCTGCAAGGCTCACAAATGTTCCTTCTTCCTCTTTTCCCTTTTTCCATTTACCATTATAAAGTTCTTGTTGGCCCCTTTGGAAAAAAACACAACTTCCTATTAATTAAGCTTATACCCTTTGTTCTTCATCTGCAACGTGGCTTTATTTTAGTGGAAAAAATAGTGCTTTTACTGAATCTTACATATGTTTTCAAACATAGATCTTGTAGGTGCTGATTTTGGCAGCTTGCAGTGCACAGGGAAGGTATGGTAGAGTACATACTCAATATTTAATGGTGAGAAGACAAAATGTGTTGTGAAGTGAATGACAAGTGGTGAGGTAGAGCTCAAACGAGGGCTGATGCTTATCTCTAGTTCCCATAAATTGCCCAAAGACAATCGGGATCTTTCCACTGACTTTGGTGAGCTGTGGCTTAGGTTCCATGTGTTTATATCCAAAATACATTGTTGTCCTTGAATATTTATGCTATGCCTCAAGGCTTCAGTCCAGATCTGTGGATCCTGTTGTGCTGGATCATTATTGAAGCACGCAGCTAGCACTGCTCTTAAAGCTCTTTCAATCTAAACAGAGTAGCTGTTTCATAAAACAGTCCTCTTCTAGAAGCAGTCATTTGATTCACGTGACAGCACACAAGAGTGGCCTGCTTGTCTTTTTGGCTGCCCTGGGTCTGTGTTACAGTCCCTGCTGCTGTTGCCATTAAGCCAAAATGAGATTTTTGTTTATTTGTTTTATTTGTTGCTGTTTCTCAAGCTTAAGGAAGTACTAGGAAGTACTTCACTTTTACAGGCATGCACTCCTTTGCATTCTGTTGCAGTGTAGCCATATTTTCCTTGCTTTTTCAAGGGGAATGCTATCTGTGTGAAACTGTGGTTGTGTTCACCCTCATCTATGAGGTTTCTGTAAAATAATTTTGGCTTTACTCAAGTGTCTTCCAAGCAGATGCATTAAGATGTTCCTGTGGTTTGTTCTTTGTGTTGCATCTTTTAGTAGAGGTGAGCTTATTTCTTCAGATCACAGATTGATGATTTGAAGAGTCATGAGCTTTTAAGATTGATATTTTCACTACTAATGTCATAGATGGAAGGGCAGAAGAGAGATTTTGAAGTCTTTGGTGTGAGGGAGACAGTGGGTACTCAGCTGGGAGATCCAGGTTCTGTCTTCAGCTGGACTGCTGGAGTGACACTGAAGGCTAAACAAATGCCTTTGTGCATCCTTGGTTTTATTCCCAACTCTCCTGTGACCTGTCTGGGTAGTCTGGGGGAGGAGCAGTCACTTATTAAGTGTCAAATCTACAGTACAACATACATCTTCTCTAAGCACTTGCTCACCTGCCTCCTTTCATAGTTTACTGAAGATATATGTGATTCAGGCTTTGTCATTTAATAAGCATTGTGTTCTAAAATTGTTAGTGGTTAAAAGTAAGCAGGCAGTGATGAGTTAGATTACTAAAGATGATGTTTACACAGCATGAGCTCTGAAAACACCACAAAGTAGCTTTCACTACAAAAGACAGTCTTAGCAGACCTCTTAGCTCTCAGTGCATATCTGAGGCATTTTTTTTTTTCTTGTAGGGGAACTGGGGAGAAATTCTACAGCACCATCTGTAGTTCAAGGTTTTGCTTACAAATTCAAAGGTGTATTACAGTATAAAATAATTTTCAGTTTAAATAGGTAATATCCAGAGTCCCTTAAATGATCTTCAATATATTTATATTTAAAACTTTATATAAAAAGACATAAATATATAAAATTTGTATAATCATTACTTTGTTGAAGTCAATGGCAAAACTCCATCAGACTTAAGTTGAGCAGAATTTTTCCTGGTGTCCCTCTTTAACAAGGAATTTTGAGATTTCAGTTTGACTTTTGAGGCATACTTGAGCAGAACTCCCAGTTTCAGAACAGAACTCCTAGTTTCAGAACTCTTGAAGAAAACTTCAGGGAAAAAATGTTTTTCAATTTCAAGTTTTTTGTTTAGTATTTAAAGCAAACAAAACAAATTTAAGAAGGTTAAAAAAAAAAAAAGACTTGTTTTGAAAATAGAAAAATGGAAAGTTTTCATGCTGTAGAGATGGGAAATTCTGTAGCAACAATGAAATTGCAAGGAAATTGACCCAATTTTGAGTCATTCATTGTAATGAAAATGTAGGGCTGTCAAAATATTTATTGCCAGCTCCAGATTTCATTCCAGAAACTGTATTAGTTGTGCTTCACACAGATCTTTTTTTTCAGTTTTACTTTCAGATCTTGGGGAATGAAGAATACCACAACATGTCATTATTAATGTAACGATGACACCATTTAGTGCTTTGCTGTGGTCTTCCTGTGTCTATCCTCACCCAATTGCTCAAGTACCTACCCCATAAAGCACTCCTATATTTATTACAAAAGTAAATATTTCAGATTAACATGTTTCAGCTGTAAATATTAAAGAGAACAAAAAGTAAAATTTGGCTTAAAGCCACTGTATCAACATAGGAGAAAAATACCATCTACTAGCAACAACAAAGTCAAATGTCTATTTTCTATAAATTAACCATACCTGCAAAAGATCATATATTTAGGTTACAGTAAGCAAAAAGATTGTATGCATTTCTTTAAAATACTTAGTTGTCCTTTGAAATATCTCTGCATTAATTTTTATTATTTTATCATTAGATGATAAAATAATTATCTTGATTAAATATATAAATATATAGGTAACCCCAGAGTTTACTTGCAACAGAGGTAAGTATAAATCAAATCAGCTTGGATGACTTTGTGGTAAAGTCATTTTTTCCACAGGTCTTTTACCCAGAATGACAGTCTGTGTTCCCTATTACCCCTTTACACAATATTCAGTTGTTATGATATTGTATATATGCATTAACAAATAAAGGAATGCATCCACAACAATTATGTTCCTCTTCTGCTTGATTTAGTTGTCAGCATGCATTCATGACTCTGTAAAGTATCTCCTTCACAGCCTTGTCAGGCATACCTTTTTCTCCCCATAATGTCAACTTCGTACAGCAGGCAGGCCAGGTGAGCTTGGCTCACTTTCAGGTTTTGTCTGTCTCTTTATCTGAAATTTTTAAAGGGGGGACGTCAGAAGAGGTAATTGCCATAAATTACACACTGTCTGTTGTAAATTGTGATGAGAACATAATTGAAAATTGAGCTGAGAGGCACTTCCTGGATTCGAGCAGTAAGAGAGCCAGAGGACAGCCTTAGCAATTTGTGGTGGGTCTGCAAAGTCATTTTTTCCACCCCTCTCTCCAAAAGTGTAATTGATTCCGGTGCTGTACGATTACGCTCCTGTGTCAAGGGTTGGCCTGAGGGTCCTGGAGAGGGTTATGGAGATGATTCTGTGGGGCTCGCACAAATAATTGACTTGTTTCACGTGAGTACTGTGTGAGGGGAATATCAGCTTTTTCCGACAGGAGAAGTGGAGCTTGACTGCTTGTGCAGAGATGTCACCGTTCAGAAAGGAACATTGTTCAAGGTTCCCAGCCATTGTGTGTTTGTGTGAGCACTGGGATATTTGTGCCTCTCTCAGGCATTGCTGGGGGTGGAGATGAGTGCTACGGCTGGGGGAGGGGGGAGTTAATTTTACTCTCTTCCACCCACTTTTTCCTCCTCTTTCCCTCTCAGCTAAATAAAAATGTGAAATGCTAATGAACAAATCAACTTAAGTAGGTATTATTATTCATAGCAGAGACTCAAACCGAGAGGAGTTAAGTGACTGACATGATAGGTACAGGAATCCGTACCAGGAAAGGATTAAGAGTTGAAATTTTCCTTTGCCATTCAATCCTGCGGATGCTGACCCAGCTCAGGATCCTTTCTGTGCAGCCCAGGGTTGCACCAGCTGGCAAGAGAAGAGCTTGAGGATTTGAAAATTGTGCTAAGAGGAATTTAGTGCAGTAACCTTGGCAGAGGCATCAAAAATGCATGAAAAAACAAGATTTTGTTTGTGACTTTTCTTTACAGATCAAGATGATGAATTTTAAAGTTTGGCTCCATTTCATGGTGTATCTTCAGCTTGACATACATTTAGACTTTCAAGTCCATTTGCATTCCTTTAGATCTGTGCATATATACAGTATCACTCCAGAACAACAAATTTGTGAAAAACAAAACACCTTCCTATGAGGGAACATTACTTATCATATTGCATAAAAGACCTGTGCTAAAAATGAATTTACTATAGTCTCCCAACAGCTGGAATTACGCAAAGCTGAGAGTACTTCTTTCTTATTCACAATTCATGTGAAAATAATTGTGTATGTGTGTGCACATACACATGCGTATTTGCTTATATCCAGGGACTTTCAGCCTCCAGCTCTAAGGAGATTTAAATAAACATTTTCATTGCCATGGGGAAATAGCCTTTAAACCTCTGAATCCAATTCATGTTTTGAGTACTTCTTACCCCATTGTAATATTTATACCGCTACACCAGCCTTTTGTAGGTATAATACTTTGATGGTGTTTCCCAAGGATGACCTTTTTGCAAAAGCCTCAGTAACTTCTGGATAAAGAATAAGCAGTAGCAAAGTGGGCAGCCACCTGTGTTTGGCATCCTTGGCCCCATGCCCCTGGGAATGGTCTGTGCCTTATGGGCTCTTCTGGAATTCCCCCAAAAGCAATGAATAATGGCTTGGGAGAAGACTGAAGCAGGGAGGCAAGGCTCAGGATGTGGAGATATGACTTGGGACCTGTAAATTTCTACCTCTTTCTCCTCCTTCTCATAGAGCTAGAATTTGAGACATGATTCAGAAGCAATCAAGAACGCAAAAAAATAAATAAATTGTGTATTATGCCTTCATGAAAATCATGCAATGAGCTACTTTACATATCTACTTTGTTTACAACATTCTGTTCAATGGCAAAGTTCATTTTATGAGGAAAAGTGGCCAGCCCTGCATTGGCCCCTGTCCTCAGACTAAGAGAGGCAGCTCTGCTGGGCTAGCTGCTGGGTGGATACCTTGAATAACTGAAGGTGAAGAGTTTTTAGGTAGCTGTAGTCAGTAGTTCTCAAGCTATTTTTTGGCTGCTGCAAGGATACAAGAAGCAGTGATAGTGGGTTATGTTACAGACCTGATAGAATTGTAGTGGCTGAAAAGTGCTAGGGGGTTTGTTTGTAGTAGAGATGGGCAGCTAAGTGGATTAAAAGAGAGGAAAAAGTAGTTTTCTTGACAAATCTATTCCCTTTTTTCAGTTGAAAAATTTAGCAGTTCTGACATTCATGCCTGTCTCTAGAATTAAGGAAAAGTGCCTGGCACATTTTTGGGTGGCTTTATCTGGGCTGTTACAAAGAGGTTATGGCCTTGGCAGGGCAATGGTATGCGGAGCAGTGGAGTTCCATGCTTGTCAGACCTGGTGAACCACAATTTGTTCGTGCTGTTTATTTGATGGCTGTAGTTGGATTTTGTCTTGAATGAGAATATAGCCTTTTAGGACATGTACTGATGTATTAGCACAGGACTGAGTCCTTGAAGAATTGTTGAGGTGCCAGTGAGGCAAGTCTTTGGATCACCAAGTGAGTCTCAGGTTGTTTTATTTATTTATTTATTTTAAGCTTTGAGGTATGATTTATTTCTGTTGTGATTTTCAGGCATGGGCCATGGTACCAAGTTTTGTAGAAACAACAAAAATATGACACATCCTCAGTTCTTGATCTGAGGCTGGAAATAGGTGAATAATTATGATTCTGAAGTACTGTCAGGAAAGCAGTGCTGAGTGTATTATCCTCAGAAGACGAAACTTGTGGGGAAAGAGTTGCATTGGTGGGTGAGTGATGACCTAATTTTGAGCCAAAGCCTTAACAAAAAGAATTTTATGGCTAAGGTACTGGTCAGCATGCTTATCTTTTTAGCTAAGTGTCTCTGGGGCTGAGCACTGGTGACAAAACTGACTTTTCTATATTTTATATCACAGCAGGTTTGACTAGTTGTTTAATTTAATTTGATTGGGCTCATAGAGCTTAACAGACAAAGGAGGAGTTAAACTGCCGTACTGGAAAATGTGGAAATTACAGTCTTTTGTTTCAGTAAACCAATTGGTTTTCTGAACAGACAATCCCAGTCATCAAGTCTTGAAAGCAATACAAAGCAGATTGGATTGTGAAGAAACCTTCATGTCAACTAACCTGCAAAGAAAAAAAGTCTTTCAAGGGCAACTACCCTTGAAAATACTCAAGAGGTTTCTTTTTCTTTAAATGAGAGTCAATAAAAAGGTGTGGAGAAAGACTTAGAATGTTACTTAAGTATTTTTTTTTTTATACACGTTCATAGACTTCAGTCTTATTTGGACAAAAATCTTCTAAGAAACTGAGGTTACTGGTAGGGGATACAGAAAACGTCTTTTTATTCACAAATGAAAAGAACTTTTGAGGATGTTGGAATGCCTACTAACAATGTTTTCAACACAGAGGTTTCAAAACAAACAAAAGAGATACAAAGTGCAAAAAAAAATTAAAATAAGAAAATAAAATAATGCAGTTAAGCATGCAGTTTCCCCTCATCACTCATGAATAAAGTGATAAAACTGTTTTGCAGAGACAGGTTCAGCAACTAATATGGGAAAGTACAATGTGGAAGATGAACTATCAGGCCCAAGGTAGCTGACAGACGTGTATTACAATGCATGGTGTTGGGGGAGATGCTGACATATGGCCACTGGTGCTGGTAACTGGGGACCTGAAAACTCGAGAGAGAGGTGGGAAAAAAAGCTACCGAAATATTCCAAGCCTTAGGATGCAGTCTGTTTTAGGAAGAAGATGAAGATGTGATTGGGTGTGTGGTCAGCTTTTCAGAGGAAGAACATGGTATCTGAGAGAGACGGAAAGAAATTCTCTGCCAAACCCTCATTGGAGCGCAACAATTTGAGATTTAACAACATGCAGACCCCACAACAAACATCTCAAGAAAGCCAAGAGCAACAGAATCTTGTTTGTGCTCCAAGTATTGGTTCATGTTGTGGGAATGGTGGGGGTTTGGATGATCTAGCAAGGGAAGTTCTTACAACAGAGAAAAGTAGTGGGATGAACACCTGTGTTAGAAAGGAGGTTTCTCTTTTCAGTAGTATGGACAATTAACTTTTTGTATAAAATCCCAAGAGAAAATCTGGCTTTTCCTTCCTCAGTGTTGGAAGATGTGTGATCCAGGGAACATTTCTTCACTTCAGTATCAGATTAAATGGATAAAATTCTACACTCTGTATCTACACTTTATCACACAAAACATTATATTTTGGCATTAGGAGATTTGATTTTTCTCATAACTGGACTTAAAAACTAAGTTTTAAATCCAGTTATAAAGGCAGCTATAAGAAGAGATGGCACTTGCCTCAACAGGGTGGTTTTATTGATGGTGTAGGCTGTGTTTTGTCTTTCAGATCACGTGTAATTGAGATCAATGCGCCCAACTTTAACACACGTATCACTGGACGATATAGTATATATGTCTTCTTTGATGAAGGTTTTTCAGAGCAATTTTACATTACTTTCTTCCAAAAGCAAGAGGCTTTACTTGTCTTTTTGAGCTAGAGGTGAAACACAATTAGCTATTAACAGCCCTGAGTTAAGTGGTCCTGAGATTTGACAGGGGACAGTGGTTATGTGTTACTTGGATCTCAGTGTGTGTTGCTGTTCTCTATGATCGCTGCTTCATATTGTGTTTTCCCATAACGCTCTTTAAAAGCACTTGTTGTATTTGGTTGTGCTTGTGGCATGTGATGCTCACCTTATTGTCTCTTCTAATTCAGGGAATGAAAATTGTTCTCATTTATTCAGGGAATTTTCCTCTTTTAATGATGAGAAAAGTAGTAATGGGTTACAGGTGAAAATAAGCACACAATTAACGCAGTCAGGCTCGTGGGGTTTGGTGCTTACTACTCCTTAATCAGTTGCAATTAACACAAGATGAGTGTTTACTCTCAATTCTCTTAATACTTGTGTAATTGACCACAATAACAAATTTACATCTCTGGATGTGCTGAGTTTTTCTGCTACCCACATTGAAGCTTATAAAATGTTTCATGTGCTGTGCATATATTTCAGGTACCAAAGCCTGAAATAAAATGCAATGACTTCAAGAGAGAAATAAAATAGGCTTTTAAAAATCAATGCATTTGGTGTGTGAACATGTTGAGAGTTAAATATCTAAGGGCTGGCAGGAATAAAGCCTAAAAACTACAAATTGCGTGGAACAGAATGGTTGTTAATTGCAGATTTTTGGACTGAATTCCTGCTTTGTCATCAAATATCATATGAACTTTGGTTGGGTGAATTAGTCTTTGTTTCTGTATTTAAAAAAAAAAAAAAAAGGCAAAGAAAGAAACCTACAAGGGGAATAATGCATTATCATGCATCTGAAAAAAGATGTATACTAAATACATCAGAAAGTAGAGACCTTGTGGTGATGGGGCCACAGATGAACTGAAGATAGGTAATAAAACATAAAGAGATGGATAAGAGACAGACAAGGCATTGGGACACACAGTTTAAATGTCATAGTTTACAACATTCCTATTTGACTTAATTTATTAAAAAAAAAATAAACAGAAAAACTTGTGTTTAGTAAGTATGATTAAAAAGAGATTTTGCAGGGAAAGTTAAAAGAAAGTTAGAAGTTCATGGTTTGTTTTGTAAATGTGAGCAAGCACTCAGCATATTTGCCTTTTTTCCTCTCTGAGAAAGTGTCTCAGAAATACCACACCATTTCGTGTTGGACAATAAAAATGTAGCTAGGGAGTCCCTGCCCCAAAGGCTTTCCAGTTTCAGTTGGAGAAGCTCAAGAGGCTGATTTAATGGAACAAAATAAGGATTTACAACCCCCAGCCTTGAAAATTACCTTCCCTGAAGCTTTGGTACATTTAGTTCAGGTGGGTGTTGGTGGGTTTAAATGAAATAATAAAAGTTCAGCAGCAGAGCTCTATGCTCAAGTCTTTTAGGTTCCACCCTTGTAAACTAAGTATGACACTGCATTGAACAAATTTACTTATGTTTGTTGTCTTTGTACTATATACAGACTTTTTCTAGACCCTGGCTTATGATTTTATATCTGTAAATGCATGCACACAACTGGTGTGAATCAATGCTTTTAATTCTTGGCAAGTTCTTTAGCAAGTAATGGGTATGTGTTCAATCTTGTCACTCTCTGTGTGTGTAGCTGCCTGCATCATCTTCTGCATCCACTACAACAGCATTAAAAAAAGGTTTCAGCAAAGCAAACAGCAACAATTCAGAGTGGAAGTAACAGAGAAACGCTACCCCTAGGGATTGCCAATCATGATGTTGGTAGTTTGTGCTGCACAGGGGATGCAGAGGTCCAGAGCCAGCTCCTTTTTGTGTGGTGCTCCCAAAGTGAAAAATGACTGCTGAGGTTCAGGTGAAAGCCACAAATATTTTATCTGAAGCAGAAGCTTCAAGCTTTTCTTGATCCCCATGTGCACAAATTTGGCTTGATAATTTAAAGAGGGACTTTCTCAATTTTTCAAAGATGGCTTGTGTCCTTAAAACAGAGGCAACAGCCTGAAAGCTCAAGTTAGAGCCTGGGTTCTCAGGAAACAACTGGCTCAAAAGGATTGCAGTTGTCAATGCAGAGAAAGGGAATAGTTCCAACGTACCTGGAGGGGAAGAATGTCTCTTTAAATGGTGATAGTTAGCCTGCAGTTTCTTACCATTTTTTTTTCTCTGTGTGCACTGAAGAACACCAGCACAAATAATCCTGTTGTCATCACTAAGAGACACTGCCACTCACCTAGTTGGATATTTGGGCTGTTCATGACCACCTAACAGCATTACTCTTGGGTGAGGATTCGTAGGCACAGCTTTCCAGAACATCTGTAGAACGGGGTTGTTGTTCTGGCTCTATGTATGGTATCAGATTATTCAATTTACTTGTGTTTTTTTTTCTTTTTTTTTTAGTTATTTGTAACCAAATGCACAAGCAGATTCACAACATTCCCTAATTACCCCTCTCTTTAAGATCAACAGTGTAATGAAAACAGCAGAAGCTGTTTTACCTTCTGTACCAAAACATAAACCAAATATAGATCTATTTTTCAAATTAGTTAAATGTTCAGTTTTAATAGGCCCTTTGGTTGCTCTTCATGAAAAGCGCTTGCACCATGCAGCCTGAAGTGTGTTCTGTGGTGGTCTATAATTTGTCTAAGTATACATTAGTGGAAATAATAGCGAAGGGCTGCCAGAAGACCTTTTGTCTGTACGTGTTGCCTTGTTTCTTATAAGAAGAGTTCCCCCCATACTTGTTTTTTGAATGTACCCTTTGTATTTATAATGGAAATGCATTCTTATTTGGTTTGGTTTAAGAAATTGAATAGTATACAGTCTTTCTGGTTACATGTATTTGCTTGAGTTAGAAAGTGCTCCAGGACCTAATGCAAACTATCAGGAAAACACTGAAGTTAAGAGGGTGAATGGGAGAGATGAGGAAATTTGGGTTTCCAGGTAACTTAGGTCTTAGGTCACTTTTTTTTTTTTTTTTTCTTTTTAATTTCTGTTTAGTTATCCCTTTAAATCTTCAGTTCTGCCCCTTCTGATACATGCATGCTTTCAGCCTTGCCTGTACAGAAGCTGGCTGGAGCTATGGAACCATAGGAAAGCAGTGCCAGCTTTCAGCATGTGACCTTGGGACAATCACTGGCTGCTGGGTACTTGCCTACCCCGCAGCCATAGATCCTCTGGTCCTGCCTGCTGATTGCGAGCTGTGTCTGCCCCCAGGACTACCACATCCATGTGCTGAAGTACTTTTTCCCGTGGGGTTCTATCTCTAGCATAAAATAGCATATATTTTCAGTTTAGAACTTTTCTTTTTACTTTGGTTATAGTCTGTGGGATCATCTACCTATTCAAACTTTTCCTGGAAAACTGGATACTTAGAACGTCTTTTAAAATGAAGGTTGAAACTATTGTTTCTGATAGCTGTGACTGTAGGAGAACATCAACCTTCCAAACACTGTGATAAAATTGAATGGCTTCCCAAAACTCAACAGCTTATATCAGGGTTCAGTGTACACATAGGGTACATGGTTATCTTGCCTTGAGGAATTTTATTTGGGATTGAACTATTAGGGGAGAATATAACAAATGAGGTGAAGTGGTGCACAGTGTAACGGTGTGGGTTCCTTCTCTCCCATGCCGAGTAATTTTCATTCTTCAGCCAGCAGTGGCATTCTCTAGACTATGAAAGATTGTAAAATACAATACATGAACAGCAAAGTCAGCTCTTGAGTGCATCCAAATGGCCACATTATATGAAACTAAAGATCCATGTGAGTCAGAATATCTAATGCTGAGACCAGCTAGAAGGAACAGGACTATAGAGAGGCTCCTTCCCTGGTGCAGTGTTCCACCGTGTGTCAGTCAGCAGCACAGGGATTTCCTCAGACATGGAAGACATCCTAGAATTATGAAATAATACAAATTGTTTATGTTTCTGTAACACCTAGAAATCCTAGCTGTGAACCAGAATGCTATTGTGCTGAGTGCTGCGTAATCGAGAAACAAAGAGGCTGTTCTCATTGTTGTTTTAAATCTGTTGAGCTTGCTATAAAATATAATTTGCGTAGTCTGATAGCAGATACAGAACTAGATCGTGATTTTGCAAGCCGTGACCTGTAAATGTAACTGTCTTCAAGGGATTAACCCTGCAGCTTTCACGTTCGCTCACAGACGGCTGCACTTGGGAGAAATGATGTCCCTGGCATTGTGTGCAGAAGGGACGTGGGTTCATCCAGTGGGTCTGATCCTGCAGGAGGGCTGTGAAAACCATTGGCCATGTGTCCTCTCTGCTTTGCTAGTTCTAAATTTAAAACCAGGTGCTAGATGTGGGTATGCATTTGTAGTACATGAAGCAAAATCACATGAAAACTTTTGGGCATACTTGCAAAACCAGATAAGGAAAAAGGGGATCTCCAGCACTTTACTGTAGGAGAACTAAGCTTTACATTTCAAAATGCATTTAAATGCTTTATGAAAAGAAGTACCAATTTTAGTACCAAATTATTATTAAAAAACAAAAACAAACACAACAGCATAGTGAAACGATTATTATTATTATTATTATTTTACCATTTGGGTATTATTAAAAAGTAATAATTAAAAAATAGTTATAAATATTTCCATCTTAGAAATATTTTCTTCTATGGATGCTTCCTTTCACTTGAACACTGCTGATTGAACAGGAACTTTTTTTTCCTCCCCTCAGCAGAAAGAACTTTTCACAGACCTGTCTTATCACCTGCTTCCTGTTTTATTCTTTCATGGATGCAACTTTCCCTGCAGGAAGAAGGTAGGAAATATATTTTTTTTAAGCAGCAGGTTATTGTTGTATAATGTCATATAAGTAAACTGAAAACTTAGTTTGATTTTTGAATTAATAATCCAGAAGCTAAAATGTTGAAAAGGTTTAAAAAACAAAATAAATAAAAAAAAACTTCAAATGGGAGAGACTTATCATCAATCTTACCCTTTAAAATATTTGTGCTGCAGAAAACTTATATACTGCTAGACTCTTATTATTGCATAAGTCCAAGGGAGAGGTAGTTAAATGAAAAAATCTTCAGTATTACTCTCCTCGCAATAATTTAAGTAGATGCTTTATTGATCCTACAGTACCTACTGACTGTAGCAGCAAAAGCAGCAATACAAGTTTGCACGATACTGAAAATAATTAAAATGCATCAGTAGCTATTAAAAATCACCTGTATGATTTTCAGTGAATGAGGCCTTTTTTGAGGGATGAGGACAGGAGCATTCACACTGTGATGTGATTATTCAAACTACCGTGACCATAAAGCTATGGAGATGGCAGTGACCTTTTAACCTTGATAAAATCAATAACGGTCCTTCTTAACTTTAAGTCATCTGTTGTCTAGTTTATACATATTAGAGTAAAATATGCAGAATAAATCTACAATTAAATGTGTTTTTAATCCAAATGCAATGTATTAAAATTATCTGCTTGTACGTTTGCAATATAAGAGCAGAACATAGTATGCTGAAGATATGTAGGCCTTTGCATTGCAGTGGATTTCTTCTTTAAAATCTGAAAACATCTCCCTCTGATGGAGGTGTTTGAATTTCTTCAAATGGTTTGTAGTTCTGTGCTTCACTTCACCTCCTATTTCTTTTCTTTTATTTATGTGATGTTTTGTCACATGTACAGGCTTTGCAAATAAAATCAAAATCAGTAGAGGCAACCAAAATCAATTTTGCCTTGGAAAAGAGAGATTTTTCTTTATAATAGAAAATTACACTTTTGATCATTTAAGTCAATCATTTCTTTTTGTGTAACCTTGCAATGACTTATGTGAATGTTTAATTTCATTTTTGCATTCAGCCCATGGGAGTCCTTACAACTGCTGACATGTAGAGACTGGGACACTGACTAGCAGGAGAGAGGTTATCTGATTTAAGATTAAGGATATGTATACTCAGTTTTGGTGTCAGAGATGTTTTTGTCTGTCAAGTTGTCTGTTGTGTCTGTGTGGTACTTGTGCAGATTAGTAGTGATGAAAGTCTGCGGAATAAATAAGAAACAGCTGAGATTTAATTGTAAATATTGGGTCTTCTCAACATTTCTCCCTTGTTCAATTTTGTAATCTGAGTTCACAGCTGAACAGAATGACATAATATAGGAAATTCAGATATTTTGTTTAAAGGAAAAAAAAAAAAAAAGGAAAAACAGCAATAAGGCACTGAGGGGAGAGAAAATGTCTCTACAAATGCAACAGACATAAAAGAAAGTGAAGGAAAGTTAAAAATTACCATAGGGCAGGCAGGACACCTGCTAAAGAACCTTCTGCTGCCTCTCACAGCTGGAAAGAAAAATGAAAGAGATGCAAACAACTGTTCTGGAAGCATGAAATCAGCCTTTTGTCTTTTCGTGCCCCCTCCCCCCTTTCTGAACAGTTACAGTATGCAAAATTTAGGGGAATCTCAAAGTATGCAGAGGAAAAAAATTCAGCAGGCTCTGCATATAAAAAGCTTAGGCATGGAAGTGTGCCTCTTTGAAAACAGGAGCATGTTTGGGAGCTTCCCGGTGCATTGAAGAAAGTGGTAATTAATGCATAGTGAATGACTTCGAATGAAGGTTGAATAGGGGCATAACAATAGGAAGTTTTTTTTTTTTTAGGTTAAAGTGTTGAAAAAGGAAAGCTGTTAAAAGATGGCTACTGTGAAGCTACAACTTCAATCCTTGTCTTCTCTGACATTCCTTTATAGACTGTGGTGGGTTTTGTTTTGTATGAGTCTCCAAATACAATGAAGTTAATTTGCACCAATTTCATTTTGTGTATGCTTTGGCTTTTTTTCTTTTTTAAAGTTTTTTTTCTTTTTTTTTTTTTTTTTTTTTTTTTGGCCGGGCTTGGTTCTTTGATGGTGCTTTTCAGCAAATGGTTTGCCCAAAGTTCAGATGGTGTTAGCTCCATCCTCTTTTTCATTTACAACATCAAGGGGATTACAGAGAATAACTTTGTTGCCCAACATCAAGGCTATATCTTCAGGCTACTAGAAAGGTAGTTCTCAGAAAGTGTGTCTTCTAATATTTTAGAACCTCCACAGGCTTCAGATAAAACAAGTATTAAATACAAAAAGCTCACAAGGATCCCAAGGAAGGTTAAACTCACACAACCTCCTTCATGTTGAACACCTGAAATGTATTTTTTTGGACTGTTCGAGTGTTATCATAGTGAAGACAGCAGTGAAGTCTTATATAACTGAAGACAGAAAGAATAATAATAAAAAAAAAAAAAAAAAAAACACACACACAGCACCTTGTTTAAAGACAGTCAATTTTTAATGGAACATGAGCTAAATATAATCTACTCTTGCCATCAAAAAGGGCATTTGGAGACCGAGCAAGTGATTTTGGAAGTGGTCATAGGGGTTGATTTTTATTGGATCACAAAGCTAGTGGATCTGCAGTTTTGCTGTGCTTGATTCAAGAACAGAATTTATGAGACTTGAGGACAGAAGAATTGGGATGTTTTGGAGAAATGAAATGAGGAATCTACTATGCTCAAAATAATTTCAGATATGTTTCTCTTGTTGGTAGTGCTTAGCAGGAATTCTGGGCTGGAGTTCATTAACCTTGGCACCTCAGTCCTTTATCATGTAAATCTTAACTACTTCTAAGGAAGGTAAAAAATTAAAAACACCCTACAAAACTCCCAGAGTATATTCTGTTTTCTGTTTTTCCAAAGGGAGGTAAATAAAATGTAGTATTTGCTGTAGTCTAGCAGAATGTGTGTTCTTTCCTCATAGTACATACTGTTAGCACAGTTTTGAGAGGAAAGTGAGTCATTCTGGTGAGTGAAAAGTTATCTGATTTTGCTGCTTGCATAGAGCTGCTGTCTGTCCTGAGCAAGTCTCTTACCATCTCCTGCTAACTCCAGCAGGTGTTTTATTACCCTCTGCTCCTTAGTGTTTGCAAAAGGACCATGAATTCTCAGATTCTAGAATGGTGCTCTAAAATAGTTGTTGTCAATATTATGATGAGTGATGTTGATTTAGGTGTATGTATGTGGTTTTCCTTGGGTATACCTATAAAACAGTTCTCTGACACCCAAAATTCTTATCGCTCCTGGTAGTTTCGCTAAATTGAAAATGCCAATGTTGAGTTAATTATATATTGGCAGATAGAGGCATCTTTTGAACTGCATAAAATCCTACTTAATATCTGCATTCTAATATGCCTTTTTCAGTGCTAAGATGCGTGTGCGTGATACGAACAACTTTATTAAAAAAGAAAAACAAAGCAACCCCAACTTACATGGACATATTTTTGCAACAGATGTTTGAGATTCATCAGAGATCAAGTTGCAAAACTAAACTAGAGCCTTTTACTTGATCTGTGAAATTCTGGTTAGGCTGAGTTCCTGACTTCAAAACATTGCCTTCCCATCCCCACCCCTTTTTCTGGCTTGCTCCTTCAGGAAGCTCTTAGCAGTGTGCCAGGAGAAACATAAATGCTAATGGTCCAAAAAGTCATTACCACCAGCCCTGGAGCATTAAGACAAGGTCTACAGGGACTTGTGCAAGCTGCAGGGCAACATCTGGGACGTGACTTCCCTTTCTCAATGTATCTGCAGGTTTTTGCGGGAATCTGTTGGTCTTTCAGAGAAACCAACAGTAGTAGCATGGTGGAGAATTAAACCTGGGTTGGACTCTTCATTTCTCCTGTCTCTTTTGTAGACAAATGGGTTAAAAAAAAATGGGCAGATTTATTAGTGGAGGAGCAGGTGGAAGGAGCATGATGCTCTGCATTATGTGATGTAGCGGTGGCTGTACTTCTGCAGGTATCACCCCACTCATTGTCACAACAGCTTTGTTTCCTGGTAACCAGTTTTGGAGTTTGAACAATGATTTGGAGTAACCAGATTTGGAGTTTGAGCAATGATGTTTGGGTTTGGGTGTGTTATACATACTACATGGGCTGGATTGTATTTTTAAAGATTTTTTTAATTTTTATTTACAAATCTGAGCTGATGTCATACAAAACAAAATAACATTAAGATGAAGTTCTTTGGGTTGCTAAGTCCTACAGACAGAATGTGAAGGTTATAGGAAACGGCTACTGAGCATTTTTGAATCGGTACTCTTGTGAGTCCTGAGCAGACTTTAGTGATGTGATTGTGTTAATTTTTTCTTCCTCTCACTTAGAGTGCTCATGGGAGATATAGCAATATGAATCATGAACAGGCCATGTGAACTTGATACTTCTTAAGTTGCAAAGTAAATAATCTGGTCTAGTTTTATATTCTTGTGCATGTATGTACGTTATAGGTTAAAAAAAAAAAAAGTGTCAGAAAATGTCAGAAGATGTAATGTAAGAACTCCCTCTGCTGTAAAAACTCCCAGCATATAAAATGTGCTGTAGCACTAGCCATTGTGACCCAGAAATAAAATGTTTCCTGTGAATTAGAAGGATACAGAGTTGGATTTACTGGATGACATTTCCCCATCTGGTTTTTATTTATTGTTGCCCTTTTCCTTTCACTGTAATTAGTGCATAGAAGTAACAATAGGCATATACTGCACTCTAAGCTACAAGGATGTACCAACATTTTGAGCACTTTCCATTATTTTTTTCCCAGTGACACTTCTAAAACTCCTAGCATCTTAACTCTGCTGAAACCTATTATTTCTGTGAACTGAAGAGGCAATTTAAGGCACCTTTTCTGTTTGCAAACAATTTTCAAATATAACCTCACAATTTCTGAACTTTTCCCAAGGGCCTCATAAAATCGATAATTGTCCACTTTCCTCTAAGTGACTTGAAAAATTGAAGGTCTTACAATTCAAAATTCTGATCTGGATTTCAGGGTGCCCACCAACAACACTTCTGCTCAAAGGTGCTCAAAACCAGAATCCTTCTCCTTAAATAGATTGGAGCTGTTTGGAAATGTAATACATCATGGGCTCCAGAGAACCCAGTTTTCCTTTGGACTTTCACATAGCTTGAATTTAGAGTTATTGTTGATGGATATTTCATAAATACTAAAGGTACAGAAAGAGTCAACTTTTCGGTAGTAATTCAAGCTTGCAATTGGCATGAGAGTTTTATTTTAAAGGTGGGGCATTGACAGGATATTGCCACATCTAAACTTGCCTATAGTCCTAGGTGTTAGTCTGGTTTTAGGTAATCAACAGTTTTGTGATGGCTTGGCAGTAAATAAAATAGTTGAGATGGCAGAAAGGTGATGCAAATGCTCAGCTGGTGTCACTTCTAGCACTGGAGATAGGTAGCAGTAAGTAGTGATACTAATCAGGTTAGTCTGAAGACAAAATTAAATCTTCACAACAAAAACTTGATGATATTTATTCTTAAGAAAGGGTCCTGTAAGGAAAACCGCTAAAACTTGCGGCAAACCTTATACACAGCAAAAAGGATAAATGTGATGATATCTCCACAAAGATGTAAGAGCATGAGAAGTCTGGCTGAAAATTGAGGGTTCTTATGAAATAAAGGTACACAAGATAGCCCCAAATCCATGACTCTACACCAAGAAAAATAAATAAAAAACCTTTTCTGGCTCAGTGTTGAAGTGAAAGCAGAAATTAGAAACAAAGCAATTTATAACGAATAGAAAAAGCAACACTAACAGCAACTGATAGAGTTCAGAAGTTATGAAATGTATAAAGTTGATAAAGGCCACTAAAGTATCTGAGATAAAGCCATGTAAAATGACAGTAAGAATGTTTTCAAAAGTTTTTTTTTTCTTTAATGGATGACAGCACAGTGGCATTGCTCTGTTTCTGGACAGGGATGAGAAACATCAATTGTTTGATACTCACAGGCTTTGAATTTGTGTTCTGTGGCCAATCGAAAAAGACTCCCAAAATGGGATGTGTTTATATACTGGTGTACTGGTGGAGTTCCAGAAGTCAGGAAGAATGTAAACATTTTGCCAGTTTTCAGATAGAGCAAGTAGTGGTTAAAAAAAATAAAATAAATAACAAAAAAAAACTGTTATCCATCCTGGGCAAAATAATAGAAGGTTTGTCAAATGACTAATAGGTTCTATTGTTCTGTTTCTTTCTGAATATATAGCCAAAAATTGTTAGGTATTGCTTCTGCTGTTTCTTTATCATTGGCATTTCTCTACTATTCCCTCCTAGTTGTGAATCGTATGCTGTAGTCAGAAAGCATGACCAACTAAGTATATGTTCCAATGCAATACAGTAAAAGAATAATGTATAATTTATTAAATAAGTGGAATTTGATGAGTAGAATTTGATTTTTTGTTCTCTGCACCAAATATTGTTGGGCTGATGCTAGACTGGTGGGTATAGTTCAAGATTCTGCATCCCACAAAAATACTGAAAATTGGATAAAGAATCCACAGTTTTTAGATCTGAATAAAATGTCATGCCATGACAGCCATATCTGTATCTGTATGTCTCAATCTGTAAAGTAAAATGAGAACCAGTTAGTTTTAAATATGTATAATCAGTTTTATTTGTGGTTGGTTCTCAGAGGGTATTCCCATGTTATTATTTGAATACTGGTATGTGATCTTCTATGTTGTGTTAAAATAACATGCCTCTGGCTCTTAACAAACAGTGCTGATCCAACTGGTTCCTAGCCACAGGTCTGAAAGTGGCACAGGCTGGGGACCATTCCCAATAAATGGTTTGGATGTGGTCCTCCTGTATTAGATGGTTAAGATGACTAATGTACATGTGAGCTGCTCTTTCTTGGTTGGCCTCAGCGTTAAAAGAATTTACTGAGACATAGCCAATGGTCTAAGGTTCCCTTTAAGCCTCAAGCTTTAGCAAACAGAAGAGATCAAATGGCATGTCCCAGTTGGTGTGCTCTGATCCTACCAGTCGTGCACCTCTGAAAAAGGGGATGAAATGATTAAGATCTGACTTATGGTCTGTCATAGTACTGTTCTAGCCTGGGGGACTAACTGTGCAAAGGCAGCAGGATTTGTCCGCCGATGAACTGGAGTTCATTTTTCTGTTACATTGGTGCTAAGTGTTCTATACCCAAAGGTGTGTTTGTCTGATTTCTGTACTGTCTTTTCAGAACATGACTGTTTTAAGTTTTGATGTAGATCTTATTTTTACATGAGATGCATAACATATTCAAAAGCATTGCCAAGATGCAAATCCAGTAGACAAGCATCCATATGCTTGCCATATTATATCTAGAACACACAGATTAAACAAAGATGACACAAGGAAATAAAAAGGAGACTTGCGATGTGGCCACAGGTAGGTTGATGCCCCTATTAAGCTCTGAGGGGAGACGTGATATTGCAGGAGTCTCATGATGCTACACAATGATGATGACAGTAAGGGTGTGATGAAGACCACACAGAAGTCTTTGAAAAAGCTTTCAAATACTTTTGAAGTTTATATAATCTGTGGCTAAGAAAGAGTACCATATACCTTTTAGATATCATTTTCTAATAGAAGGAAAATGATGGCTAGAAAATGATTGAAGATCTCTGGATGTTTTAAGGTGAGAATGACTGTAGCCACAAAGCAAGGGAAACTGCATTAACAGGGGTTTGCAAGAATACGCTGGGCAACTCAGTGTAGTCTTGACTATATGTAACACTGTAAGGAGCAATCCCAGAACGACCAGCGTAAACTGTTTTTCCACCTTTCTGAGATTTCAAGCAGTTTCACTTCTGATCCCACCCACAACTGTCTGTGAGACTAAGCTGGGGTTTGGCATTTCCAGGCCTGAATGGAAATTCAGGCAGAATGAAAGGAAATAGTCAAGCCCAAATATTTAATGTTAAAAAGTACAGACATACTATTTGTTCTAGGAACATGTGAAAGTGAGAGAACATCTCTACGGTAAATAAACCACACTTTGCCTATCCCTTTTGGCAATGGGATGAAATGCAGACTGATTGTCAGCAGGAATGCCTTTCAGGACATACAATAGGTCATTGGATACCTACCGAGTACTTTAACAAGTGTGTCAACTGGCATCAAGTGGTCAAGCATAAACCCATATCCTGGGATGTAGTAATTTGTTAGGTGTGGTGCTGATAGTTTAGGACTTGGAATTTGTGACAGAAGTAAGTGCTCTCCCAAAAAGCATCTTTCCTATATTTACCAAGAAATTTCACCATTTGAACACACTGTATGTTGGCTGGGATGAATTAGGAAAATAACCTATTTAGAACTGATACTTTAACTAAGGGCAAAAGTGAGTGGAGGCACAGTTAGGGCAGCCAACTGGTTTAATGATTCTTTTTTGTTTGTTTTTGCTGATTTTCTCAAGAGCTTGTCCTTCTGTCTCTGCTGAAACACTGTTCTGTTGAACCACTGCCTTCTTATGTTCCTTGTTTCTTACCATATAGTTAAAATTAGCATTTTTACTGAACTTTTGAGCATCTGGGGAAGAAAAAAGCCCTAAGCTTCTATCAGTTATTTTTCTTCCATTGTAGTGACCTTATGTTGTCCTTGTTTTTTTGGTTTCTTTTGCTACCTTTGGAAGTCTTAGCCAAAGATTTGGAGCTAAATTCAGCCCTGATGTAAAACAGTACTGTTTTTCTAAAGCTTTTACTTGGTTCTGCTTTGATCCTGGAAGACTTACTTTTAAAAGTTGGGAATGACACAGTTTCTCCTCTACAAGGAGCTTTTTTTTTTTTCCTAGCATTTATTGTAGGAGCAAAGCAAGAACAAAATTGCCCTGGAAAGACATTTCAATAATCAGAAATCTTTTTTTATGTAAAATTATCACAACTATTATTTTACTTGAAGGTAAGCTTGGTAGCTTCCAGAAAAGTTAGTGGGAGAAAACTTGTTTTGTGGTTTGGACTGTTCTCAGAATATAGGACAATTCCAGTATTAAACACATTGGGCTGCTGATGAACTGATCCTCAACTCTTCTCAAGGGCTGAAATAGTAAAACTTCAAGAAGTGGCAGAAGTTTGCCCAACTTTTTTTTTTTTTTTTTTTTTTTTTTTTTTTTTTTTTTTTTAAGAACTGACCACACCAACAGAACTAAGAATTTCAGCTCTGTTGACTTAAACTTGTCCTTTCTTGTTACTGTATTGTTACAGTAACTTGTTAAACACATGCTACATCCTAAGGCAGATGAAGATAGTATCCCTGTTCCATACAGATAGGTCTTGACCTGAGTTTTGATGCAAAAATTTTGAGTTCTCCAAGGGACTCCGTGGGAAACAGTGGCTGGCTCCAGCTCACAGCTTTTAAGATGCTGGAAGAGACTTGGTGGTGGAGAAGGCTGCATGAATGCAAGAATTGTTAATATACTGTTTAGATCTTGTGTCACCAGAAAAGGTTTAACCCTTTGTCTCCAAAAGTTAGCATGAAGATAGTTGTGATATTAATTGCTCCACTTGTTAATTGGATTAGCTCCAAATTTGCATGTCATTCAGCAAAGACAGCCAGAAGTGGAACGACAAGCCAATTTATGAGTAGAAAGGTATTTGGCAGGATTGCTTTCAGTCAAAATATCCCTTTAATGAAATGCTATGGGGAGTAGTTGGTTAAGAGAACAAAGTCAGGTCTGTGGCAGGACTGTCAGTAATTTGAGAGGCTGCGCATCTCTGGAGCAGAATTTTGCAGAAAGGGTAATTGCAGCAAGTGTCAATCTTAAATATCAAAAAAAGACATTGTGCCGAATGCCAGTATCATGTTCTGTGTGGTATCACAGTTCAAGAAATAGCCCTGAAGCATTATGGTGTGTCAGTTATCTGGACCCTTTGATTGGGAAGTGCTAAAATTCCCAAGAGATCCAAAGGATGTTGCCAAGAGTTCAACTTCTTGTAATGTTATTTGATAAAGATCTAGTAAAGATGGGGACCTTGCCAAACCAGAGTCTGTTGGTATTTCTGGGTTATGGATGGTATTGCCAGCAGTGAAATAGTGAGGTTGTAAAGGAATATAGCAAAAATCTGAGCTTGAACTAGTATTTAAAATAAATAAATAAATAAAAACTTCTGAAATAAATAAATAAAAACACCGTGTTCCTGAACAAAGTGGGGTACATTGCATAAATTAATGGTGTGTTAGGGGAATTGGCTTTAGCTGCTGACAGTGATTAATGGAAACTTCTGACTTAGGTTGTGTGAAATATTTTTAGGCTTATAGAGGAGCACTACAAATAAGCTATCACACTAATGGTTTTTGGTTTTCTTTGCACCCTACAATGACTGTTCTTTACCAGAGTGACCTTCCAGCATTTCTGGGGTTACCTGGTTTACAAGTACCAAATTCTGGGGTCCTTTGAAGCATGGAAAGAATGTGGGGAAAGAAGGAGCTGGAAAATATTTCTAGAACACATGTGCCTATTTATAATCAATTTTACTTTTGTCTTAAAAATGAGAAATGTACCGTGTACAATTTAGTTACCATATAGAAAATAGCGATTAAATATTTATGAAATAAGGGTAAATTCTTAACCTCTGCATGATGACAAATACGCCTCAGGATGAAACTGCATTACATATTCAAGTACTAAGTGTACTTTTTTGCCTGTTGACATATCTTCAGAGTAGGAAGAAAGTAGTGTTGAAAATAGAAAAGCATTAATATTGTTGACAAGTAAACAAAAGGAAAGATTATATCCACACAGCTCAGCAAATGGTAGTGAATGCAGCCTGAAAGTTATAGTGCAGATACAGTAGAAATGTATGTTTTCTACAGGGAAAGCTTAGAAAATGAGCATGACCTTTTCAAGCGCAATCACTATGATTTTAATAGTAGCACAGTATTAAGGTCCACTACTAAATTTTTTATAAAGGATGAAGGTTTGCCATATGTAGGAATTTTTCATCTGACACATTAAGTGTTGAAATAAGCATTTCTGTCAAAGGAACTTAATCAGTCACAGAAAGCATTTTAAAGATGAAGCATAGCAGAAGTAATAGAATTTTGAATATTTCTCTAAACAATCTCCAGTCTTTATTCTGAGAGAAAATATTTTAATAATGTGTTTATTTTTTTAACACAGACTGCCATTTTTTCATGGATTTTTGGGGAAAAGGAAGAATTATTTTTGGAATTGTTTTTTAGGTTTCTGGGTGTTTTACAGATCATGACCTCTGTAACCTGGTTACAGACAAGTGATGACATTTATTGTATATACAAAACCACACTGTACTGAAGAAAAAAAATCCCAATTCCATTCAACTGTGTCTCACTTTGGAAAAGGCAAGTTGAATGTATTACTCCTACGCTTACTGTTAATTTTCAGTCCAGACCACAGGCACTGCCTGCATGAAGATCAAAGGAAATATTTGCTGAAAGTGGAAACTAACTTGCATTTTTCTTCTAGAAAGGGGTGCTTTTTTCTTAATAGATAGATATTAAAATATTTTATTTATCAGAACTCTGACCTGTAAATTATTCTAGCTACATGGATGGATGTAGATGAAAGACAGAGCCAATCCTTGTCTTTGACATTATCAAGATAGACATTTCTGGCATCTGTAGAAATTCAAAGAATGTTTTTTCTGTAGCCAAAATCTCATCAATTCTACCATGCAAAAAGGGTATTATATATTTATCCTGTAATAAAAAGGAGATATTTGCCTAAAAATATGTTTTTAGCACCCACACCTTAATTCAATTTTTAAATACAAATTGGATTAAACAAACCATATCTCCGGTAAATTGGATTCTCTGCGCTCACATGCGCTGTCATCTCCTGCTCATTGGTCAAGAAGGAGAGAAGTTCCTTAGAACTCATTTGGAAGTCAAACAATTATGGTTTATAGTTATGTATGGGAGTAGCCTCATTGGTAAAGAGAAACCTTGCTCCCTTGTTCCCAGATGTGAAATAGATGTGAAATGGCAGTTTTCTGACTGCGGGGGGGGGGGAAGCCAAAACAAAAGGCAGTCTGCCAAAACCTTCTAATAAAATAATAATAATAAAAAAAAATCCAGATTCTTGAGATATCTGGCAGAACAGGGGAATATGCCAGAAATCTGAATAAATGCCAAACCCGTTGGCTTCTATCTTCATGTGATTAGGGTTTTCCCAATGAAAGAACTTCATTTTATCTGATCTGTGTCAGACCTTAGGATATTTAAAACAAACCAACAACTCCCAAATGAACAACAACAAAACACAAAAACAAAACAAAAAACAACAGAATAATCAGACGCTCTTGAATATGAGGATATGGGGTTTTGGCCATGTAGCTTATCTTTGAACTTGGGGTTTAACGCTCTTAGGCAGTTTCCAGGCTTTCCTAGTTGTGATGCAATTTTAGACTTGTACCGTATTTCCTGTTCCATCTTCTCCACGCTCTGGGTGATCCAGTTTGTGTTACAGCCCCATTTGGATTGCAGTGCCTAATTTTGGAGTTAGTGTGCCAGATGTTTGAATTTTGTTGTCTTATGGTGGCACACCTGAGCAAACTGCAAATGTTTAAAAAGCAGATTGAGTAATTAAAGGCCATCTTACTGGACGTTTAGAAAATTGTAGATGGTACCAGGTTGGGGGGGGGGGGGGGGAGGGAGAGCAAATTATTGGGCAAGAAAGGGCCTGTCAGGGAGAGTAATGAGTTAGGAGATGAATAAACACCAGGTGATGAAAACAGTGACTGGTAAGTTTCTTGGCAAGAAATGAGCAATACATAGCAGAAAATGTTGCACACAATGGGATGGACAGATTGCTTAAGTTTCTATGACTGTGTGGCCTGTCACCCCAGGTATCCACCAAACCCAGGAAGACCAGAGAAAATATAGAACATAAAGAATTTCTTTCTGCTCGCTACATATGCATTTTGAAATGAACAGATTTTTTAGGTAACATTTAAATATTAAGCAAGTGTTATTTGATAATCATCTGTCACTTCATCTGAAGAATTAAAAATGCTTCATGCTTGAGCAGTTGGTGTCATCACTTTTTCAAATGATATCAAGTATAAATAAATTATATTACTTACAATAAGATGCAGTTTTTGTTTTGCTGCAAAAGATTAGTCTTCAAACAACATCACTTTAATTTTCATTTCATTTTAAAGACGTGGGGTGCATCTTATTCTAAAGCAGGCACTGGAGACTTTAGCACAGAAAATGGTAGTGAAGCAAAGTGGTGGGCATTCATGCTTCTTTCCATTTGTGAGAGCTCTAATATGAGTGTATTGCCTTTTCTCTAATTTAAAATATTGCAACTAAATATCACATAGTAGTCACCAGAGTTACAGTATTTCTCATCCTTCTTAACTAGCTCACTGACCTGTTTAGAAAATCTGTCTGTAAAGGGTCCTAGTAAAAGATCTGTAAAACTGAGCATCCCTGTAGGGGCAGGATGATAAAGAAATTAAATGGTTATGTATAATATTTAAAAAATGTTAATTCAATAAAAATTCTTAATTTTGGGGTAATAATTTTGTGGTAATGGTATACTTCAGCTTAACATTTTGCTTGTTAGAGCTGGAGTGGTGGTTGTGTTGCAAGGAGTAGTAGTTTCTTGTGAATTTTTTGTTGTTGTTTCCTTCTATTATTTTGTCTCCACCTCAAATTTCTGAACTTGGAATATTTGCATTGTCATTTTTGTGGTTCTAAAACATTTTCAGTCAGGTTGAAACCAACTCTGAATCTCAACATTGTGTTGATTTAAGAGAAATTACATCATCTATTGTCTGGCAAATGATTGAGCTGCAATTGTTCTCGAGGAGGCAAAATAATCCAAGGGATTGATTATTGTATATCAATCATAGTCACAGCATAGTGGCAAATATCTTTCTTCTAAATGAATTATTTTTAAAAGTATCTTGCTGATGTCAAAACATTCAAAGCAATTAGAACTTCTCTATCCTGCTTTCCCTGAGCCCCTGGTGGTTGCAATAGGCTGAACTCCACATTAGCAGAGTTTCTTTGTGAGCCTGGTGATTCTGGGATGTGGTGCTCATTTGCAGATGTTCTCAGGGTAACCAAAAAAAGTGAGGGAATAGAAATGCAGCAAGGAAGTGAACCAAAGATGTGATGATTTTGTGAAGTAGCATTAATATATTGAAGGCATCTGGTCCCTCTGTTGGCTCCAAAGGGAGGTGACTGTATTTACATTGTTCCTTGCAGCTGTTTGTCCATAGTGTCCTTGAAACCCTGTTGTAGTGGAGAATCCATAATGCCCAGGTGATCTGTGTCAGTGCTTTGCTGGTTTCATCAGCAGGGTTTGTTCCCTAATGTTTGACCTGCCTCCTTCCTTGGTGCAGCTGCTGCCACGACTACCTGGTCTGTGTGCCCTGGCAGGGAGAACAGATTAGCCTTTCCTGGGCTGCAGCAGCAAGTGAATTTGAAGGCAATCTATCTATGCCCTCTCTTGAAAAGCAACCTTAATTTTACCTTCCCATATGTTTTGTAGACTTCTGATTACATTATGTGATTCTGAAATATATCAATGATCGTCACCTTCTTGCTTTTGTACAGTAAATTTCAGGGCTGAGAAAAAAAAACACACTCATTTTTGCCTTCTTATCCAGGGTGATGCAGTCTTCTGGAATGTTGTTTTTGGAAACCACAGCTACTGCAGAGTTGTGCAACGTAGCTGAGTGACAAATGATCTGTGGGGAAAAGCGATGGAAGAATGTCCCATCAGTGTATTGCTGAGAAAATTCCCCTTTATGCTTGGGCAGCTGCAGTGGCTTCCCTCTTGCTTTTCGGTTTGTAATCAGCAGAACAATAGCAGTCTGTCAGGGGCTCTAAGCACAGTAGCTGAGATACTTTGATAAGCATATATCTGCTTTGGCTAAGTAACAGCTACATCCTTAGCATTAAAATCTTAATGACATCAACAGGAGGTGACTTCAATGGCAGCAGAGTAGAAGCCCTACCACTGCATATAACCACAGAGCAGTTATAACTGTGTTGTAGCTGCAGCGGGAGCAGTTATAATTGTGTTGTAGCTGCAACGGGATGCCCCAGCTGAGCTCTCCCCAAGGTACTTGCAAGCATGGGATGGGGAGCAATCTGACCTGAACGTATTGTGGTTTAAGGAGACAGGTTTAAGGGACAGGCTATTGTGTAGAGGAGAAAGGGAAGAAGAGCGAGGCTCAGCTCATGAGCCTTGTCCTGCTCACTGGGGAAACAAAAAAGTCACTGCTCTTTGCAACCCTTACCTGCTGCATAGTGTCCTGCTTAGATCACCAGCCAGCTTGCACTCACAATTGCTCCCAGGTCCACTTCTGTTGGTATGAAAGTGGTTCATCAAAATGTGTTTAGATGCTAGGTTTCTCTAAACTGGGCTAATGTAAAGGTAGAACTCTTTCCTGTGCACTGAAGAAAAAAAATAAATAAATTAAAAATCTCCCTCTCCCCCCCATGTCTCTCTATTTCATTTCTTTCTATAAGAATTTCTGCAGTAAAATGAATGCAGCAGATGTCTACTCTTCTGCAAAAAGATTGTGCTTTGAAGCCACACAGTAGCCTCACTTTGCATGGCATTAATGATGTGGACTAAGCTTAGGGAATTGTATTTAAAAATACTCCAAACAGAATAGGGCTGTTCAGCTGCTAAGCACACACATATTTTTAGTAGCTAACATATTTGTATGTGTACATACACATACAGGGATTTTTTTGTGTGTGTGTGAGTGTAGGCTGATTTATTCCCTCTCCA
Source organism: Anas acuta (assembly GCF_963932015.1). Lineage (NCBI taxonomy): Eukaryota > Metazoa > Chordata > Aves > Anseriformes > Anatidae > Anas > Anas acuta. Next base: position 8,306,007 of record NC_088987.1, read on the forward strand.
GGTTGAAATTACCAGGATAACATTTTCTCTTTTAGTGGTTAGATTTTTCAATAAATGGAAACAGTTTTCCAGGTAGGTGGTTCCCTGGTCCCTCCCCGTGGGGATCTCCCGTGGGAGCAGATGCACAGCTTTTGCTGGGGGCCAAGCAATGAGATTCAGAGTTGGATAAAGTCAGCTCCAAAGTCAGCTGCTGGATCCTCTCGGAAAGGTTCTCTGTACTGAGAACCCAGTTACCAACTGTGCCTTCTCTGCACTTGTCCTTTTGGAGAGCAAGGAGAGAGATTGTCAGTTCATGACTGCTGGATGCAAACATAGCACAAAAGACAGAACTAAATATAATAAACTCACAGGCAACGCACATTATCTTCAAATCAGTCCATTTTTATGTAGCAGAGGTAAGCCAGATTTTTATCATTTTTATCATATTAGTGTCTTTGTAATTCTGTAGCAATTTTGCCAGTTTTCACATAGAATAGAGGAAATGAAAAATTAAATTGAAATAATTTTTTTATGTATCGGTTTTATTTATATTTCTGAGACACTTTGGTGTCCAATAAAGCAGTTTTGCCTTAATGCCAAGTTGGTATTTACAGGTGCTCAGGTGCTCTGTTTGTTTTTCTTCCCTGTTGATAGTGTTTTTTTGTTTTTTTTTCTTTGGGTAGGAAGCTAGGTGGCCCTAAGGTGTGAGTCCTGAGCTGTGAAACATTAATACGCTAGGGATAAATAAAACCATCCCATGATGGCTTTCATGAAGAAAAAAAAGTTTACTCTTCTTATTAAACCTAAAAGTCCACCATGCTGAGGGTGTTTGAAAGCTTTGGAGACATGATCTTTACATATTTACACTTTTCTAGTAGTTTATTTTATTGTTCTGCTATAAACTGTTAACAGATTGCTTTATTTTTAGAGGCAATAAATTCAAAGTAACCACACTTGTCTATAAAAAGGAGACTAAAAAAATTCAGTGAAACCCTAATGAATAATACCACTGAATAATGATATCGGTGTTTTGAACTGCTTGTGATATTTTCGTGTCCTATAGAGACTAGCGTTCTGCAAATACTCAATATTACGTTGACATAAGATTGGTGAATGCAGTACTAAATGTGAGGTAGCTAGCTAGCTAAAATTTTACATCAGTGCTGTATTCCACAAGGCGAAGATAACATTAGGAGTTCAGTAAGTGTTTTGATAAAATTTTGTAATTTTTCATCAAAACTCTTATTTAAAAAAATCATGTATAAACTTCCAGTACTCTTTTTCCCTGCACTGAACACTTTTGGAAAGATGAAAGAGATCCAAAAATCAAATGAAGATCTATGTTTGAAGTTGATTTCAATCAAATGAAGACCTAGTGTTTGAGTAACAGTTGCATTTAATTGATTAACTGGGTGGGGTATATGGTATAGTGGCAGAGTTTTCTGTTTTATCAGATTTTTTGCATACTAGATTATGTATCTGCAGAAAGCTAACTGGGTTACTGCTAGTTCTATGGGTACGTCCATTTTAACAGCGGAGCACCTGTCAGATTTTGGAGACATTTATTTCTGCAAGACATCATTTTTCCACTACAAAGCCAAATAAACTGAAGTCTTTTTACAACGCAAATTTTGGGGCAGGAAATATTAAAGTCAGAAGCTCAGTTTTATTGCTTTCATTTGAACTTGTTTTTGAGAGAGTTGCTGCAGTCGGTTCTGCCAAACTGAGTTCTAGGTAACCGAGGGAGACTTCCCAGAAAGTTGAGTGTTTCTTTGTTCCAGGATATTACGAAAGGGAATCAGCAAGGGCCTCTGGCTAGAAAGCGTAAGGTGACCTGCAGTATGGGAGTGCAGGAGGTCAGCCATTTGATGTGGGATATATCTTCAGGCCATTCGAATAGCTTCATAGCTGGGTCTCAAAATGTGACTTCCTGCAGTTGTGACCCATGGACCTTTCAAGTACAGTGGAAGTCTTGATAGATCAGTCAGGCAGCTTCCAGGACTCTCAAGCTGCATTTGCTTCTCAGCTGGTTTTCTGGTGGTTGAAATATTAAGACAGTCATCCAATGCTTTTCTTCTACTGTGAAGTTAAGTGCATTTTATTAAAATATATATTTTGTAAAAATGTAATAAAGCAGCTCAAACTTTTTCAAGGCTAGACAATACTTTGAAAAATGGTTCCAAATCTCTGGCCTCAATATATGAATACTAATTGTATCTTATCTACTGTCGGTTATTGAAATCCCAACCAGTAGGAAAGCTAATCTGACATCTCCATTCACATACACCTTCTTTTGAGCCTCTTTACAATTCAGTCAGTGTTATCAATGATTAAATATCCCAGTCCCTACAGTTTTACAGTTTTAACCTTTTTTTTTTTTTTTTAAATCCCCTAACTTTCCTTTTTGGTTGTTACTTTCAGTTAGTGAACAGCTCATTTTTGAGTAAAGACATTGTGAAATTCACTTAAAATGGCTGTTTGAAGATTTTATTAAAAAATCTCTATGGACAGACTATGTCCTTCATCACAACAATAGGAATCTTCATTGTCTTCAGTAGTATCTTTCCAAATTTTCACAAAGGTTAAAATCTGAACTAAATGATGTAAAATACATTTAAATGTGTGAGCCATTGATTGAGAACAGCACAGGTGTTTGTTTTCAGTGGGACTCATTTTGCTAACTAATGTATAATTATTGGGATTGTTCTTAGGTAGCTGCATGCAATCCTTAAAGAGATCAAGGCAGATGAACCTGGGTTATAGAAATTAGAATTTGAACCTATTAGTACAGTAATGGTTAAATCTGTATGTAGTTTGCATTTTCCAGAGCTTGCATTTCTGGTGCTTTGTGCAAGGTATTACTAAATGGGGTAGTTCTTTATCCAGTGGAGTTCTTCTCCACTTTATATTTATATTCAAGCCACAGATCCAGCCCTAGGACAAAACCAAAGTAGGTACTAGTATGATTGAAAAAATGACTACAGTCCTTGGACCTTTGACCAGCTGGTGTTACTTTGCAGTGCTCAAGTTGCTTTGCAAAGCAACCAGCTATATATTCTCTATTTAAGTGATTTTGTTGACTTTTTGTGCAAGGCCAATTTATTTACTTATTTTCAAGCACCCCCATTTTTATAATATGGCAGTAAAGGCAGGAATTAAGTTGAGCAGAGAAATTACAGCTGAGACCTTACAAAGGACCAGATACTTGACTACTGCATAGGAAAGCAAGGTTTTCTGTTTCTTTGTGATGACTCACTACATGTCAGATAATGGAATCCTATTAGTGCCAGCACACGAGTACTAAGAAGGTTTGAGCATTTTACTGGAAGAGATCAAAAAACTGAGGACATAGAATAAGGAAAAAAATGACTTTTTAGAAATATTAGTGAAGCCTTTGTTCACTAATTAAAGTTAACAGTGAAGAAGTCTGGCAAAATGTTGAATTTGGACTCTGTCCACTGTGTGCACAGTCTGCTTGGGACACAAAGAACACTGTTGCTTACAAGCAATTTGAAATGCGTTAACTTACAGCAATCCTGCTAATCTATAGGGTTTGATTTTTGTTTGTTTAGTTTAGTATTTTCACTTCTTAACCAGGAAGCATCAAAGTTTGGGCTTCAGCCCAGAGCTTTAGGAGCCAAGACGAAAGAATTTGCTTTGTCTTTCATCAGATACAACCCCACTCTGTTTCCACAGGATTTCTCTCCTATGTTTGTATGAGACTTGAGTAGAATTTTTGTCTGTGTGAGGCCTGCAGTGGGTGCAGTGTTGGTATTATTGGCTGTTGTTTTTTTGCTCTCTGAGTTTAAAGAAATACATAGGGTTTCTCTTAATGACTCCAGAAGTTATGGCAGTCTGAGTTTTCAGTTAAAGTAGTAAATTTTTCACCTTTGTGGTTTTCAAGTGGACATAATTCTTAAAGAACCGGTCATGAAGATACCACAGGATTTCTTATTTTGTAGATCTTGTGAGCTGCAAGACTGTTTTGTGACTTTTGATTGGCGTGGGTCATTGTATTTAAATATCAAGGAAAGCATTTTGGTATAAAAGAAACAAGTAAGCCTGAGTCCAACACCTTGGCTGGTATAAAACGTACATCCATGTAACTATGGCAGTTGGGTGAATAAGATGTAAATTTAGGATGCTGAGAATGGGATCCAGATTTGTATTTTGGTATCTGATACATGTGTGCTCTGTTAAACTGCAGGTGTACCTCATCCATTTGCATTTTACTTATCGAAGTAGCACACCTAAAGATGGGCTTCAGTGGCCAGACCTACACTCAGGCTTCCTAAAGTAGGAGAGGACACAAATATTCAGTGCTCTTATATTTTTTATTTTTCCTGCTTTTTCCCCTTCATCTGTGACTGTATGTTTTGTTTGTTTAAATATAATGATCACTGCCACAGATTACAGGGCAGGGCTCAGGGAAATGTTTTTAAGCATCCCAAGATAATAAGGAAAAAATACATTTCTTTTAGAACAAGTAACAATTTTCAACATTTTGTGGAAACTGGTGATTTGAAAATTGCTGATCACTACAAAACATGAAAATTAAGATTTTTTTTCTCCCCCCAAATGCCTAAGAATTTTGCGTTTAGTTGTGACTTGACACAGGTTCAGAAGTGTTCAATTCAGACACTGGCTCGAGACATCACTAGAAGCAGATCCAAGTTGTCATGTTTCATTATAGTTATTGAACTATTGCAAGCATGCTATTATGCTGTAATGAAAGGGGTCTTCTCCTGCTCTTTTCAACTTGCATATCTAGGAGAGATACCATATGTCATTAGTCCTTGGCACAGATTCTGGGGAAAGGAGTTCTCCAAAGTGCTTAAATATATGCGAGACCTTTTCCATTGGAAGAAGCGAAGGAAATACGTTTTTGACCAGTTGAACCTGAATTTTATACTAAATCATTTAATGGGTATAGATCATTTAAAATAAAATTTCATCTACAGCATACTTTTTGGAGAATGATGCAGGTTAAGTTTATGCTGACCTGTAGGGATAGAAGTTGGCTGTATGGGGATGTGTGGAAACAGTAATGTCAATGCTACTGTTACCCAGCAAGTGTAGCATTGTCCCCTGCTGAGCACCTCGGGGCTGGGGGTACAGGACCATGGGAACTGCCTGGACAAGATCTTACCTAGAAATTAAGCTCTCTGGGTCAGGGCCTCTGCTGGTTCTTCATTCATCACTGCTGTATGTTGAAACAAGTTTTTCTTGTGAAGGTAATGTGTAAGCCACTGTAGTGTTGTACTGGGTTTCTGGGACTGAGATCTGACCCAACTGCCTTCCTTTAGCCCTGCTGGCATTTCTATGCTTGCTTCAACTTGCCAGGGTAATGTCTTCAGTGACGCATCATACTGCCATAACTTAAGCATTTAAATCTCTGATTTTCTTGAGAAGCCATTCAAACAGCTCTAATATTGCAAGGCTGTTTTCAAAAGATTGATTATGACATTTATTTAATTGACCAAGTATGTGTGAAGGGATTAAGACTCCTGATATTCAGCACAAGGAACTTCCAAAGCTGCATATGCTTTAACAAGGATATGGATGCATTTGTTCTTTTCTGTTCAGTTCTATGCCACAAAAGTTGCTTCCAAACAAAAAACATTTTCTAATTTCTTTCCCTTATGATATAACAGCATTTTCTTCCTGATGAGAATAGAATGACATGTTCATTTGTATTAAAGAGTTTGAGTGAAGGTGGCAGTACTTTTGAAGTCTTTCAGTGCCTTCTCTCACCTCCATATGTCCCAAATACCTACCTTCCTAACTACGAAGTGACATCTGCAAATGCCCTGGATATGTTCAGCTAAGTGAGGATGCATCATGAAGAAACATCACATGCCATCTGAAACCCAAACAATCCAAATGAGACTTGGAAGAGTCCCATAAAAATACTGCATTGGAATCGCATTGGAATGCAATACTGCATTGGAATGATGAGATAATGAAGGATGATTTTGTGGCCATGGCCAATGATATTTTATGCTGAGCTTGCTGGAGTAACTGTTTTTATTGTCAATGGCCTGCAGTTTCAGAAATGGGTAAATGCTGAGTTTTTCATGCAGACTCCATTATTAAAAGAAAAAAAAAAATATTTTGTGGGTTTACAGCCTTTTTTTTGTTTGTTTGTTTCTTGCTTTTTGGATTCAGGGTGTTTTTTTTTTTTATTTATTTTTGGTAACAAGTAAACCCCAACAAATAGCAGCAGGAGCATGGTGTTCTCTGCAAGTCTATTTTTGACTCCTTTAGCATCTGCAGATCTCCCATTAATGTCAGTAGACTTTGGATGAGGCCTCGGATATGGGACCAGCCCTTCTGAGCCAGACCAGAAAATTGTCGTCCCTGATATTGCCTTCACCGAGGATGGCAGACCAAGAGGAGATTTTTAGCAAAGCCAGTGATTTAAAGAGTTTCTAAGATTCAGGTTGCCTCTCATCCAGCAAGTTTGTTAATGCTTGATAAGCCTTACCCACCCCACTCCACCCCCTTAATTTTTGTAATCCTTGTTGGAGCCAACTTATATTTTGGCTTTTAGAGCATACTATAGTACTGACTTCTAAAACTGAGTTCTGTATATCATTGTGTTGTATGTATGGTCCTGCCTTACAGATGTCTTTGGGGGTTCCAGAGTCATAGGAAAAGATATGGACCAGGTGCACAGACATAGATATAATTAATTCAAATAAGAGGAATAAAGTCAGGAAGAATGGTGAATTTCTTATGGCCTCAATTACCAGTTGTGATCTGAAAGAATATTAAACAGTGAGTTAAAGTATTTGTAAGACAAAGACAGAATTCAGTGTTTGGCTGTGGTAGGACCGGTGTGCATCCTTGTATTTCTTTGATACTTTTTTTTTTTTTAGTTTAAAAATAAAAGAAAGGAGAGACAGTTCATCCTTGCTAGTAACACTTTGGTTTAACAATGCGTCATTTAGGTGTCTGTTTTTCTGATATTCATTTTCAGAAACATTGGAGAATTCAACACTATAGTGCTATATCATGGGGATTTGTTTGACTCATGTGTTAGGATAAGAGGGAGTGCCTCTATTTGTATTAGCTGGAGGAGGATTGTGAACTATTATCTTACTTCGTTATCTGAGCTAGGAGTGTACAAGGAAGTTTCTTCTACTAATGGTTGAGCCGCTCTTCAGATAAAGCCCTCCACAGGATCCCTGTAGCCCTAATTAATCAGCTGTTAAAACAGTAGTTGATAGACAGGCTTGCTTTAAGTTAGAATTGCCTGCAATCAGAGATAACAGGTGAGTCCCATTTGGCAGTGAGATATGAAAGTAGGAGAGTGATCTGTTATCAAAACGAATATGGCACTCAAGTCAAAATTGAAGTTTGCAGAAAGAACCGGCAGAATAAAACAAAAGGGAATCTTTTTTACTTTGAGTGATCAAAACACCTTTGCTTTGGTGATTATTTTAGACAGCTCTGAATCCATTTTGTAAAATTTTTGTATTAAGAGTATCCGTTATTAGGATAAATTCATGCTGCTAGAGAGCACTTATTACTCCAGTAATATTGCTAAAATTATTGATAGAGATCACTAAGTGCTACAGCAATTAGTGCTCCCACAGTACAAGCATACCCAACCAGCATGCAGGTTACATGCCTGTGTCTCAAGTCAGGATTAATGTGTGTCTTTCTCATTATGGGTCACTGCCCTAATCATCAGGCCATGGAGTAACTTCCCTTACTCAGTTCACATTTAATAAATTATGTAGAATTGTACAGCTCCAGCACTGTGAGGAGAGTGATGGATCCCTGTAGTTTGGTTGTTCACCTAGATCTGGCAGGTCTGGGCTTAAGTACCCATGCTATGGTCTTCAGAGTCACAAAGAGTGACCATTTTATTTCCTCACGTTCAGCATTATCAGTTGAACAGATTGGATTGATGGTCACAAACTCGTTGGGCCTGATTTATTTTGAAACATATTTCCATTATTGATTTTTTTTGTATCACACCAACCATGAAAAGCATCTCTCTGAACCAATGCTGTTCTGTCAGTTACTGTACAAATAGTGATAAAATTATTCTCTTCATTTAGGTTCCAATTACATTTTAAATTCTCTGAATATAATGAGAAATTGGTACCAGCTTCAGAGGGGCAAGCAGAGAGACTGAAAGAGAGTTGGACAACTCTAGAAACCACCAAACTCCCTCTGTATCTTTTGGCCTGGACTTTTTTGATAGCTCCATGTTCCCAGGACCTGGCACAAGTGTTCCAGCAGTCTCTCTATAACAGCAATAGTATTTCTTTTCTTTGATTTCTATATATGCAGCTGTGAAAATTCTTCTGTTGACTCAATTGTTAGCTCTCAAGGGATGCTTATCAGTGCTTTAAAAATTAAATTACTGGTGGCTTCATACAAATGAAAGGAAGCTTGTCCCTAATCACATAATAGTCACAAATAGGGTATCAGCCTTTTTTGGGGCACATACACCCTAGTATTACTTTTAATGTGCTACAGACTGCAGCAGATACCTTAATTTTTGTTGGAAGTCTCCATAACCATGATCAGTGCATGTACATTTACTTTTCCTTGTTGGGATGCCTGTGCTGCTGGAACAGAGTGCTGTTTTCCACATTCACTATTGGCTGACATTTTCTTTTGCTTTCCATACTCAATGTCCTAGACCAGGGTCTCTGTTTCTTGGTCCTTACCCCTGCTAGTAACTTTGTTCTCCTAGTCTAGTACTTGTTATTGCTTATGTTTTTGGAGGACTGGTCAGATGCACTGTAGTCTAGAGGCATGTTTTTCTAGGCAAACTCTTCTTTCTGCCATGAAAGTTTCTTGTCAGCTCAAAAGACATATCCTGCTCTTAAACCACTCACTTATCTGGAAGGTCATATAGGTCTCCATGATTACATGTGCATACGACTGCTTTCAGCTGTGAGCATAAAACTTGTGGTTTCATTTTATTGTGGGTAAGCCCTACCCCCTTTACATAGTCTCGTTCTTTTTTGGCTGATGCTTCTCATCAAGTACCGCTTTTTGGCATTCCAATGTTTTAGATGTTATTTTTGGCACCTGAATTTTACTTGCTCCTAATTCTTTTTCACTGATAAAATGATAAGAAAAAAATGTTTTAACTTTTTTTCCTTTTCATCCCTCTGTAGAATGCTCTGTACTGGTTCATTTTGCTGTACCCTTGGGTTTACTTCTGAAAATTCAGCATCCTGGTGGTCACTCCTTTTGATGAAGTCTGTTTGGTGTTTCAAGGTGCTGCTTGGTCCCTCAGACAATCATATTTCTTTTCTTGTGGTGTCTCTCTTCATGTTGGCTGTTTCCTGTATGTATCGCCTACCACCTGGTGGGTAATAATATGAGAGTACTTAATGTTTCTAAAATTAAGCTCTCTTTTATTCAGAAAACACTTTACAGAGCATTGCAATTCATTTATTGCTGCTACAGGAGCCATGTGCACACAGACTAGCTCTCTGGTGTAACAGCCAAGATTCCTCCCAGTAGCAGTCCAAGATCCACACTGTTCAGTATCCAAGAATCTTGCAGCTGCTCAGGGCCAGATCAGCAGTGCATATATACATTTAGCAGATTTTCTCACCGGTCCAGTATACATGGCTCCCAGGTATCTCTAACTAGATTTTCAATAGCCCTGCTTTGCCAGTGATCCGGTTGGAAGTAGAACAGTGACTGTAAAAAGTCACCCTGCATTAATTAATATGCAGCAAAGGGTAAAAAGGGTGTAGCTAATTCTTCTGTGAGCCAGCAGCTGTGTGACTGATGTGATGCCCCTATTCCCACCAAAACTTCAGAGCAGATTTTTTCTGACAGCAGTGGGTAAAAAAAAATAAAAAAAATCTTACAGGACCCCAAATTTTACCTCCATTTTAGTCATATATCATGGAATGAAACAGTGACACTGGGAAGTTCCTATTTATACGTTTAACCATTAACCAGACACGCACACATGTGTGCATGCACGCACACATGCACATGAGCTATATGAAAGACACATTAAAAGAAACACTTCCAGCACAGGGATTTAGCTGTGTGAATCCCATTAACATTAATGGGAATTGTTCCCCTAAATCCCCATGTATCTCGTTAAAATATACCTATTAGTGACAGGCTGAAGTCTACAAAAACCAGCAGTTTCCAAGTTAAAACTGAAACTTCATCATTAACCTATCCCATTGTGCCTAGGTAATGCAACACCCTTTAACTTCGCAGATTCAAAGGTATCTTTTCTCCATTGAACTTAAAACAAATCTTGTCTTGTTAATACAATAGGTTCTGCTATAGTTAGCCCACTCTGTAACTCTTGATCATGTTAGAAATGTTTTCCCTCTCTCTCAACCAATACCATCTGTAAAGGGGTAGCGTTCCCAAAATATCTTTGAAATCTTTGAGAAATAGAATATAAAATATAAATGGACTAATGCATTCTCTAATTACAGATCATAATGTTGAAGTACGACAGTGGTAAACTGCAAGGTACTGAGTTATTGTTCTTGGGATTTTTTAAAATAAAGACAGAGTTTGATATGTAACACCCAAGTCACTCTAGAGGAACAGATACCTAAAGGAACCAGGTGGACAAAGGAAACTTCATTTGCAGTGAACCCATTTAGCACTGCACATATGGCAAAAAGAGATTTTAAAATGGACACCCCAAATTCTAGTTGGTATAGTTGCATGCATTCTGTACATGGCTGTACATGTGCATGATGACAGAGGTCCCTGTTGTTACGGTGTAGCACAGCAAAGAGATGACCAAACAGAGTAAATGAGCTGGTTTGGCTATCAAGCTGATGAGTTGCCTTTCCATAGAGCTATGCCTGATTTACCAGAGAGGGTGAATTTAAGGGTAGGTTAGCATGTGTGGAGGTCTGCACTAATCATGTTGTACTATTTCTGATACATCAGGCCACTCACCATTGGCTCAGGTAAGTCTGTAGATACAACAGAAAACCGTGCTTTTGTAGCTTTGATAATGGTATAACTTTTTCAGCTTTTGATAGGAAGGTGAAATAAGGACTGCCAGCAGGATCCACAGTGATATACTAGTAAAATATTTAGAACATAGACTGGTATCAAATATAATTTCCTCCCAGTTTAATAGCAGAGATAAAAGGGTTACAGTAAAACTGAATAGCAGATCCACTAAATCCTGATTTTATTTTTTATTTTTAAGTAGAACATGGCACAAAAATAGACATCTATGCAGCCTCACTGCTGTTGTTTTCATTTTCACTGCAGTGGAAACAGTCCTTCCACCTTTGGGCTGGAACCAGTGGGTGAAAATATCCTCCCATGCAAGCAGAAATGACTGTAATTACCCTGTATGTGTGTGCTTATTTCCTCCTACTCTTCCCCAGTGTAGACCTGTGATTTACTACATTACAAATAATTTTTCTGGCTACAGGTCCCCAATGGTCCTTGTTAACCTGTGACCGGTCCTCCTGGTCTCAAGAAAATGCGGTCCCTGCTAGACCCAGCACAGGAGTTTGTTTGGTCAGGAGGAGCTCTAGTAGGGCTTCTTCCAGTAGCTTAACCATTAACAATAAGCAGCAAAATGAGTCATCCGTACTTTATTTTTAATTAGAGCTGCAGTGAGCTGAAGCTTGAGAGTTTTTTTGCCTGCAGAGCTCAGGAGTTGAAACCAGCAGCACTTTCCTGGTACTGACTGTGCAGGGATTTCTGTAAAGCAACATCGTTAGGTTGTTGTGGATACAAACAGTGGAGCAAAACCAACACAACATACAGATTCACCGAGGCAAGTTAGCATAATGCCTGTTGGCTGTCTGGCTGGGGATGTTTTGCTTGGTTCTATTTCTGGTTTTCTCCCTGTCCCATCCACCAAGAAAGAGAAACCCAAGTAGTAAGTGAGACAGCACTGCGTGAAGAGCAAATGAATATTTAACTACGAGGACTGTTTGTTTTAAATGTTTGATGTTTTAGATATGCTTAAGAAGGTTAATACGAAGTTTTGCTGCAACAAACCCACTGGAATATTTTCACTGACTCCTGGAGTGAAATATTACATTTGTATTTCAAACAACTTTTGAATTAATTTCACATCCAGCCCTTGGACAAGCCCGGAAGATCACTGTACAAAAGCTCTGATAAATTATTCTTTTTAGTGCCCGTGACCCATTCAACTGTTAGTGCTTTTAAAATGAAGAGTGAACCCTGTGCCCACCTGAGCTGCAGTGCCATAACAACATTGCAGTCAATGTGTTCTGCTAGGTGGTGGTTTTAAAGGAAGGTAGTTCTTAAAATATATCAGAAAGCAGTAGGAGAATGTGCTGCTTGCCATTTTGTTAAATCTAGGTGAATTAAAATCCTCACTATAAACTTAGTTCCCTTATTTCTTACCTGGGCTGTTGTTACCTATAGAGGAAAATCCAACCCATCAAACCTGTATGCTTTGCAATGTCAGTGCCAAGCAGCTGGGAGCTATCAGAGCGCTGGCCCCTGCTCTGGTTGCCTCTGTCAGCTTGGCCACACAAGCAATTTGCTCCCCTCCTTTCTCACCCATATTTTGTTTTCTCTCTCATTTTGGAAGTTTGTTGGGGCAGAAAATGTCATGAGATTTGAGACAGTATCCTTGATTTCAGCAAGCAGACCCACAGCAAAAGTCATGCTGTTTGTTATGTATACATGGTATTTATTTCCCAGGTGCGGTCACTGTGTCTTTCTACAGGTGCATTGAGCAGGTAATGATTAAGGCTTTTTCTCATGATGGGTGCATTCATTTTTTATCTTAGGTTGCTCTGGGATTTCTTTTGCATCCCTAGTTAATGGGTGGGAGGACAGTTTGTGATGGAACAGCCAGTGCGGTAATGTTGAAAGGGTAGGAAGCAAGCTGTGCTGGGCCAAGGACTTGCCTCTGCAGCACGCTTCAAAGCAGCACACGAAATATTAATCAAACAGTCAGATGCTTCTTCCTGCACAGCCTTTCCGCAGAATTCCTTGTTCTGGGTGCAGGCAGAGTCACGCTCCTCGAGGTTTCTGCAGCTCAGGTCTAGGTGGCTCCAGCAGTACCTTTGCTTAGAGGGCAGTGTCTTTGGTGAAAGCAGCTGCGAAGGGGAGCAGGGAGAGAGCCCCAGACTCGGGCTGTCTGCCTTGCTCCTTCTCATCGCTGCAGCTTTACTGGGGGGCCTGCAAGAGAAGCAGCGGGGATGTGGGGTTGTGTGTGGCTGCTGGTGGTTGTACATGGGCAGGGGGAGTGCTGTGCAGACTGGCAGCAGGGAAGGACACAGGGACATAGGCATGACAGGGAGGAGAACTCAGCTGGGCCACAGTGGGGCTGTGGTAGGCTGGTGGGGCTGTGAGCTCCCCTGGGGCACGCTGCTTCTCACTGGGCTAGGTTAGGCTGTGGGGAGTTCGATATTTCTTGCCACAAATAATAATCTCAAGACCAGACCCCACTATAGCATTTTTATTCAGAGTGCCACACAACTAAATAATACTTTTACAGAGATAAATGCAGATAGGAGCCGGTCAGGATGGGGAGGGCAGGTTGATATAGAAACTGGAGAGGAGTGAACACTAGGATGGATAAGGCAAAGAGTTAGAGATAGAGATGTTGGTGGACAACACTTGAAAATAAGCACCCTTATGCTGTGTAAAGAGATTAAGAGGAGGACAAAGCACTGTGGGGAAAGAATTGCAGGAGGAAAGACCTGTGAGATGGGTTAGCTACAAATCTAACAGTAATTTAGAATTTTAAAACTGAGTGGCAGAAGCATAAGTATGAATAGTAGATATGTGTAGGAGCCAGACAGTATCTGGGTCTGACGTGGGATTACATTTTTCTGTCTCTTTTTGTGAGTATTACATATTTTCATAGGAAAATTCAAATTGCTGAGTAGCTGAGAAATTATATTTAAGAGTATCCATGTAGTGATTTGTCATTACTGTACATTTTTATGTCTTCGTGTAGTTAATGTAACCTTTCTTGGAGAGCAGCATTCAAAAAATCATTTGGCTTCCCTGCTTCTCCATTGGTTTAAATTGCTCTAAATGAAACCAGTATTATTTCATTTGATCTTGTAATTAAACAATGTAATTTATATCAATCAATTAAATATTTTGGCTAATTGCTTTTGCACTGATTGTATCTTGCCCTTTTTTCTTTTAATTTATTATTGAAAATGAGCAGTTATCTACTGAAAACCAGTAAGCTATAAGTGTAGAAAAGATCTTTCTTGTGGTTTTTATTTATTTTTTTAAGGTTCTTTGATTAAAATTTGTGTTAAAATATGATCACAGAGTCTCCCATTCAGCAAAATGTTGAAGCATGTACTTTCATTGCTGTTTAGTAAACATTGGGGCTTTCTTGAATCGGAGTCTGAATGATGAAAAGACAGACTTTCCTCAGAAATGGAAACTTTGCAACACGGCAAAAACAAATTTGGTCTCATATTAAGCAGAAGAAATTGTCTTTATTCCTGTTTCTGTATCACTGACCTGTAGTGAGTAACCTTAGTAACTCATCTTGAGTCCCTGTCTGCTCCTTGTGTAGGGTTTTTTGCTTCTTTACACATTTGGGTATGTGATACTATCAGCTGTAAACTATGCCCAGATGCACAGGGCTTGGGTGACTAATGGAGTATGACAAATAACACACAGCAAACAGTCTGCTTTACATTCACTGTTTAATTTGAAATCTGTTTATATGCATTCAGATAATGTTCGTTCATAGGAATACATTCACAGAGATCAAACTGTCGACTGTTTGAGAATCTTAAATGTACTCTGGTACTTAGAAAGATCTGTTCACAGTTCATACACTTGAGTGTAATTGGACTTACTGCAGTTAAGATCATCTGTGTAAGAGTACCCGGGATGCACATGCCCTAGTGAGCAATTCAGAAAGTATTCACCTGTTGCCGTGAATCCTTGCTGCTTTACTCGTGGCACCTAATTATTGCTTTTGCTCTAAGCAGTTCAAACTGGGAGTGTACCCGACCATATAGGAAATTGCACATATCAAAATAAGCTGTGGTGTGAGAAATCCAAATGGATGAGAATGTACTCTCAGCGTCGGTGGAACAGGCTTTGTACATACTGAGGGAGATCCTGCAAAATGTCTCTCTGCAGATGTTCAAACTTTTAGCTTCTGAGCAGAAATCTGATCAGTTTATATCCACCTCACTGATACATGCATATCACTGATGGAACAAGCCCCTGGGGGCCTGTTCTCTGCCTTGATCTGTTGTGATCTTTCTATTACTGCTATAACCTAAAGACTGCATAAATCAGATTAAAATTTACCATGTACATGTATTTCATGGATGTGTGTTGCTGCTGCTAACTGCCCTCTGATAACTTTATGGTGGTGTTACGAGATTTTTGAATCACACTTACTGCATATTTGCCATTGATCATTGTTCATTCATTTCAAGCATTTCATTCTTACTCTGTTGAGTTGGCTCAGTCAGCCAGGTTTGCCCTACCCTTCCTTTTATCTATTCAATAAATGCAATTGTGTAATTTCAAGTCTATTCCTTACATAATTTCTGGTAAACTGTAGTTGGATTAGACTTACTACTTATGGCCTCATTTTGTCTTTTTATTTCTATATTCTAGCACTAATTACTAGCGATGTGATTAATGTTCCTCATACCTGGTAGCTTTGTTCTTTCTGATTTTGAGATGTTGTTAATTAATTCAACTTCGCAAAATACTTGCAGTCCTGATCATATGTAACACTTCTAATTCTTTCCGGAAACCAGAGGCTATATAAAAGCTGAGCAATTAGAGATATATTTATGCAACTGTACTTACAGAAGCTTTCAGTCTAGGTATCACTGTCAGAAGTACCAACTGCATGCAAGAGGATGACTATAAGTGATTCTTGGTTACATTTATTTTCCATAGGATTAAAACAAAGGCCACAATATAATTCCAGTGTTTTTTTTCATCGAATGTGATAGTAAGGGGTTGTTCAGTTTGAAGGAAAAAAAAATGTCAACATAAAACACAAGAAAATTCTTTTTAAAACATCTGTCTCATTTCAAACACTCTTTAAAAATGTCTAATAAATACCTGAAGTTCAGGTTTTCCTGTATTGATAACGTCTGTCTATGAGTATTAAATTGCATAATGGGATGCTTAACATTAACCATACAGAATGATGTTCAGCTGGTGAAAAATGCCTTGATTTTGTTGACTTCAGACAAAGTGAGATCATGGAGTGCATAATAGCAGTTTCGGAGAACATAAAGAAATAAATACACTACATGCAATGCATGCTAGTCACATCCCTTACTATGCTACTGGAAGGTGATCAGATAGGACAATGGTAAGGGCAGTTCAGGAACATATCGAAGAAATAATAGCAGTTACTTTCAGAGCACTTTGGTTTATCTTGCAATGTCTGTTTTCTTTGCAGAATCACTAATGGTCACTGTTACCGGAATTGTTAAAGTGACCTTTAAATTGCTTTACAAATATCGAGTTGTGGATGCAATTTACCTTTGCACAATATTCAATTGTCCATCACAACTTAAACAAAACAAAAAAACAGAGTGCATTTCAAAGTATTTCAAGCAAACTCCAAGTGTATATGTTGTGTGGGTGTTTTTTCTGTTTGTTTGTTTTTGTTCTTTTTTGTGTGTGTGTGTGTCACCAGTAATCCTTAGCTTTGCAATAATACAATGTTAAGAGAGATTTTTTGGCCTGAAGAATGGCTAAAATCTTGGATGGTAATAAAAGCTTTTTTCTTTTTTCTTTTTTTTTTTTTCTTTCTAGATTTTGATACTCTACAACTGAGTCAGCAAGCAGTTTTCATTTAACTTTGCATATACCTAGGTACACTTATGTTATATATAAGTAAACATATTCATACATCTTTTAGAACAGGATATAGCAAGAGGAGTTCACACAGTGTGCAAATCTCTTCCTCAGCCCATACTTCTGATGTGGCAGCTCTTTGGCCAGGTATATAGGTATCTCTCCTCTCTCATCAATATCCAGAGTTGCTGATATAACCTTCCCCAACCCATATGGGTAGGTTAGTTTGAAAACTAGCAGACAATAGTTCTTCAGTTCCAGGTGATAGTGAGATAACCATAAGACCCCCTTAGCAAGCCAAGCAGCTGGCACATGGGGGACAGGCAAGTACCGTATGAAGGTAGAACCTTACAGCTTCTTCAGCACAAATGAAGTGTGTTATGTGAGCAGCTCTAAAGTTACTCTTATAACTCACATTTATTCTACAGTGGCTGTTCCACTGTATTAGGGGAACAGCACATTTGTGTACAGCAAACAAGTTCCTGACTCCCTAGAGGGATCTGCAGTCTTTATATTTACTCTTTACTAACCCATATGTCAAAAGTCATTGCATTAAAACAAAATGGAGTTCTGGTAGGTTCTCATCCCATCCATCACACTTCACATTTGCTTCCTTGATTGTCCATTGAAAATCTGATTTAAAACTCAGATGCTAGTTGTTCGGTAAAATAGGGTGATGCTAGTTGTTTTGTAAATATACCTCCTCTCTAGTGGTGAGACACTTTATTTTTATTTTTGCATGGAAGATTCACTTCAAGAGAAGAGTTTTGGATCTAAGTGGCCTCATGCATTTCTTACCTCCTGCGCATCAATATAGTTCCGTATTTTTCTGGCACCGATATCCCAAGTGATGTGACTGATATTTCAATGATGATCTGACCCCCAGCTTACAGGAATTAACCCAGACAAATGATTCTGATCAAACTCTCCCCAGCCTGAAGTTAGTTTCATTGTCTGCATCAACTGAGTTGATGTTAAGATCCTGCAGTGGACTCTCAACACCACTTATGATATGAGTCGTTAAAGCTGATGCCTACTTGTTATATTATCATTGTAGCTGTTGTTTATTATTTACACAGTGCTCTTGCTGTTTGTGAGGCTTTACAGAAAATACAGATCCCTGACCCTGTCAGGCCCCCAAGCTGATGCTGGAGGAGTGTAGGAGAGATGTTAAACAAAAGCCTGAAGTGAGTGGAGGGGTGGTGTTTGTGAAAAGTGTAAGCATGAGTTTGGATAAAGCACTGAGATGCATATGGTTACATAAAGTTAATTTTGGTTCTTTCTGCTGGGACAGATCCTGATCTAATGGAAGATGGCCCTGCCTGTGGCAGGGGTGTAACTGGATAATCTTTAAAGATCCTTTCCAGCGCAAACCATTCTATGATTTCTCTGCACAGGGGAAATTTATTGTGATGAAAAGCAGCTTCAGCTCAGCCAGTTCCTCCCTTGGGAGATGTGCAGGTGTGCTGTGTGCCCTGACAGGCAACGCAGGGTGGCATCACCCACCATCTCCACTGCCAACTTGGTGGCACGGAGGTGGCTGACCTGCTTGGCTGGCCCAAGCACCCTGTTGTGCAGTTTGGCAATACCTCAACTTTCAACAGTCTTGTGCTGGAGGTGGTCTAATGGGACAGAGGGCTGCCCCCAGAATAATTCTCCACATCCCAGAGACAGATAGTGACATTCCAGCATCCCCAGAAGTTAACAGGTGCAAACTCTTTTAATGGGGTTGTGGGGAGGCGGTACACCTAAGACTGATGCGCTGGAAACACAGAGACTGGAAGTTGGCTAGCTGTAGTTGAAAGGTGATTTTTCTCTGTACAGAAACCAAGAGAAAAATAGACTTTTGCTGTGAATACCCAAATATCATTCAGAAAGAATAATTTTCTTCACATTCTATGGCAAAAGCAAAATGTCTCTTGTAAGTGGGAACAGGACCTGTTTACTGTGCTGCATCTCCAGAATCAGCCACTGCTAAGGGCTTGGGTACCCATTCAGGTTCCTGTATGTGAGTATAAATGCATGTTTATCCTTGGATCCATAGCAAATGTAAGATAATTCAACTTAGCTTGGTGAAGACATAAGGACAGAGGTAGCTGCAATCTTGCTTGCATTTTCATGGATGCAAAGCAATATTTAAAATGCCTTCTGCACGCTGGGAATTTGAAATGGTCCTTGAGGCAAGAGGCAGAATTCAGACATGGTATAAATCTATTGAATTCTACTGAAAACACTGCCTTTACAGTTGTGTTCACTCAGGCCTGATTTTGACCTGAAATTAATCATAAGGAACTAAATTTAACTGACATAAATGCACTTGTGTATGCATGTATATATAAAAAGGCACAAAAAGGTGTAGTTAGCATAGAAAATAAAATGCAGCTAATTATTGCAGATCTTTTTTAAGTATGTTTGCAAGTGATGTGTTTTCAAAACAAGCTAAACAATAATTCATCAGCTTGTGTACCACATGCTGGCTAATGAATAAAGTCAGGAATCAGGAAGCAAATGTAAATATGGGGTCTAATTCCCAAGTGCCAAATTAGAAGTATTTTGTGCCCACTTTGCACAGGTGCAAGTGACAACATAAGTTACAAAACAGCTGGGAATCTGGTCCCACAGTATGTTGTACTGCTCAAATAATTGAATTTAAAGCATGGTTGCTGACTAACTAAAGGCTTTTCAACTGTATTGGTCCTAATTTCCCAACCTCAGGCCCAAGAGAAGACCAGGCCATTTGAGAAGATTTCCATTCAAGATTGTCCTTTCAATCAGAATCTGTAGGGTCAAAAAAAAAAAAAAAAAAAAAAAGCCCATTTGTTTTATGGTGGCAGTTAATCTGTAGGAGCAGATTCAAGTTTTGGCAAAGATCTGTGGTGAGATAAAATGAAAAAGCTGCCAAACAGCATTGTTAGCATGGGGAGGAGGAAGGGAGGGGAGCTGACACGACTTCCCCAAGTTAAATGCCAAGCACACCTACATCATTTTCAATCAGGCCATACAAAACCAGGGTATTTATAGTTGTAGTAAGCTTTAGTGCTCATTTACCCTGAAGGCAGTGTGTTCATTGCAGAAATGGATTCATAATAACTAGTGCTCATTGCTACAAGGTTTTTATAGTTTACTTGAGTCAGTATAGCATAACATGCTAATAGTTTTTTAAATAAAGTACATCTAAACAATTTGTTTGTAGTGCCACATGATTTGCAGCTCAGTACAGAGTTCTGAGCATTTCAACTTCACGTTTTGGCTGCTTTCAAGTGCATTTCTTTCCTCTGTTGCTTTTTATTGTCTGCATTTAAGACCTGGAAAGAATTTGGTGCCAATTTTAGGATGGTAACTTGATTAACTGAGTAGTCTTTTTTTTTTTTTTATGGGATTTAAAAATCTGCCTTCAAGTTTGTTTTTAGTTAGTTGCTATTGAATGAAAATTTATGCAGTTATTGTCTTGGTGGGATGCTGTTTTATCTCCCAAGTCAGAAACAAGACACAAGATGGGTTTAAGGGGAGATGTTAATAAATAAATGTGATGATGAGTCTGAATCTTATTAATTACCTGCATCACTTGACTATTCCTTTTTTTCATGGGGTCTGGATTCAAATATTAGCTGCTAAGATAAAATCAGACCAGACAGATGTACAGTTTCTGTGTTGCACTACGTCCTCGCACTGCTTTGTACCTGTAATACAGGATTGTTGCAGCTGCTCTCCCCTTGTGTTCTCCTCACTTCTGGGGCAGAGGAGCAGGTGGACACCTGGATTAGCTGCAACACCGCTGTTTGTGGCTGAGGAGGAGAGTGAGAAGCTTTCCTTCCCTGGGTTTCCCCTTGGTAACTTGAACGCCACTCTATGCTGTAGTCCAAGAAACTTAGTGCCACCCAGAGCGCAATCTGGCTGGTGCTACAGAGCCCAGTGGTGCCTGGTGAGGGTGCTGAGCCTACTGCTGGGAGATCCTGCCACCGGGTAGCCTCCATCTGTCTGTGCCAACTGTTGTCTCTGCTTTTTGCTGGATACTCAGTGCTTTAGGGCACAGCTTGTTCTTTTGGGAGTGCAGGATTGGAAAGAACTCTCAGAGTTATTGAGTCTGCTTTGCTGCAACTGCAGGCAGCTGTGCACTTTGTTTCATGTGTAGGTGACACCTGGTAGCATCCTTGGCCTGAATAATCCAGCTGGTTTTGTTAATAAACAGTACACGGCCATTTGCGTCTTTAAATACTCTGACACCAGAGAGATTACAAGTTCCCCAGTTTCCCTTTGCAGTTTCAATATGAGCATGCGGAACAGCTTACTGGGTCACTTGGATGCTCTTAGAGCATATGTTTTAAAAGTCTCTTTTCCCACAAGCTTCCATTTTTATCTTCCATTATTTTCAAAAGTTCAGAGTTTAGGTATAAAAGTGTTTCAGGGGTTGGAAATGCATCCTTAAGGAAGCTTGTTGTTGATATAATAGTGTACTAAGTGTGTAGTTGGCATGGTGCTCCACTTTCTGATTGGGTAGTTGCTAACAAGATCTTTTGAAGATGTCAGCTGTTTGCATAAAGTGTGCAGGATATCTGGGATAAGCAGAGCTTTCAGCTTTTGTGAGTCTCTTAGCCATATTTTCTTTTCACAGCCGTACAATCTTTAGCCAATGTGTTACTCTCCTATAGTTGGTCAAGCTTGTTTGAGTGAAAATTGGGTCTTAGTGTCTTTATTTCCATTGAGTATCAGATAGCTTGGTCAACTTTAATTATAAAAATGAGCTGACTTGGTTGTTACCTGATGCTGTTTTCATACCAGAGAGATAATCTGGCCAGTGTTTCCAGAATCTTTTTGATACAGTAACTATGCAAAATATGGTCTCCATAATAAAATAAGGAGAAGGTGAGGAGAGTCTTTTCCTTGACCATGGGAAAAAACAAGTCTGTACATCTAAGCACATCAGCTCTTGTAAGGGGAAACACCTGGAATTTCAGGCTGGCTGCAGGTGACATGGTGTGGCACAGGCTGAGGATCAATACCAGGAGACTTCTAGTGCTCATAGCCACAACAGCAGCAGTGTGTGGAAGATGCCTCTGTAAATCCCAAGTGACTACTCTCAGACACACAGAGGCTTATTGTCAAATGCCTGGAGCCTATACATCAATGAAACTGTTGAAGTAGTTCCTAAGCAGAGACATTGCTAAGACTTCTTTTGGCAAATCTGTTTTCAGTGGGTAGAGAGAACCATCTGTGGAACTTCAGAGACCCTTCCCTGTGCAGGGTGTACTGCTGTGGTAAAGGGTATAATGAGTAAACCCTTTTGCTTGTGCAGTAAAAATTGTAATAGACCTAGCACTAGATACAATTTGAAATATTTCATAATATGTGTTTAATGACAGCTACATGTAAATCCATTCACATTCCAACATTGCTCGGATTTTCTAATTACAAATTGACGGTTGGTTTTGTGTTTTTAATTTCAAAGCTGCTATCTACTCACAATTTTTTTTAACTGCCATACAGTAAGATTGAGAAATTGAGTTGGCTAGGACTGCTGAGTAACCCCATGAACTAATGAAGTAAACATTTGCAACCACTGTGACATGGAAATCATCCAGCTCTCCCTGGTGTACACCTGCAGAAACCTGTGATTCACCTCTGAGTCACTCTGCAAATGTTAGCAGGGCAAAGCTGACAGCCGTGTAGAGGGCTCACTCTGCTGCCAGTTCTCTCCTTCTCCCCTGGAATAATGACATTAATGATGCTTCCAAATGGCTCACGGGGTTGCAAAATGAGAGATCTAAAAATCCATGCGGCAGCTTGATTTCCTAATAGGATGCATTAAGTAGGACATTGCATGTTTTACAGGCTGAAGTTGATTAGACAATAAGACTTAAAATATGTAACTAAAGTGGTTAGAAAAATAGGTTTTGGAAGCTCAGATCAAAGCTTTACAGGGGGGTGATTAGATAAATAAAATTTTAAGCCTAACTGAGCAAATAATTGCACATCCTCTGAAAAGAACAGTTCATAGGGATTGATCAAATGTGAGTCACCCCAGGCACAGATGTCTTTCTAAGAATATTCCGTTTAATTTTCTTAATGTACACCAAAAGCAAAGAGATAGTGGTGCTGATCAGTGAATGCTCTTGTTTGCATAAGGAAAGGCTCTTTAAAAATAATGGAGAATGAAAAATACCCAACCAATTAACCACCAAAAAGTGATTCAGTTCCTGTTGTCTAACAGGGATAATTTCCTCTTTAGCAGTTTTTTCCTCCTTATTACAGGCTGTGGGCTCTCTGTTCTTTAGTGTCTGCTATATCCCCATAGCATACTCGAAGTGTTTACTTTAAAAGAAATGCAAGTCTCATCACAGACTTTCCTCTTAAGGGTCAATTTGTATTTTTCTATGGGAACATCAGTCAAGGGAGAGCAGTAAGAACCGTAGAAGTAGAATATGAATAGATCCTACAAGTCCATGAGATTCTAACTGTGCAAGGTTGTCTCTTGAGGTAAGGAGTGGAGTATGAGGATGAAACAGGAAGAGACTGGAGCTTACACAGGTTCAGGGGATTCCTGGAGAGGGGAATCCCACTCTCTGAGGACACTTTCAGAACTTTCCTCTTCCTCCCTTTGGCACTGTTTTTTGCACATGCACAGCCCTGTCCTCTGAAGGGTGTATAGCTAAGGAGGATACATTAACTTTGCAGAGAATGGCCTGACAGGGTGAAAATCTGCCCTCACAGATTATGGCATGTGTTCCATTTATTGCAACAAAGCCAGAATTTCAACTTTGCTGTTTCTGAAGGAGAAAGAATAATAACAGGGAGCTTGGCTTCTTCCAACCCATTCCTCAGACCTCCCTTTGACACAGGGAGTGCTGATGGAGTGAAGCTGTGCAAAAAGTAACAGGAAAAGTAATAACAACAAAAAATCTTTAGAAATAAATCATCTGCACAAACTTGATATATGTAGTATTGTCATATCAAAGATGCTATACAGAAATCGGGTATCTAACCAGTGGAATATATT
Source organism: Anas acuta (assembly GCF_963932015.1). Taxonomy (NCBI): domain Eukaryota; kingdom Metazoa; phylum Chordata; class Aves; order Anseriformes; family Anatidae; genus Anas; species Anas acuta. Next base: position 8,329,774 of record NC_088987.1, read on the forward strand.
CCTTACTCAAACATTCCTCATGTTTTACTTTGCTTGTTCACTCTTTGAACACCAAGGTGTTAAATAAGGGATGCACAAACTCAAGGAAAATGCAGTCTACTCCTGTTTTCCCCTATTGTATTTTTTATGTCTCTACAGATTGCAGTAGGCATCTTCTAAATGCTTCCAACAAGCCGACAGTGGTAGAACTGGCATATCCATTGGAAGGTTAGAGTTAGTAATAAAATAATGGCTATTGAATTTCACTTTAATGAGCAGCTTGGAACCATGACTAAATCTGCTTGTTCTTAATAAAAGAGGGTACCTGACCTTCTGTCTGGAGCTCTTTTATTTCATGTAATACCTAATTTCTGAAGGCAGCTGATGTTTTCTCACTGTTCCCTCCATTCTCCCCCTCCTCCACCTTCATGACAAACTTTCATGGCATTAGCTGAAATGTGACACAAGTGGGAGAGCTAAGAAATTGTCTTGAGGTGCTGTGTAGGTTTTGGTATGTTTCTGGCATTACTAGTGCATTTTTTAGCTCTAGAAGAACTGGCTAGACCATGTGAGCTATGAATTGCAAGTGTCTTTCATCTATACTTCACAGCTAATATAGAAATTTTCTTAATGGAGTAAAAAGTGAATTTTATAATTCTGACTTTGAGACCTATTTGTGATTTTTAATAGAGTGGATAGGAGTTAAATAGTGAAATAATGGGAGTGAAATTCCCACTTGGTTTCTAGCCTTTGTATTCCTTTAGACTGACATCCTTCGTAATTCAGTTCTTGTATTCATATTTAATGCCCACCTGTTTCTTCCTGTAACTTCTATTGTCTACTTGAGCTCCCTAGCCATCTTGGGCTGGAGAAATGAAGACTGTAGAAAGTTTGTCTCTCTGAGGTGAAAACAATTTGTTCTGTGATTGAGACCAAGGGGTGTTTTCTTCCATCAGGGGGAAAGGTTTTCCTTTATCTAACACCAACTAGCTTTCATCGATGATTAACACTGCCACTTGTGGTGTGTCCTTAAAATGGTTCCTTTCTTACTCTCACTTCTTAAATCCTCTCTCATGTTGGTGATGTAAATATGTGATGTGTGTTCATATAGAAAAGGGCTTAGTCTCATGTACAGAAGAGGGGGTAAGGGTGTGCAGCACTTTAAGGTAGCAGCTTAATAGTTTGGAAAATCAGACGTTATATATCAGCAATTTCTCCTTGCAGCTGGGAAATGTATTTATAGCTTGGTATTTCTAAAAGAAAAAAACACATCACTAGTTCTAATCGAAATGGTTAGAAGGGTAGACAGTTAAAATAAACATTTTTACTGTCTCATTTCTTATAGCAATACAATTAATTTTCTTCTGTTATATTTTGAACTTAAAATGATGATTTCCAAAAAAAGCGGAAGGATGAAAATTTGTCTTTTATTCCAATCAACACCTAGAAAATGTCTTTTAATTTTTCAAATACATTAAAACAGATATTCAGGAAATAGAAAACAATTTAATTCAGGTCATGTATTGAGTGCTTACATGCCTTGAAATGAGGCAGCTGTTGGAAATGTCTCAGAGGAAGCGTATTGTGTTGTCACTGTACCTGTGGAGAGGAATCTCCAATCTTTCCCCTTGCTAAAACTCTTTGGGGTAAACTTGTTTCTCTGAAAGGGAAGGTTAGTTCTCATTGCCTCCAATCTGATAGAAACCATACGTCTATGCAAGACAGATGAGAAGTGGTTCAAACATGAATAAACCTATTTCTTTTCTGTTATACCTCTACTCCATCAGTACCTCTTGCTCCATCTTGGTCTAGACTTGTACCAGTGACACTGATTTCAAATATACTTTATGAAGAATTCAGTGAAAGAAACTATATTAAAGATTATCCTGGGGTTTTGTTGTTGTAATTTTACATCTTAGGTTCATGTCTTGAAGTGATGATTTGAATGTGGCAATTAACTCAGTTTCAAGAGGATGCAACATACAAACATGTTGTTGTTGCGTCTTGATAATAGTGAGTTTTGTTCAGAAGAGGCTTATTTCATTACTACCCTTGACTACAATTTTTATTTTTCTCTAATATGTGAGAGGATTTTTTTTTTTTTTTTTTTTTTTTGTGGGGAGCATGGATAAAATGAAAAGGAAACAGGGATTTAGCAGGGTCCAATCAAGAGTTAATTAGCTATTTGTGTGACAGACAGCATAAGCATAGCCCAACTAATCCCCTCTTTTGTGATTTCAGTCTGGAGTAAGGCTCAGACCTGGGTAAAAGTCAGTAACACTGGCAGATTTCTGTGAAATGTACACAAAGGTGCATTTGCTAAGTATCTCTTCATGGGAATGTTCCACAAAGCTCAAAAAAGCCACATGTGTTCTTAACATCCACAGCCATTAGGTCACAGTGTGTTGAAATTCTTTTCAGTTTCAGAATTTAGCAGTGGCAGTTTCAGTTAAAATAGGAACTGGTCTTAAAAATAAACCCACATCCATTCATCTTACTGTGAGGAACAGAGCTGTTTGTTTTATTTCAAAATCAGTGATAGCCTTATGAGAAAATGTGATCCTTGAGAAGATTCTCAGGACACTTGCCTAGAGTCAAGAAATGTACAGCCTTAATAATGGGACCTTTGGAGAGTCCTTTATTCTCTCAGTATTTTGGTTCTCCTTCTATAACGTGTTGTAATTACATTTGCTTAAATCACAGGGATTCTGTTATGTGCTCAGATAATTTGTACTGGCCATATAAGTGTGCAAGTAAGGCAGCAGTGACATTCTTAAAATCTAATATGGAAATGCCCTCTTATGAAATGTTTCCTAAGCCCTCTGCTTCAATGGTATCAATCAGAAGTCTGATTTGGTAACCTAAAAGCAAGTAAAAATAATGCTGAGCATGCTGTCTGGCTTAGAAGTTTACTTCTGCTCCTTTTCCGGATCCTTATGCTCCTCTTGGCCAGGCAGTTCTTCATTTATTCTTCCTTCCCATCGTTTCCTTCCCAGAATTGGTGTGTGGGGCTTGGACTCTTATACAGGACTGTATAAGACTGTGCAGTGAAACTATGGCATGAAACGTTTTCATCCCACTGCAGGAGCAGCTATATGTTCCGGTCAGCCAGACTCGCTTGTAATGTTTGGACTTGGTCCAGTGAACTGAAGCAAGTTGGTTTCAAGCAGCTTCATGTATTTTCCCAAAGAGTTTTCCCAAGCGTATTATCTACTGCTGCATTGTGTTCAGTGGTTAGCCTCAAAGAAATGGGTTACTAATGTATTCATGTTATTCTTTTCTCTACAATCAGCCCTGTGCCATTAAGTAGGTTCGTATGACCTTCAAATGAGACAATAAAGACCTGAACCCAGTTAGTTACTAGCTGTTACTTCAAGCACACCTTTCATTCAGCTCGGCTGGCTGCTCAGGGGGTCTGAGTGAAATGGTCGAGCTCTCCAGCTCTGCACTGGATCTCTTGCACTATTTTTGAGTGGACAGGTGTCTGCACCGCCCAATCACCACTCAGCCAATCATGTTATCATTAGATGCTTTGGGAAAGTGATCAACACTTCTTGGTGGCCTGATGGTCTCCTCACACCCAGAGCTGACTTGGGGTGAGCCATGTTCATGTGGGGCTTCTCAGGGCAGCACTGCAGTTATTTGTTTTCCCTGTAATAGCTGGAAGGCCAGGTTAAGGGATCAGGGAAGTTCAGTGCTGTATAAATATAGACTACTTCTCTTTCTTCTTTATTGTGCATGGTTTGTTTTTTGCAAAACAAATACTAAAGATTGATTTGTGTAAAAAGCAGAAAAGGACATCCCTTTTCCTGAAATATCTGAGAACTGAAACTTTTTGCAAGTATAATTCAGTCTTATTCTAATTATTTTTAAATGCTTCCTGTGCAGGGAAGAAAAAAAAAAAAAAAAAAAAGAGGGGGAGGGGGAAGGAGAGGAAAAAAAAAAAAGGTGTGAGCTTTTACAATCTTATTCATTCCATCAATGTAAAAGCTTTTTATTTGGCTTCAAAGCGAGTCTACTACTTCACAACAAAATTTCATTATGTCCCAGCTGAGTTCTGTTTAATGGAATTAAATTTCACCCTTTCTAATTATCTTTTGGAACAGACAATCTTTACAGAATAATTAGTAATAGAAGTACACAATGGATCATTGTCTTTATTACTTGCAAAGAAATTCTAGATGCTGTACTAAATCTTGAGGTATGATCTCACAAAATGTAAGGTATCTTGCCCCCTTCCTCCTAAATTATATAACATTCAACATAGTCAACATAATTTAGGCACAATGGGTGGTAATTTTGCTTCTTTGAGATGACCAGCTTTAAGTTGCTGTAATAGAATAACTTTCCCGATCCCATTCTAATTAAGCAAGACTACAGATAGGCAATCATTTTGTCTTCAATTAATTTTCAAGATTTCTAAACGAAGGACTTAACGTCCTTTTATTAAGGAGATAAAAACAACTGTATATTTCCTTATCAAGCCTCCAGTTTTCCATCAATGGTCATTTATATTGTGGCATTGTTTTAAAAAAGCCTTCTTCCAATACTGCTAAAATGAAGTTAGTAATCACACAAGGATGGGATTTAAAAAGATAAGTACCCCTGCAATGAATGAACACACACAATCATAAATTAAAAGATGTATTCCTGGCATAGATGAGAGTCATTTAGAACATAGGGTTTCCTCCTCCCTGGCTTTTCCAAATGTTATAAAAAAAAAATAAAAAAAAATCTTCCTGGATTGTATCCCAAGACAGAGTTTTCCTTTTTAAAAACAGAGAGAAGTAACTAAGTGAAAAGGTAATGAATTTTGTAGCAAAATGGGCTGTTTCTCTAAGAATTGGATTGAAACTCACCTTTCATTGATTTAAAATTTACCTCGAAACAAGGAGAGGAAAAAAAGAAAATGTGTAAGAAAAATGGGTAGGGTCCTCCTTGGACTGCAAGTCTTTATAATTTAATTTGTTGAGAATTTAAAATTACATTAATTGTGCTTAAATAACTGACATTATTTGACACTGCAACAACAGAGCAACGGAAATGAGTGACAAACGCACAAAAGACTTTTGTTATCTTTGTTTGTCTGCCTGAATAAATCTCAACAAGTAGTTCAAAGATTTAAATTTATAGCATACTTAATCGTCATTAGATGGCCAATCCTATTGACTCTAAACTGCGTTTCACTGATATTGAATAGTTTTGGCATCCGCTTCAGTTTGACTCATCAAGAATCTTTATTGTCAAATCATTGAAATTATGTAAAGAGAGGTCATAAAAAAAGATTGTATAGAGTGTTATGCTATACATGTTGTTTTTAATGTTCATCTATTTTTTTCCAATTTAAAAAGGTGCTTGTTTATGTTATTTCAATACTACAGTGCTATTCAGAAATACAGATTGTGAGAGGGACAACTAATACATGTTTTCAATTTAGAAAATGATTATTTGGAGACTTAGCTTACTTGCATAAATTGGTGTATTGACATTAGTCCATAATACCACTCATCTGAGAAAAATGAGGTTGGTTGTCCCCATCCTCCCAAAAGGCAGTACATTCTGACTGAAAAATCCCATGGGCTGCAATGGGAACAAGCCCTCTAAAACAAAATAACGTGGCTAGAACCAGCTCGTCATAAATGTCTGGTTGTGCAGTTATACAGACACATAGTTGTATCTAGCTATCTGAGTGACATATCAATGCTCTTTGTATATCCATTTACCTATAACTGTACAGGACACATGCACACTATACTGTCTAGCAGCAAAAACCTCTTATGAGTGTCTTAGATGGGGTGGAATAAAACTCCAAACTCTTATCAAGATCTCTTATTAACTGCCCACTTTTATGAAAATCTCACAAATTAGGCATGGCAAACTCTGGAGTGAAATGAAATATACGTGTGTTCTATTTGCTATGAAATATCAGCACATAATGTGTACCAAACACCAGTAAATAAAACATGTATCACATCAAGTATACTAAAATATGGTATTAGATTGCTTAACAGTCCTACTTGAGAAGAACATTTCCAGCAAACCTCAGCATGCCATTGAATCAGGCTTAAACTTAAGCAGGTATTTCAAACTGTTCTGAGGGGTAGGGGTGTGTTAATTATTAGGTTTGCTACAAAACTGGTAAGTCAGGAAGTTATTTAGACTTGTCTTTCTTTCCATATACGTTGAATAAGGTACTAGCATATATCCCATTAACCATGTTTTTTCACATGTGTTTTGCTGAACAGGGTTGCTACTCTGAATTAGGACTTTAGAGATTTGTATCCTTCATCAGTGACATTAACTATTGTATCTCTATGGTCTGATTCTGAGTCCATTTACAAAAGCAGTTATATAAAAACATTTAATTTACTGGAGTTTTCCAATAGAAACGAGATCAGAATTTGGTCAATCTGGATTAAACACTGGTATTTGGGAAGGCGGTAACTTCCCTTAGGTGTTGGCTGTTTAATCAATCAGCTGGATGCTGTTATTTCACGCTGTGATTGTGAGATAAATCAAGAAAAAGTATCTTTTCCTTTAGGCTCAGCAATAGCATCCCTCTCTGCAGGTAAAGTACTTTTTGTCCTGTTTGCAGACAGCTGCTCCACCACATCTTGCTTTGAACTTATGGTCTGCTTCAACACATTAACCTGAGTAAAAGGAATAGGAGGTTTTAAGCACCTACTGAAATTCTTACTCAGTGTAATTATTATTTTTCTCTGCCTTTTTTTGTTTTTTTGTTTTTTTTTTTTCTTTTTTTTAATATATAATATGAAGGGTTGCAATGTGCTCCCTGTCTTTCTGCAGCTCCCATGTATCCTTGCACAGTAAGTACTCTGTGAGCAAGGTCAGAAGTATGCATGCTAAAATTCTGGAGGGAGGGACGTAAATGTCATCCTTTTTTATTAGCAATTCTTCTCTTTCCTTCAGTAAACTCAGACAACCAATTCACTGCCATTTATGGGAGAAAACCAAATTCCATTATTCATAGTAAATTCAAAAAACAGGGGTTAGGTCTTCCAATTCATAGGAGACTGGGAGATTTAGTTATGATATCCTTACTCCTGAAGAGCCCAAATCTCCTGCAGTAAGCAACTTCCAGTATCTGTGAGTGGAGCAGAACTGGGACTTTAACCCTTGGTCTTTGTATTGGCATTTGAAAGGATTTCCCTTTGAACAGCACAACTGAAGGCCCAGCTGGATGCTGAACAATCATTTCCTTCTGATGATGTAAATAAATTAGTAAAATGTAACATTGAGGTGAAAAAATACTAACTGGTCTCAGTAACGCTTGACTATCTTGCTATTTAATCTCAGTTGTACACTACTAAGGACATGCTAGAGTGCCTGATGTCTTTGCCATGCTTTAAACAAGGACATAATAGTCAAGAGCACTAGTGCCTTCTTTTGAGTGTAGCAGTGTGCTATTAAGCCGATAGGATCAGTAAACTTCCTAAAGCCTGCAGGATGAATTGATGTTTTTCAAAGACTTGTTTAGGAAAACAAGGGAAGCAAATGTTCATAGTCTTTTAAGCAATGGGGAAAAAGAGAGAAAACCCTCAACAAGGGATTATTCCTTTGTCGATTCTATTCTGACACAGAAAGAGAATGTGCACTGATGATGTTTTGCTTTTGTTTAAATACTTGTGTGTGCTACTCCATGGTAGTGGGGAGGAGAAAATCTGTCATGTCAGTAGGATGCAACAAGCAATGGGAGATTTATAAATGCATCGGTTACATGCAGAACCTAGTTGATGGCTTCAGTTCAAATACATGAAATTTCATATTTAGAAAGTTAGAAATATACCATGATGGGTGGTCACTGATAGGCATAGGGACAATTGAAAAAAAATAATAATAAAAAAGGATCAAGTCACTGTGTTAGGCTGAGTTTTTGTTTGTTTTCCTTAATATAAAAATACCAAATTTAGTAATGTTAGCTTGCTGATGGTGGTGCATATAAGCGACTGTTAGAGAGATTTCTTCCATGGTGTTTTGGTTGAAGAACACTTGGTTTATCTTCCTTTTAGCTAGAGGAACCCTATGGATCCTTGCTCCTCTGGGGACTGCAGATATAATTTATGGGATAGTTGAGTCCAGCTTTTTGTTTCCATATACACCTAAGCATTGGTAGAGTTTGGCATGAGATGGGTTTAAATAATTGGCATAAGAGTCTTTCTTAACTATGAGGGTGCAGAGGCACTAGAACAGGTTGCCCAGAGAAGCTGTGGGTGCCCCCATCATTAATAGGAGGAAAATGGACTTGAAGACTCAGATTAGTATTTCTATGTTAGTTCTCCAAATTTGTTTGGCTCTCTATTTCCAGTCTCCACAAGCACCTCCACAGATAACGTTTATTAGCACAAATGTCCACAGAAACAAATGTTGGGCTTCAATGCATGCATTTTTTTTTCCTAAAAATAATTGTTGATTGCTAATTTAGGGATCAGAGAATGTGCTAGGCATTAAATAAAATGCATGTGAAAATAAATGAATAAAAATTAGCATAACTCTTAGAGAAGATGCAAGGTTGGCTGGACTTGGGTTACATCCACTACAACGGTTTCCATGTAATCAAAGGTATTGATTGTGCATATACCTTTTTTATTTTTCAGGAGGAATGCTACCTCACAAAACTGCTGTCCACTATTCATGCCCCTCAGCTGTATCAGCGTGACAGTGTTGGGGGGTGGGGGAGAAGGCGACACTTGGATTCTAACTGTGCCAGATTAAAAATAAATCCTGATGAGAGAGAGAGATTCTAACTGAAGATTCATCATTGAGCTGGTTTGCTGTTGTGGCATCCCAGCAGAAAGGTGGCATAGGGCTGGCAGTGGGGTCTAGGGGAACCTCATAAACAATGCAGAGATATTTTTATTATTATTTATTTATCCTTATCAATTGTCTTTGCAACAGAAGCGATTTAAGGTCTCAGTCTGTCCTGTGTCAGTGCTGTTGAACGCCTGCTAATGTTCCTGAGAGCTCTTTTCCCTTATGTACCCCCTGTGGAAATATTTGTCAGTGGCCTGATTCAGCACTCACAGGAAGACACCTCATGATTAAAAGGGAACTTATAGCAGCATCTAAGTTCTAGAGAGTCTCTTTGGGGGGACTGTAGTGTCTCGTGCCTCATTCTCCACTGCCTTACATGTTGTCTTACCATTTGTTTGTGCTGGTGGTAGTGCATAAATCCATGCTCTTCTGATTTGGAAATATTATATACGCTCTCGGCACTAGGTACAAGTATCTGCACAAAGTGCAGAGCAACAGTGAACTGTATTTAACCAGTGCAAGGATATTTTTATAAGTCAGGATGCTTAGGAGCAAATAAGAGTCCTTTGAAAGGGTATTCACTTTGTAAATTTATGTGCTGTGGATATTTACAGAATTAAATGTATAGCTGCTTAGCCTTCCTCCTGAAGGGAAGCTTTCTTGGCAAAGTGTTTACAAAGCACAAGTAAATATAAAGAAATAGTTCTCTGTACATTGTTACACTTTTAAAATTACCCTGTCTATAAGGTCAATAGGGAATTGGCATAATCACATAGTTGAGTTTGTTTAAAGTTAAGACTGTGCAGCATAAGAGTTAGGATAAATCAAATTTAGAACTAGATTCTGACATACATTTTTTTCCTAATAAACCATTCTTTATGTAACAGAGAAATCAAATCTGGAAAAAAACATACAACTTCCTCACAGAAATCCCCTGTAATTGCTCATGTTTATACTTTTGCAGTCACCTCTGTGTATAACTCAAATTCCATCTAAAAATTCCCTTCTTTTTCTTTTGTTTGGAAAGGAGGGTTTAACAGAAGTGTAACTGCATTTGAATCCAAGAGATTGTTTTTGCTGTAAAACTCTGAAGAGCCTATTATGCTACTGCCCTGTCTAAAGTAATGTAAAGTGAAGCTGTTCCAGTATGAGTAATGATGTGTCAGACTAATTGTTTTGACTAGCTGGGCATCCTCTGAGCTCAGTGGATCATGAATACAGCAGCTACATCAGGTTTCATGCCACTGCACTCTGAATGAGGTGTTTGCCTCTCACTGTTGTTTTTATATATTTTACGTTGCACCTATTGTGTTGTATTTTTGCTGCTCAATGTTTGTCAACATCATATTTCAAAATACTACGGAAGTGCTGAGTGCTGTACAATCAATGCCGAACATTTAAAGAACACTATTTTGTAAGGGACAACCTGCTGTTAGTTTGAATATCAAGTATCCCATTTACATTTTGGTGGATAGTTCAGAAATTTGATGTTTGCCAAATATGAAGTGTTGAAGAACACTTCATGTGCTGGATTAGTTCACTGTTGTGATCCCCTTCACAATGAGCAGCCATCTAATAAAATTTTGTATGCACGAATTTACATGACTGCATTACGCTGTCTTGAGGGTGATGGTTCAAACATGCAGTAAAAAAAATCTCCAGATTCCTTTACTGTTTTTATCAGATGGGCACAAGATCATTCAGAAAAAGGAAACCAAAAGGAAATATTTGCCTCCAGCTATCTAAAAAAAAAAATCATTCATAAATCAGCTGTAGCCAATAGACTGGCAAATAGTTGATCATGTGTGTTAAACTATTTTGTGATGGATAAAAACAAATGATTTTAAAAATTCACTTGGCATTTCATGCAAGTTATAATTTTATAATATTATGCACAGTAATAAAAAAAAATAATAATAATATTATGTAAAGTCTCTTTAAGCTGTTGCCAAAAAGCTTGCTTTGTCTTTCAGTGTGAATTCCACCAGAGGAGTCCAGAAATCTATCAAAAACTGTGATTCGTGGAAACAAACACAGTTCACATCCTGTTTACTCATCAAATATCTCCTCATTCTTGCGTTTTGGTAACACAGCCCAGAACACCTTGCTGACTTGAACCCCCCACCCTGCATAAAACATAATAAACAGGGTTGGTGAGATTTGGTACAAAATAAGGAGCTTTAATTAATTTTAAATGGTGCTTTTCAGAGTGTCAAAAGCTCAGCCCACTGAAGTGGAAAAGGGGGTTAGAGTGGCTAGAGCCTGGCAACACAGCTAATCTAGGCACTCCTGAGCAAGCTCATTTCAAATGCTGACATCAGTGCATCGGCATTTTGAGGTAGAGCTGCCTGGGGACAGTGAAGGGAATGAGCCACATTATAGAGGGACCTACTAGTGCACGGCTGCGAAGTTATGGGTCTGTGGCAGCTTCTGTGACAAGGGCGCATTGTCACAGTGCAGGGCCTGTGCTGTGGGGATGGTGCAGCCTTGTTTGCACTCTCAGCGTTTGGAAGTAACCCAGAGAAACTGGGAGCTTGATGCCCGGTGCACACAAAACCCTTAGACAGAGGCTGTAGAAATACCAACATGGATTAGATACAACTCTGTGGACCATGCTTTCAGTCACAAAAAGGACAGCTCCATTGCAGCAAAGCTGCTGCTCTGCTGGCCCAGGACATTTAGATGGTATTTTTCATATCAGAGGTTACACGTTTGCTGTAAAAGAGAGCAGAACTGTTCCCATGTGAAGATTCAGTTTTAATTTTCCAGTTTTAATTTCCAGCGTAAATTGAAACATGTTTTGAGTAGTTCCTTGTTGCTTGTTTAAAAGGCTGACTTGGCTTTTGAACATACTTCATAGAGATTTAGTTCTTCTGGAGGCTGTCCTTCAATCTCTTTTCCAAAGGCTGCTGATAGTGGTTATAAACAGAAATACCATTAACTAAGTGATGAAGTATTTTATGTTTTTCTTCTTTTGTCTTTTTAACAGTAGGTAATATATGCTTCTCTGTCCAGTCTTGTTTTGCTTTAAATCAGTGACCTTCCTATTTACTTTATCAAAGCACACACAGCAAATCAGTACTTAACACAGTTAAACATAAATAAAAAAAGCTAGAATGCTGCAACGGGAGTGCACAACTTTTCCTAAAACAAAACGCTCAGAGGTATAAGGCTACTGCTAATGCCCCTTAAAATTAAGGTTGTAAGTCCTCTGGTAATGTCCCTTATTTTGAAGTGCTAGCTTAAGTTTAATTTCTCATTTATTCATTATTTACAAGTGGGAGCAAAAAGAAAACCTCTGTCCAATTTGCTGAGTACCAGACAGACAACCTACAGACAACAGAAGCTTGCAAAGGTTTAATAAGCTAAATAGTTCCTTTTTATAAATATAATTGTTCCTCTCAGCCACCAGAGCATAGCAGCTTCAAACTCTTCTCTTTCAAACCTCTACACTAAGTGATTTTCTACAACTTTTAATTGTAACCTCAGCTATATTCAAGTCCCGTTTTGTATTTCAGGTTTGATCAGTGAAGAGGCTTAATATGTGGTATTGTTTCTACAAAGCATGTAATCCTAATGTGAGGCTGCTCATATTTCCTATGTCTTTGCTACTGTGCTACCCTGGGTGGATCCACTATATGTGAGCTGCTTTTCAGGTGTGAAGCTCTGATGTTAAACCTGCCCCGAACATCTGTGTTGTTGCACCACTTACTTATTTGGTTTGGGATATCACACATGATGAATTTGTCTCCTTAGAAAGACCGTGCTGGTTCAAAGTCTGCTTATGAGCAAGTTCTCTAGAAATGTTATTCATATATAACTTAATATAAATCTTACTTGTTGGGAAAAAAAAAAAAAAAAGATAAAAGAAAAAAACAAAGAGCCCAGGTTTTTTTCCTTCAGGAAACTGTTTATCATTTCATTGATGCACTGACAAGGGTGGTCCTGAGTTCCTGTCTCCTATATGTGTCAGGCTAATAGCAGGTTGGGAAGAGTTGCCAACATAGTGCGTGACTGCTTAGTGCCAGCTGGCTTCTTTTTGCTAATGGCTAATATTAAATCATTTCTCAGATTGAATTATTTGTCAAATGACAGTTACGCAGATTTAATTTAGAAGTTGGTTTTAACTGGAAACGTTCAAGGGAACCAGGTATCTGGGGAGATGGATTTTGGTATAAAGAGTAAACATCCTGTGAAATATGGTGGCTCAACTTTTTGGTTATTCACAGACTATCTTGAAAATGTAACACTGTGGTAATGTGATTTCACTGGGAAATCTCATCACTTCGTGGCTATATTGTGGCACTCTACCATGGCTTGTCATCTTTTTGTAATCAAATGTTTAGGGCCTAGTCCTGAACACAGCAGATGAGATTACATTGAATTATGGTAACTCTTTGTCTAAGGAGATCAATACTAGGCTGTGTATTAAATACATTTATTCTGCATTCTAGATCCATATTACACAAAAATAGACTATTGTTGCAGTTCCTTTGTATCGGCGCTGTGAAGGCATAATAAGAATTATACACAAACCTAGGTTGAATGAAATCCATACTAGGTAGCCACAATATAGAACGTGTTATTTTTAGCATTCATTCACATCAAGTAGTGACAGAGCAGTCATGGGGAAGTATAGTAGGCTTTGGAAACCTATTGCTTACACAAAAGCATGTTAAATCAGAAAATGTCCACAGGCCTATTGGATCAATTCAACTTATACTGGTAAGAGAAATTGCCTCCCACCTTCTTATTCAAAGTCATCTTTAGTTTCTCTAATGGATGTAATATGAAGACATTAAAGGGAAACATTACTTACATACGATAGATCTTTTTTTCCCATGCATGGGAAGGTTCTGGCCATATGCACATTCCAGTCTTCTAATGAGTGCCAGGGAAAGGAGGGATGGTCTCGTGACTGGAGACTGAATAGTCTGAGGCCTTTTACTGGCCAGGCTCTGACACAAATTCGATTTGAGACCGGTCATTTTATCTATGACTCAATTCTGGTAATGAAAAAAATAAAATAAAATGTGGATCATCTCAGTGGTAAACAAAGTGTTTTCAGATCATCTGTGCAGTAAAAGGTTATATACTTTTAAAAACATTTCAGAAAAGAGCAGGGGGCTTCCTGTATGCCTGAAAGTTCATTCAAAAACCTCCCAGCCATTCCAAAGCATTTGCAGCTGGCAATTATGAAGGGTATGACTTTTTTATTTTTTTAATGAGATTTCCAAAACTACAAGTGTGTGTCTTAAATATACGTAGAATATTTAGGACAGAAATTTATTTTTTTTGCCAAGTTAAAATATTTTCACTTTTGACTCTAGAATGTGCAAGTGAAAAAGGAAGGAGTAGAGGACAGGAAATTAAACGGCATCTTTTATCTTGGGATTAGTTTCATTACAAATTTTATGCAGTGATTTGATTTGCTCTTTATTTTATCCAGTGTGGTTTGTTCATCAGAGGTGGGTCTACATTGGGCCAGCCTGTGCACTATTCCACTCAGATAATTGATGTAATTAAATCACAGTGAGATAATTTTATCTTCATTTAAATTCTCTGCATCACTCACGGATCTTATTTTAACAACGCATGCAGATGAAAGATTTTTGACTTGAGGTATCATGGTGATTTAAAGAATAGGAAACGTTTCAGGATTCATTTTTCACTTACTTTTGCATAATGCAGATATTTTCATGAAGGTTGGCAGTAGCAAAGCTTATGCCCAGAAGCACTCTGCTCTAGACATGTACGTTTCACTAACAGTCTAACCTAAAAGGCCAAGCTGTTAGCTCAGGGATGTATCTGACTATCACAGCTTGTTCTATCTCAGAAAGTTTTTTAGAGTTGGATCAGGTTGATGCAGGCAACCGCTTTTTGTGTTTTGAAGTAATATGAATGCATTTTTTTTGTTCTAATGTACAGTGACTTTTCATAGTATTTAGGTATGATCACGTTCTAAAAGGGTGAAAGAGAAATTAAGAGAAATTGGGGGTGTTCAGACAGTGACACATCAACATCTCTGGATGTCTTATAATTTCAATCTATGCATTAATTACAGCAAGAGTGGGAATTTTTTGTGTGAATGTGAATCTTATGCAACAGAATATATTTTGTCATTAACTGAATGGACAATTTTGTCACTATGCGCAATTTTTGCTAAAAATAAATAAATCCGTTTTGTAACTAAATGCATTTATTTAGAAACAAGGGACGTCTGTCTGATTGGGAGGGAGTGGGTGTTTTGAGAAAGAGGTGGCTTGTGAGTCAGAACTCCTTAGATCTATTCTTGGTTCTGCTTCTGATTCATGATTGGTTGGATCCCAAATCAGTGGAAATTGGGCCAAACTTTTTGTGACCTAAAACAAGTCACATCAAAGTAAAAGTCATGTATTAGGCAAAGAGTTTTTTAACCTGTCGTGCTTACTAAAACATGAGAAATCTGAAGGGAGAAATACGATGTAATTTTTCTCTGGTTCCTTGCCTTTGAATATCTGATACAAGACATGGTGTTTCCCTTCTACATTTGGTCATTTTTCTCTCCTGTCCCACAGTCAACATATTTTTTTTTTCTAAAAACTGGGACTCTAAATATCCCATGAATATCATCACAGATTTATATATAGATGGCGTGACCAGAACCATTTATTTTTTTATTTTATTTCAGGGAGCAACATTGAAGCTGATGATGTCCATTTTTGCTTTTGAATTCTGATTTTTTTGTTGTTGGTAAAAATATAATAATTCTATATTTTATAATTGTTGAGGCTTTTAAAACAACTAAAAGATTCCATGGGTAGTAAATGAAAGTAACAATTCAGTGTACTCTCTTACCTATTTTGACTATAGCTATACCCACTGCCTTTCATTTAGGATCACAGAAATTCAGAAGAGATTTCCTAGGCTATCAAATCCAGTCCCTGGTGTTCACTAGAAATAATACAATTAAATAACTGCTAAGAAAAATCCACTCTATTGACGCAGTCCCCAATAGGTTTCCTATATCAAAATTCTGACCTGTAACTAAAACCCAAAGCCAAAACTACACTGTGTCACAGCAAAAGAACAACAACAAAAATTGAAGTGTTGCTAATGCCACAGTTCATTGCAACAGGGGAGAATAAAGCTTTCATATAAAGCACTTATTTGATAAATTTGTGGTTTTGGGGTGCTCTGCAGAGAGAGGAAAGGATGTAAAATAATTAACTACAAGGCAATACTATTTCCAGATTGCACCAAGAACTGTCCCCAGCAGCATGCAGTATTGAACATTTACCTTTCTTTCTCAAAAATACCTGCAGTGAGTGGGGGAGGGTAGTTTACTGTGGCATACATCCCATTATTGCAGATGGGATTTTCTGTGTGTGTGTGTGTATTTCAATTTAGACTCAACAATATGGAAACAACTCTCAAAGGGCACCATGTTCTTGTTGCATGTATAGCATAATGCTACTAAACATTAGAATAACCGAATCAATAGAATGTATAAATAGATATCTCCTTTACCCATCTGTACAGCTACAACGTGTTTAATGTATTAATTAAAACTTTCAGCAAAAAGAAAAATGAAGCTTGAACACTAATCTGAAAACATTCTTTTTTAACATGTCAGGATTGTACTGTACAAAACAGCTTCTTTAACAACTTAATAAGTAAGTGAGAAATGTTGCTGCAGGTAGTGGATCTTCAGTGATAACAGCTATTGCAAATGATTGATTTTTTAAAAAAAAGACTTAGTTGAAATCTGTTAACTTGTGAAGACATTTAGTTGTTGCTGAGTAAAGAGTAAGGATCTTGCTTGTGCATCAGGTTCAGGGATAGAGAGAAAAGGTTAGAACTACTTTTAGCTCAAACACTAAGGTATTTATTCTCCCAAAGAAATTTGCAAATAGTAATGAGGACTTCACACCCAAATCTTTTCTGTGTTCCTCTAAGCATACATTTCACAAGGTGTACTTGAGCTACACTTACTTTTAGACTGCTCTAGGTATAAATATTTTGAAGAATTTCAATGTAATTTTTTTTTCCAATTAGTTTTCCCTTGAAATTATGTACAGTGGGCAAAATTCTCTTTCCCACCAATGTTTAAATGAGGACGCTTCTCTTCTGCTGTCTTGTTGACATAACTGAGCACAATTTGTCTCAGTGTAGATCTGTAAAACAATTTACTCCTGCACCAGAAGTTATTTTCTTTCCTGTAGGAGTT
The DNA here is from genome assembly GCF_963932015.1 of Anas acuta. Taxonomy (NCBI): domain Eukaryota; kingdom Metazoa; phylum Chordata; class Aves; order Anseriformes; family Anatidae; genus Anas; species Anas acuta. Next base: position 8,346,734 of record NC_088987.1, read on the forward strand.
ATCATTCAGAGACGATAACAGCTCACACCAGCAGCATTGTCTGTCATGAAATAAACTTCAGTGAGGTCAGCTTGTTTCATATGTCTACAACTCCTTGGAGAATTAATTTGACATACAGAGTGCAAATGCATTATTAGCTTTTGGGATTTTCTTGCATGGTTATGGAGCTCTAGCAACATACCTTTCATTTCCTAGCTGGCAACCTTTTTTCTCAACAGATTTTTGAAGATGTGACTACTTGCAATTGCAAGTCCCATTTCTGGAACTAAATTCCTTGGCTGAGAACCTCAGGTGGGGATGTAACAAGCAATTAGTGGCATACCATACTATTGTAATAGTGTGAAATGTTATTGGTTAGGATAGGGGCTCGACTGTAGAAGGCAGCTGTATATCCCATGCGGATTGGGAATCACAGGATAGGGTGTATAGGGTTGAGTTGCTCCTATCGTTATGCTGTAGAGGAGGAGATATGCCCAGTGGCCTGCTCTGCTCTTCACCCTGCGATGCAGAACAGTCCCTGAAGAGAAAATTGTTTCAATGGTCCCCCATACGTTGTAGTGAGATCACAATACCAACAAGTAGGGGACTAATTGAGGGCAGAGGGCAAGAGAGAAACCCCCCACTCTGAAATTCCACTGTATCATTCTTTCCCTGTAAACTAATATGATTTCATATTATTTTTATATTAGCTTTTTATTTCACCATGCAGTACTGAAATGGTATTGCATATCAAAACTGAACTCTCTAGTTTGAGTTGGTCAGTGTCTGGACAGTCCATGCCCAACACAACTTTTGCTGTGACAGTGACAAGTTAAGGCTAAATGTCTCTCATTGGGGTTAGTCAGGATTTTAAGATCAGGAACAGAGAAATTAAGTATCTGTCTTTGCACAGCGGAAGCTTTCTGAAAAATTTAAGAAATCTCAAATAAAAAAACCCTAAGTATAAGGAACTCTCAGTTGTCAATGGTGGATTTTTTTTTTTTTTTTGAACATCAGTTCACATTTTCTGCAAACACAAGGGCTACAAACTTCTTTAAAAAAATAATGAGCTAAAGTTCTCATGTAACTAAACTTGAGAAGCTGAGGATTTGTGAGGATCTCTAAACAACATAGACTGCAATCAGTACAAAAGATGAGGTGGTTCTAGTACTGTATATGTATTAGTAAGGTTTGATCTGCTCCTGCTCTTGATATATTACCACTTCAGTGGAACTTTGCTCAGCACTAAATAGTGGTTTACAACAAAAAACGATGAATTTTCATATCCATCAATAGGCTGTAAAGGAAATGATCTGAAATCAATGCAAACAAGAAGCAGAGCACTATATTTAACTATTTTCACGTTACTTGAACCTTTAGTAAATTACTCAGCTAATCACATTTTCCTTGATAGTAATCCTATAAAAATGATTTATATAAAGTATTAAATATATAGCTGGTGATATTTCTTCTTTCCTTGTGCAATTTGTTATTTTAACATTATTTTGTTTAGTTATTGGAGTAATTCTGGGTTTTGTTTGTAGAACAAATATTTTTTTTTAGGTAACATTTATTTTTGCCACGGTACATTAAAGATGCAGGACTAAAGCTTAAGCTGGTGTAAGCTGATCTGGCTTCCAGCGAAGTCAATCCTTTAACTTTGTGAAGACTTTCAGTTGCAGCAAAGAGAATAAAAAAGTCAATGTAGTCCTTTTACCTGTCTTAAGGATCAGACCTGTAATTGTACCAGGAAACTGAATGTTTTAAAAATTCTTTTGCTCGTCAGTTGATGAAAAATATATTTATTGATATACTGTACTTTGTGGAGTGAGATTGTGAGTATGGTTGGGAAGAAGGATGTGGAGCTACGCAAAAATGTTCTTTGTAAAAGGGTACTTTAATTGAAACCAAGCAAACTAAAGAGGAAAATAATGTATCCAAACAAACTTTGTATCCTAAAAAGATGTGGGTACATAAAGCACGCAAGCCCGTTGCTTATTAGATTATTTCAGGCCTTCACAAGCTGTTTGCTTACTCCAATAGCAACTTGTTGATAATAGGAAGCCTTTTGTGAGAAATGGCCCGAAAAACAATGGAAAGCGTCAGATTTAGTAAAGTGTCTAAGGAAAGTCTTAAAATGACACCCACGCTACGAAGGGAAGACCAAATTTGCTTTTTCTGAAGGGAATTTGTGTTTGTCAGGAAGGGCTCCTGGCGGCTTTGTTTCCAGGCCTTGATGTGTGACCAGGAGCCTCCAGGCCTCCCGTCACCCCTGGCCTTGTTCTGCCACCGCGCTGCCCACCCATACCGGCACCGCAGGGGGAAGGGTTTCAGAGGAGCCAGAATCAAAAGCGGAGGGAGGAAAAAAAGTGCTTTTCAGGGTCTGATGTGTGGGAATCAAATGAGAGGCCTAGCTCAAATCCGGTCGCCAGGCAACCATAGTGATATGCTGAGGGAATATCATTAAAGTTGGAAACTAAGCGGTCGCTCTGAATTAGCAAACCTGACCGCCGTGCGGATGATGCGCCAGAGCCACCTCAGCCCCCGAGCTCCGTTTCTGCACGTAGAGGGGGGAAAAAAGCAGCTGATTTGTGGAGTTTTTCATAAAAAAGACAATGGCTGTCCAGACATGGAGTTGGTGGTGAAATATGGTAACTGCCAGGCCTGCAGCTGGCCCTCTGACACAAGATTAATAAGTTGCCGTTTCCTAGCCGACCACAACCTAGTGGGAACTATCCGGCATTTTTCCATGAATTGTGGGTAACAGCCTTCCCGCAAGCTGGCCTACTTTACTGCTCTGTTTTTCGCAGCTCGCTGAAAGTGCAGTAAACATCTGTGGCTGCAACGAGGTCACTGGAGATGGTGCCCGGCAGCCGCCACCTGAGCAGGCCCAGCCTGGCCCCATACACAAAACCAGGGGCTCACTTCAAAGCACGGCACCTTGCACTGGGGAGGAGGCTCTGGTCCTGGGCTAAGCGCTTCAAAAAGTTTTGCTGCGGCTGGAGCGGGGAGGGGGTGGCGGGGGACCGGGTTCGGAAATGACAATGTGACAAGAGAGCGGGAGCAAACCTATTGAATTAGATTTAGGCTGTGCTGAATATTATCATCGACACGAACAAGCAAAGCTTATCGGCTCTTTCCTTCTTGAAAGGTTGAATGAAATTGAATTGCCAACCTCTGTATTTTACCACCGTTTGGCTGCAATGGCTCAGAGGCATACATGATCGCTTAAAAGGAAGCCAGGTTGAGTCAAACTGCAGAGCATATCTATATGTTTCTGACAGCAACATCTCAAACACAGTGTGACATGGCATAACATTTAGAGGTAATTTGATTACAGGCGCTGTGTAATGCAAATCAGACTTTCCCAAACATGTTAATTTTTTATCACAATAGCTCACCAACGCAGTCAAGTTTGCTTTATTTTAAGGTATTTTCAAGCTACATTTTCTATTATATTAAAGCGTCATAATATAATTGTGTGCATTTGCACACAAATTATAAAGAGCTAAAAGATCACAGAATCTACTGACTTCTGTCTTTCCAGTTTTAATTTTTAATTGTGATATAATTAAAATCTTTTCAGTAATATGTAGATGTTAGAGAATTGTTTGAATGGTACTTTAGACAGAAATTCAGAAAGAATGACTTATAACTCACATTTATAGATTAATCCATGTAGAAAGAAAAGCACATGCATTTGTAAATGTTTTTTAAACTTCTCTATGGTCAATTTTTCCATTTCGAGCCACATGCAGCTGACTTGCAATTAATTTATGATATTACTTCTGTTGGTATGTAGGTAACCTGTCACAGTACCTCTGCGTTCTCTGTATGCAAAAGTGCTTTCAATTTCTGGATTTGCTTCTGTCCTTTTGTGCAACATTGGTGAAACAGGCTCCTTCTTTCTTGTCTTGGTTTCCCTAGTTTTCTACTGTACGTTCAGATGCACAAATGAAAAGGATCACACAGAAGTTAAGTTTGAATAATATCAGCCTGGGGAGAACATTCTTAAATTTTGAGCTTCTGTTTTTAGAAATCACTTTGTGGAGCAATATTATTCTGATGATTCAGAGCTAATGAAACTTTAAGTGGTGACAGAGTCCTGCTGGTAGGATCTATCCACCAAGCTGGAGCACAGCATAACCCCTCATATCTCTAGTGTATGTCAGATACCAACCAAAAGACTCAGCATTGGCGGGTGGTTGCCATTGGTGTGCTGTGTAATTGGCACTGGAAATCAGTCTGATTTGAGGCAGCATTGAAGTATCTTACTTGGTGAGATAGGAGAAGCTGATGAGAAGTTAAGAGATGGTCTGGCGTGGTTAGCTAAAGTTTGATCAACCCAATGACTGCAGAATGCAAACCCAGATTTGAAATGAAACAGAGCTGAGCACAAACAGGGAGAAGCCCAGATGATGAGAATCCCAGCTGAGAACAGTGTGAATATATAGTCAGTTGCCTTTGCTAAAAAGGCAAGGTTTGCAGAAAGAATCGGTATATTGTCTTGCATCTGTGGTATAGCAGGAAAAAAACATTCAAGCAGCAACCAGTCATGATTATTGCTTTCCAGTATACGTGCCAAGGACTCCTTTTTAACATGTGTAAATGTGTAAATAAAAGAAATATCCCCCAGTCAGTATAAAAGAGGAACCAAAAACATAAACACAAGTGAAAGTTTATATGTGGTAAACATTTCCTGCACATCAGCTGATCTACCACAATCTTAGATGTATGCTTTTAGCTTGTGAAAAATGTCAAGTAATTCATGTTGGCTGAGCCCTCTGCTTTGAATAAAAGAGAGGAATTAACTAATTCCAGTTACCTGAGCTGCAAACTCAGAGCACATGCACAGACAGTTGCCATGAATCAGATGGCGTGCAATAACCTCTTTGCATGTGAACATCCCAAGTTTATATGAACTGAGCCCACTCAGTCATAATGAGAGAGGCTAAGTAGCCTTCGGCTCTGCAGCCACAGAAACATTACTGCTGTTTGCCGCCTCCATGTCTTTTGGGGTCATTGTAGATTTTGCTTTTTCTCTGGTTCATTTAATCGCCAGCACTTTCAAAATACTCACATTTCTGTTGTAGGATTTGCCTGGAGTGAGGAGAGAAGCTTAACAACATGGATCCCTTGTATTTATAAGAGCATTCTTCTCACGATCTCTGCCTGTCACAGACATGAGGATTAAGCATGATTCTGTTTCCAGTATGCATTTCTCTCATGTGTCCCAATGATTCTGGACCCTGCAATACTTGGAAACCAGGTTTTCCAAGAATCTGAATATTGTAACTTTATGGTTACAAAAGTATTCCTATTCTGTCAATTAAGACTCACTTCTGTTTTGTGTTCTGAATTATTTGGAACTACCAGATTTTAGGCACTTTAATGATGAAATCAAGCAAAGGGACATTAGTTTATAGTTATAGTAATAGTTCTTGAATCTACTGTGTTGTGCATCTACTCTTGAACAACATATTTGGTACCTATAGCCTGATAATTGTTTGTGTGTGTGTGTGAACTTATTTAACATAGCATTACCGTATGTGTTCAACCCAAATCCCCCAAGCCTGTTTAGTCCTATAGCATTTCTTCATCCTTCCTGCTTCTTGACATAGTTGGCTATTACTGCAGCAGAAGCATTGTGAAGTGTTTTTCACAGCCTCTGCAGCTTTTCTGGTTTCACTGGTTCCTGCAGTCAGATGGACTTTTTCTCTTTACGCAAGGAAGGTTTCACCTGACTGACTGTGTCCACTTGAAGAAACAGCTCTCCTCGAACAGGGCTAAGAAAACAACAGCCTCTATTCCCTCCCAGCACCAGCCCTTCAGGTGTGAGGGCAGGGCTGGCTGCACAGATGAGGAAGCAGCTTGCCTCAATTATGGGCTTTCCAATTATTGCAGCATTAACTCAGATCCATTTCCTGGCTGCATGGCAGCCACTTGTGGCTTTAAAAATCAACAATCAGTTTGCATCTGTGCCTGCCTGCCCTTCTGTATAGTGAAGGGAGAGGAAAAGGTGAGGTGGAGAGAGCCTAGTGGTTCTTGATGTTAATGAGAAGCCAGTGTGATCTCCTGTGAGTGTTCTTCAATAAGTGATGAATGGGACATGTAAGCACATCTTCTTGTTACCCGTGTGTACCTTTCTTGATATCAGATGTCGGTATTACTGCTCCCGCCATTGTAGCCTAGGACTGTGATTTGTGAGCGGAATGTTCTTTATCTATTTAATAATCATACAGAATTGAGTATCTGGAAGAGTAGGGTAGCCTGGGAAAGAAACTTCATTCTCCTGTAATCCTGAACTGATGGCATTCATTTGGGTGGTTTGAATTTGTTTTTTTCTGTTTCTTAAAGAATAATACTGTTTCCTTGAGTGCTGTTCTGACTCTGCAGGAGGGGCAGGCAGAGTGTTGGTTTAGGTACTCTATGAAATAGTGTGCATAGGGCACATCTGATCAGTTTCTGGTAGAAAGTAATCACCTGTTGCTTTTTGATAGGTCTTGATAGGTCTTTTTGACAGGTTTTGACAGGATAGGTTTTGATAGGTTTTGACAGGATAGAGTTTCCTGTGTTTGGTGTAGGAAATCAGCTGCAGAGTGGCTGAAGTGTCCTGCCCCCACTAACATTTCCATAATGTTTTCTATGGTGCCAAAGCCCACAGCTATCTAGCGTGGAACTGGAAAGTTGAACAGATAATCTTTTTGTCCCATTGAAGTATTTTGTTCAGATTTTCAAGCACCATGAAAAAGAACAAAAACACAACAACCAAAAAAAAACAAACCATAACTAACTGAATGGGGAAAAAAAAGTAATCAAAAACTTAATTTAAATGTGATATCAGTATCCCAAATTCTCAACTTGTTGAAAGTGGGCTCAGTCCATGAAAGCTAACTTTTGAGACAAAGTCAGCGGGAATTAGGCAAAAGAGAGATGTTGAACTGGTTGTATGTTTTTTGTTTGTTTGTTTGTTTGTTTTAATTAAAACAAAACCAAACCCTAGATCAAGTATATGCCAAGAATGTGTGGTACAGGAGAAGAACTCTCCTGGTCTTCATAGGCAGTTTATCAGACAAGTAGTTAGGAGGAGGAATTACCTCATGATTGGCATGCTATTTTCCTACTGCAAGTGTTAGAGCAAGTGGCTAAATTCCTGTGCTCTTGCTTTTGTTGGCCACCTCTGCAGTGTGCCTTGGGCCAGCAAGTTTGCTCTGTAAGTAGCTGTGATTTAACCCTTATGGTTCTCTTTCTTCTTGGCTGGTGGCTGGTGGCAAAGCGCCAAATGCTAACAACCATAATGGCTGAGCAGCTGGGGCTCCATGCAGAACATCTGAAAAATTACTTGCGTTCTGGCTCCTTCATTGCAACATGTTGATCTCTTCCTATTTGACTGGGGTGGTGGCAGAAGTGAAATGGGTATTCTGAGGGAATAGACAGGGCTGAGGTCTTATCCTTTGCAGGAAATAAATAAATAAAAATTTAATGCTGCTAAGTAAGGCAACTGCTAAAGAGAGCTTTCTTTCTAATTCGTAAATAGTTGAGCAGCTCTTTTCTGTAATTACACACTATGAAAGTTTGGAAGGGTTTCTTCTGGTTATTGCTTTCATTTGTAATCTTCCTTTAAGAACTGGCAGAGTTCTCAGACTCTTCCCTGTCCTGGACAAGCTTGGACTAAATCCTGCCTGTTGGATTCCTGTAGGTTGTTATCAAGAGGGAAGACATAGTTGCTTTTGGTAGTATTTACTGTCATAATATCAGTAATGAACAGGAGACAGAACTGTTTACTAACACATAACCATTAAAAATGTGTTAAGCTGATAGAGCTCCAATAATACTTGTAGTTTGTTATTCAATTGGTAGAAATTGAGAGAAATTTGAGGTAGTGAGATTTAAATTTTGTAAAACTAATAAAATAAGGTTGCCTGCACAACTTTCCATAAGCAAGAAAAGAAATCCTTTATGTTTCATTTTATTTTAGGCAAGCAAGTGGTTTTGCTGTCAGCACCACTTGTAACAGTATAATGAAACTGAATCATTTTAAACAAACCCTCAAATACTTTTCACTTTGTGTTAGGATTATGCAACTGAGAGAGAATAGTAACTTCTTAAGAAAAAAGAAGCAATATGTGACATTTTGTCTGTCAGCACTGGTGAAGTGGAATACACAAGCTTATTTAAAATTATTATTGCATTTTACTTATAGTGTTATAGCAATAAAAGAAAAAGAAATAGCTTGGAATATAATGAACCAAAATCATAAACAGCAAGGGGCATTATGGAATCAGTAAGGAAGAATCTGAGCAAGCAAACTCTAGTGAATAACAAATCTTTATTGGATTCCTATAAATTATTCTTGCTACAGTGGTAGTGGACACTGAGGAATAATCCCACCAAGGCCATTAAGCATATGACATTACTCATATGTAAATTGCAAAGGATCAGGCCCTGTATGGAGGAGACGTGTAGTCCTTTTCCAGTACCGATGGATTAATGTAGCTAATTTTAAGCAGCACAGAGGAATTTTAAAAAACACTCAGTGTTAGCACTTCTGCTGACCTAAATGAGAGAAGAGCTTGGACAGCATTGGACTTTAGAAAATCCTTCTAGTTTGTGTATACATGGCCTCAAATCCTTAACTGCATGCTAAATCAGCCCTTCCAATTTTAAAAATGATTAATGACTCACTTAACAGACCAGATTGAAAACCCTTTGAATCCTGATGATTTCAGATTTGGATTCATTTCAGAATTGAATTTGTTTTGGAAAAACTTGGATATTTTATCCAAAAATAATCAGGCTGAGGGGCAATAGAACTGGATGCACTGATTGGCACCAGTTACATTTCTTACCTCTGGGGCATTCAGAGTGAAATTTCTATTGCTTTGAAATTTAAAGTAGCAGTTGAGATTTTCCTGATATATAGGTACAACTTATATTTACCATTGTTTCACCCCACACAGTTTTTATAGTTTATTTCACTACTGCTGATATTCTTGAGGGATGTACAATCTCAGAGATTAATTCCTTCAGGTAGACATTTTTGAGGCAAGACTAGGAATTTAATTTTGGGAAATTTATCCTTCACATAGCTTCAGGTCACTGTTGTGTAATTCAGTGCAATGCATCTGTCTATAACTTGGTCCCTTTTTCTGCTTCTTTTGTCTCTTATCGTGCTAGATTGCAGTGTGGGTAGGGGGAGGAGAGACCAGGCAGAAAGCACTTCCTTGAAGTGTATGGTAACGCGGTGCGCAGTCAGCACCCGCTCCGCTGGGTGAGTCCCAGGCTTGCCCTCGGCCTCATGGGACCTTTCCAAAATGATACAAATGAACCTGTTGTTGTACGTGGGTTTGCTGCCTGTGAAATCTGATAGCGACCTGGAAAGAATCCAGTTTCACCTAATCCAGCAGGTAAACTCTGATGCTACTTGGGTGAACTTTGCAAAACTCCGTGGATAGAACCAGGGACTGCCAAAAACCTCTCCCCTCTCTGATCTCCGTGGCTAAAGAAAGACCTTCTGTACCAGTGCCTTGCAACACACTCAGTGCTTTCTTGGTTTACGCACCAAGGAGAGATGCTTAATGGTGACCAGATGCACTTGTTTGTGTTGGAGTTGCGTTACTGTGTGTTCATGCAACTTCCCCAGAAGAGAGATTTTCCTACTTGTGTTGTGTTTAAATATTTTCTAGTTCATAATCTCATAATGCTCTTGACAAAAGAAAATCATTTCATAGCAGAACGACACATCCTGGAGATCCTGTGTCTTACATGAGGGCTGGCTCTTCATTAGTGCCGCGGTGGAATTCAGTATTGCTAACAAAGCAGAGTGTGCCCACGATATTAGCGTGGTGTGATCGGCCACTCAGTGAAGGAATAATTCATAGGCATACACTGACAAGGCTTTGACTGAGCTCTGCTCACGCTTTTAAGGAAGACAGGGCTGTTGTTTTGGGGTTCAGGCCTGGTCCTTCTGAAGGCTTGAGGACTGCACCGTCCCTTTGAGGTGTACAACAATGAGAGCACTGCCTCTTCCTGACAGGCCCTGTGCTATGCCTCTGTTAGAAAACAGAGCTCAGAGGTCTACCAAAAAGCCCACTGTGCCTGGAAATATCAGACAATGAAATACTGAATTAATAGAATCTGACACAGTTTTACTGTAGCAGCATGTTTTTTCTTGCTTAAATATATTTTTTCCTTCTCTCGTGAACAGATTACTTGATGATCTTTTCAGAAACAGAAAAGTTGAGAAAAAAAAAAAAAGGTAAAACAAAAATGCTAACAATATTGGGGGTAAAGATTTTTTTTTTTCTTTTCTGTGTTTAAAATAATAAAAAATACAACACGAATGTCAGTCTGAAGCACTGCTGGCAGGGCTAAGAATGTGGTTCTGTGATAAAAGAAGCCGAGTTGTCTTTGACTATCCATTTGAACATACAGACCTGGTTGCAAGCCCAAACGAGAATTCTTGTCCAAATTTTGGGAGTGTTTGGATTCTGCTTTTTGGTTTGATCTCATATTGACACAGGAATTAGTAACTGAATTTGTACCTACATCTGTCTTCACGCGACATACTTGGGTTGCTTGAAGCTGGAGTTTTGACCTTGTAGCTAACTGGAATTGCTACATATCTAACTTGTACATGACAGACAGTGGTTGGGTTTCTTATTCCAGAAAAATACATGCACCAACTGTGTGCTCAGTCACTGGGTTTGAGATCTCCATTTTGAGAAGCAAGCCCATGCAAAAGGAATTTACTCAGTTTTCAGTCTGTATTGTCTCAGGTAAAACTCCAAATCCTCTGACATCCAGTGGTGTTTTGCTGTTGGCTTCAGTCTGGCTAGGGTTTTTCCTGTCTGATATTCCTGTGCTGGCCAAACAGCTGCTCACAAGGAAAGGGAAGCAAAGGCTCCCTTTCATGTTTTGGATTCTGTGTATTTCTAAGGTGTGTTCTCAGCCTGGATTAGGTGAGTTATGAACTGTTGTATAAAGCAGAATATTTGTAGCACTAGGGACAGAGAATCTGTCCCTCAGACCCTCCTCCTTCCCATCTCTACCAACCCCCTGCAACAAGAATCTGGATGCCAAGAAACATACGCCAGTCGGATGAGACAGGGAATCCTGTAGCAATAGCAGTCGTAGAGCAATTATGGTAAGCCTTTAACTAGCTACACAGTGAACATTTTACATTCCTAAATCTGCCATAATGCAAAATAATCTGTTTATGTTAGGGAAGACATTGCATTCTGCTCACTCATCCCTTCCCAGGCTTGTCTGCACAGGGCTAGGTTTCCATAACCCCTAACAGGAAAACACAGAATTGCCAAAAACTTGGGCCTTTTTTTTTTTTTTTATATATATCACCTCAGTTGCTCTTCATAGCCAAAGGGCCTGTAATTGCTCCTACAATAAAGAGCGACAATGAGAGCTATGGAGCTTGGTGCTCATCCCACAGGATCCCCTCACAGCTGCTGGATTCTCTTCCCAGTTAACACATCTGGCCTCCTCAGCAGCACTTTTAGAGTTCAGACGTCGTTTTGTCTACAGTTTATGGGCAACATTTACTGATGTCCATTGCTTTCTGACATAGGAAGTTCTGAAGTCAGAAAAGCCTTAGCTTTTCCCCCAACCCAGTTTAAATGAGACTGTTTTTGGAGGCTACCATTCCATCTGATGGATGCCTTTTAGCAGGTCAATTATAATACTTTCAATAACCTAATTTCTAAACTTAGCAATAACATTTCACTAATGAAGTACTGATAGAGTTCCAAGCACACTACCAGAATTTTGGATCCTTGCTTAGTGGGGCTTTATAATCTATGGGCTTGCTCTAACCGCAATTACAAATTGCTGTATTCTTATCCAGTTAAAGAGAGTTTGACTGAGCCCTAAACAAGATAGCAAGTTTCAAGAGTTTTCAGAAATCAGATTTAGATCAGATGAAGGCTTAAAAGCTAAATGTTTGGATGAAGTATGTTTTCAAGAAAAAAAAAGTCTGTTTTTCTTCCTGATAATTTTCTATTATAGGCGGCAGCAGGCAATGCATTTGTTATATGAAGCAGGGTAATATACGCATGAGTAACTTTAAGTATGTGACTAGCTCCATCGAAGGGTTAAATTTTTGCACATTGTTGAGTTCTCTGTATGTGATTGCCATTCCGGAGCCCAATCCCACATTCCTGAGCAGTCAAATTTCCCCTGGAAGTCAGTGGGAAGTTTTCAGGTGCATAGCAATGGACTACAAAGCAGAGAGTTTCTGGAGAAACAGGGGACCCACCATTTTCAAACTAAAAACTAGTCACCTTAAAAGTGACCTCTGTGCTCTCTCTCAGCCAGAGGCATAGAAAGAAAGCATTCATTTGTATTTGTCCTCTAACACTGAGTGGAACAAGCATTGCATACCCATCAAAGAAAACATTTTTTTAACTAAACAAGAAATGTTTAAACCTTTTTGTACCTTTCTTTCAGTGGGGTGCTTATTTATTTTAATAAATGCAGCTAAGCAATTATTGCAGGATGCTGCATGTGGCATTTCTTTTTGGGAAAAGCACAGTTCCCTTATACGTCCATCTATATTCCCCTCCCTTGTGATTCCTAGTTTCGGCTCTTCCCCTAACCTCATTTGGGCAGGGTGCCTGCAAGCAGCACTGAATACAAAGAAAGGAAGCAGCCCAAGTGTAAGTTTCCTTTGCCTTATGCCCCATATTATTCTTTATTTGTTGTGCTAATTCAGCAGCGTAATTCCCAAATACAGCCTCCTTGAATTGTTTTGATGAGAACTGGTAACTCAGTGCAGACTATTTTTAATGAGCTTTGATGTCTAAGGAGCCAGATTTATTTGGTGTGAAGGGTCCATGCACTAACTTTTTAATGATATGGCCGATTACTGCAGTCCTACTACTATAAAAATAATAATAATAATAAAAAAAATCCCTACTGCTATGTGATTAAAATTTGTTTCTCAAGCCATAAAGCAGCCTGTGCAGAGTGTGCAAGTTAACCAGGTCACTTGTCCTTTGTCCTTGGTGCCTTTTGGTGATGATGTGGTAGTGCCCTCTAGTGAAAAATCTCGACAAGCATTTTCCAGAGCACAATGCAGGACTTTGTTCCAGTTTCTGACAATTCTTTCTTTTGGACTCTATTTTGGGACAAAATTGATTTATGTCTAAATATTTCCAAAGCCAGCAGCTAGTGAAGGCATTACAGTACAAAAACTAATACCTGTTTCCATACTTTTCAGAATCAGTGGGTGTTTTTTCACCTTTCAACTACCATCTTAACAAATGAGCCGTGGTTAAACATTTCAAAGAAGCAGAATTTTTATTTTTGCTCTTATGCATTACTTGTGCCAGCAGGGCTTTGCATGGATGAAGCCTTACAAAGTTTGTGGTTGAAGGCTCTGCCCAGTTCCCAGGAAATGCAGTACCCGAACTCTCAATAGGCTTCCACAGGAGCAGGATTGGGTTCACTGAATAGTCGTACAGTATTAAAAGGTAAACAACTAGCCTGAAATGTTACCAAAACTTTTAACTTCCTCTGCTCAGGAAAGAGGAACATTCAGAAATATTCAGAGAAGAAAAAGAAAGAAGAATAAGTAAAAGAACAGAAATGTATTATAGTTGTAAAAAATTTTCAGAAGGTGCAGGATACACACCTTTGTTGCTGTCGAAGAATATTTGCTCTGTTCTCCCACACACATTTTATTGCCTCCTTCTGACCAGAACAATAACATATTAGACTACGACCAAACCAGTGACCCGCTGTGCTCACACAATTGCTAACTTTTTGATATTTTCCATTGAAATGGAATCAGAGAACTATTATTTACCTTTCACGTACAGAGTTTTTTGTTTTGTTTTGTCTTGGCCTGCTACAGTATAGTATACACTATTAATATGGTATAGTATTTCCATGTATGACATGATTAGCATACATGTATGTTAATCCAGTAGTTTTTTAATCCTGTAGTTTGTGGTCAGAATACTGCTGCTACTGTTACTTGTAGTGAACTAGCACTGTGGAGTCTCAGAGCCAGATGTGCTTGGCGCTGTACAGATATGAGGGGGGAAAAAAAAAAGTAGAGCCTGTCAAGTCAGTCTCCTTCCAGAATATTTTATTTCATTTAAATTATCAAACTTTGTGCATCATAAACAAACAAAAGGCATCATGTTAACTGACACATTAAAGAGGTCACATCCTGTATTTCTTCTGTGATGGGGAGGGGGGCAAAAGGGGAAGTGATGCTATTGACCTATATAAGTGCTATTCAAAGTGAGCAAAAGTTAGCCTAAGAAAAGCAGAAATGTTCTGCGTGATCCTCTTCACATGGAAAGGTCAGGAGGTGGGGAGAGAAAATCAGGAGAAAAAGATGTGATTAAAATGAGGTTTTATTTTTGTTTCAGGTTAGGGGAGTGGGAGCTGATTGAACATTTTAGACATGAGAGCAGAGTAAGAGACATATCCCTCAGTGCTAGGGTTATCCATGTAACCTGAAGACCCTTTTTATTTAAAAAGCTATTGCTTGTGATCTTTTCCAAAGAGGGAATCAATAAATGTCCACCAAAGTTGCTCTTTTGGTCAAAATGATAAATGAACACTGAAGTGCTATAAATTGGTAGCAACCAGCGTAGCGATCCCGGAATTCAACAAGAATGCCAGTAAGAGCAAAGCAACACTGATTTCTCACCAGCTCTTCAGTTGTTGCTGACATTCCCCCAAATGACCCAAATATTTGGCATGGAATTGTTAACATGCTGTTTTTCTTTTCTTTGTTTTTTCATTTGAACTAAATTAAAAATCACAAGCCCTTTGCTTCTCTATCAGTGTCTAGTCCGTATCCCCAGAGAGCCATCGACACCACCACCACAGCGTCCATAGCCAGCCCTGGTACCCGCCTGCGCTGCAGGCTGCCTGCAGCATGGAGCAGGAGCAGGCACCAGCACCTTCCCACGCTCAGGGAACACTGTTGAGGCTCGTACTCTGCTCCCGAACTGGAGTTAGCAACAGTCCTGATGCTCCATGGGAACTCAGAGCCTGTGCTGCCACCAAAATCCAGCAAAGGCAATGCAGTTTTCCTGTGCACCATTAACCAGGGTAGTAAGTACAAACTCTTGTATTTCCCGGGATTTAATTCCTGGGGGTTGCAATACTTCAGCTAACTTCTGGTAGGAACTTAGTGATTTTCACACTGGTCATAGACCCCAAAATGACAGAAGTTGTTCTTTATTCCTTTACTCTTTCAACTTTTTTAAAAGTAATCTGTATTTCCAGCCAGGCTTTCATTTAAAATAACCCTCTCATTCAAAACCTCACCTGTAATTTTATCCCAGTGGTAACTCTTACCTGCCATACTAGCCCTAGGCCCTTGTAGCACTTGACATCATCTTTTGGACAGGTTACAGAGCCTATTGAGGCAGTTGTTAGAAGCAGATTTACTCTGCAATGTGGAGCCAACCACAGAAGAAAATTAGTGCATTTATCTGTCAGCATTAGGCTAGATTATCAATCCAGTGCACTAGTCACAGGATCTGGTTTTTCTTTCTCTGGGGAAGTGAAATTGATATACTGGTAGGCAGTAAAGGTGTCAATTATAAACAGGACATTAGCATGAGAAAGTAGGTAAATGGCTAGTTTTAGGCAACGGTCCTTTTTCAAGTTTAAGTATAGGCTTGAAAAGTAGGTTTTCCTTCCTTGTAAATGGTCTTTCTAAAAGGAATGTGAAAACTCCTTCCTTCAAACCTGTTAGCTACATTTTCCCTTCAAAGGAAATGGCAAGGAAAAAAAAAAAAAAGACAAACACACCACCATACACAAAAAAGCAAACACCAAACTTAAAAAATAAATAAAAATTGTAATAGTGAACTTGAAAATTCTGCAAATACCACAGAATATTACCAATCCTCAGAAGTTTGGACAGGCAAGTCTACCAATGACACTAAGCAAATAATTTGCAGTAGATTATTTACTGTGAAAATTAACTTCTTTTCCTAATCAACTTAGTCCGTGAGCAGATTGCAACCTTTTCAGCTGGTAAGCCAGCAGCAGCACCCACACAGCCCAGTCCAAATCACTGCTCTGGTTTGTTAGATGCTGAACAAATGCCCTTCCTTAAATAGTCCTCCTATTATGTATTCATCCAGGTGCCAAACACAGTTACTTCTTAATTCTCTGGGTGGCTTATAAAGACTTTGTTCTGAGGAACAGCAGGCTGACCTTAGTAATTGCTGTGGTTTATTTTTTTTTTGGCCATACCTGCAAAGTATTCTATTACAAAGCCCAGCCAACCCATTGCTATTCCCATTATCCACCCGGACATAAATATGCCTCATGAAAAAAAAAAAAAAAGACTGTTGCTCCCTGCAATTACATTCCACTGTATATAGATGAGTATGAGATGTATAAGCATGGATTTTATATAAACAAGTAATGAATAATAATCCTTTGTCCCTAAAATGTGTCCCCAGTCCCTTTTAGGGTTTTGGACCACCATATATGAGACTTTTTTTTTTTTTTGCGAATCCCAGTAGAGCAGCTGCCTACAAGTGCCACCAACCAGCAATGCTGTCAAGAAACCAGGTTGCCTTGAATGAAGATGGGCTTCAAGAGTCAGTTGGTGTCAGAGGCTATGACAGTCCCTTGTACAGGCAAGCATGCCCTGCTGCCTCCTGTGTACCGCAGCAACCTCTCCCGAGTGCAGAGGTCTGTGGCAGGAGTAGGTTTTGTCTCATGTAGGCAGCAGCGTGGTGTTGGAGGCCTCAATGTATTCCTAATATTCCCAATTCCTAAAGCAGGCAGGCTTTGTCAATGAGGTTGTTGTCCTTCAAAATATGTTCAAAACAAAACTAAAAAAATCCTAAGCAGCTGAAAAAAAATAAAAATAAAAAAAATCAGAGCATGGGTGTTTGGTGCCTAATTCCTATGGAATATCAAAGGAGGTCTTTGCTCCCTACATCTTTTTTCTTGATCTAATTTTATAGGAAAGCTGAAGTTTTCCTTTATATATATATTTTTTTTCCAGTTTGTAAATGCTTGTTCTGACAGTTGGTGCTACGGTTCTGAGATATACCACTTATTCCCAACAGTGACTGCATTTTCCAGTGCTTCCATTCTTTCCCACTGCTGCCTTATGGACTTCAGGATTTTCTTGTACAGAATGTAGTGGTCTCTGTCCATGCTAGTTTAACACTTGCCACGCAGAAGTACCCCAGTGTGAGATCTCAAAATGCTTGGGGTGTGCTTGCTTTCTCCCCAGGTGATGCCAGGGGAATGCATTTTCAAGCTCCGTTTTCCTGCCATGCTCCTGCCGGAGCCGAGGGCAGAGCAGCAGCGTGCTGTTGCGGGGAATGCCTGCTCTGTGCTGCTCTGCTCCTGCTGCACGGGCTGCTGCGTGCTCACCACCTGCTCTCTGCCTTCCCGGCAATTAAATCGGGAACTGCTGGTAAATTGCCTCTGGTGCACATTCAGAGCTTTCCAGCCGACTGCTGTATGTTGCGTACAAGTATTGTTTTATGGGTGGAACATCTTTTTCTCTCTCCCCCAAAGGGGAACTGGGCTGTGATGCGTGGAGAGGCGTAGGTCAGTGCTGCTCCGTCTGTAGCTGTAATTTCTGTTTTGTGGGTCTGTTGAGAGGCACGCGTGACCTAAAAATATCACTGTTGAAGGGTTAATGGGAAGATTGAATTGACTCCCCCATCCAACCTGATTCTTTGGCCTGTAAGAACTGGTGAGAGCAAAACACTGCAGATCAGGCAAGAGAGATGAAAGAGTGCCTTCGCATGGGGTGGAGATGTTGTCTACAGCAGAAGGGGACAGGAAGCATGGTGGGGGCTAGAAATAATAAATTTCAGTTCCTTCAAGCCAAGGCACTTGGATTGCCCTGCAAAGGAGTGAGTGAGTTTGTATTTCCCTATGCTCTGACTCTGGGTGGGCAGCTGTGCATGCAGGCAGAAAGTGAGCAAGCAGGAGGCCTCCGTTCGTGGACAGGTGATGGGTGTGGATGGGGGCACCAGATGGGCACCTCAGCCTGCCCTGAACATCTCATTTCAGTGGAGGTTTTCTGTGCCTCCTTACCTTCTGTTACAAAGGCCCCCCCATAGCTCTGATGCATGTCCCTACAGATGCAGCTGTTGATGCTGGGAAATAGCTTGAGGCAAACCCTGGATCCTCACTTGTCTCTGTTACAACTTCTTTTTTCCATGGGAAATTCCCTCTCTCAGGCTGCTCCTGAGCTCAGAAGCCATGTACGTGTTTGGGCAGAGGTAGAGATTCACATTTTACTTTCAGAGACTTTGGAAATTTGGATTTCAGCAGCCTCTGGTGGCTTATGAAAACCTCTTAATGTTAATTTCTGTGCATGGAGTAGTGTTTAGCCCTACCAGGCTTTTCACAGTCCTTCAGCTGGGAAGGGTGGGAGGCGTCCCTGCCCTTGGCAGGGAGTTGAATTAGATGGTCTTTAAGGTTCTTTTCAACCCAAGCCATTCTGTGAAGGAAGGGCTGCCTCTGATGTTAAAATTAGCATAAGCAAATGAATTTGATGCAAGACTGTGACGAGTAATAAGATCCGTGCCTGTTGCCTACCCCTGCTTCAATAAAACATAAGAAGGAGAAGCTCTCTATTGGGCACAGTGGACCTTCTCCCTGCAGAGCTGTCTGAGGTGGGGAAATGCTTCCATCTTGTTGCCCAAGGTTTTTGAATAATTTACTTTTGTTTTGTATATTAGAAAATAATCCCCTAAGGAAATAGCTTGAGAAGAATAAGTGCACAAATCTCAGGTTCTCTCCCTTGCCTGGTGAATCTGTCCAGCACCTTTCACTGCCTCAGCAGCAGAATGATGTATCCAAAGCACAAGAAAGGTCATGACAGCTTCACCCTCATCAGTAAACTGTCGGTGAACAGAGTTGATCCAAAGTCGTCATATAAAATTACTGCATTTTCATTGTCCTACATTGCGCCTCTCTTTGGTAACCAACATATACGTGTATATTTGGCAGTGTTGGCAGACAGGGAGCAAAGCCAGAGTGGTTTTGCTTTGCCTTTTCCCCAGTAGACAACTAAGGATGCCTGGCAAAGTGAAGGGCCCAGGGACTTCTTGCTGCACTAGAGAATTGCTATGCAGTGAGTCACTGCTATCCATCGATCTGTGCCCCTCAATCTCCTACAATTCTGAAAGTGCTCTTTAATTTGTTTTTACTTGTTTTTCTTCATCAGGCAGTGAAAAGCAAGCTAGATCTGTACCAGGAATAGATTCAGGGAATTCTTATCCAATTTGGTAAATTCTTTGCACACTCCCTCTTAAATGAAGCTATTTCCATTAGAAAGAACTACTTGTGTGAGTAAGCTTTGCCCAAATGTAGTACCAGCATTCATCATTTCAATCTATAAATTTGAGAAGCAAAATTTTCACATATTATATCTGCTGAAGCACTATCTGGAGTTTCTGGATAGTTGGAAAATCAAGCTGTAAAACTTTACCCTGTAGCTGCAAAATTATCTGTTGAATGCAAAGCATAAGTTTAAGAGATTGTAATATGATTTGGAAAGGGCAGATCTGATGACCTAGAATTTTAAGACATAAATAAACTACCAAGGACAGTAAATGGCATAGAACATAGGCAGAGCTCTAAGATCACCTTTATTGAAGATGCCGTGGACTTCTGTTTTATCTGCTGATGGTCCACTTATGATTTCAGATTTCCCACAGCCCTCTCCACTGCTTGGACTCTTGCAAACCTGATTGCTAAAGCTAATTAAAAACTAGTTAGGGAGTTTGCAAAAATGTCTTTCATTGCCAGGAATGGAAGGAGAGCAGGCTAACAAAAAACTGAAGTTTCTCCTGTATCCAGCTTTCTAGTTGGGCATAAGTAACGTGGATGAGTGTGTCTTTATTAATGGGTTTTTCTCCCTCTCTTTGAACTTGAATTTTGTACAGTAGACCTGATAGGAAAGCTCATTTGTCTACTGGTGCAGTGAAGGAAGGGGAGAAATGTGCTATAACAGAAGAGCTCTGAGAAATGCTATAAGTCGTGAGAAACCATCTGTCCCTCCATCCCCAAAGGAAGGGATCCCTCACTCTGAACTGACATTTAGGTGGTCATGCTAATGAAAGCGATATTGGATAGGATGTTTAACCATGTATTATTACACATGAAGTACCTATAGATATATAAATAGTGAATGGCTAAATTTCAGTGTTTTCCCTAGTTTTTGCCAAACTGGTAGCCCTGGTCTTATGATGGTTTTTGATTTATTTTACTAAGGGAGCCCATGAGCATTATATCTGAGATAAAATATTATGAAAGCGCTGGTTACAGTAAAGATGGTAAGAGCAAATTCAGGGAGGAAGGAAGCAGCTTCTCCTGCTTGCTCTATTTTTTTTTTTTTTTTTTTTTTTTGCTATTTTTCTTTAGTATAGAAGACAGGCAATCATTTACATGAATCTCTCCATTATAGACCAAAATAACAGTGCAGTTTTCATTAACAAAAAGACTACCTTTTTCTTCTTCGTTTGTGTTGTCAAGATACTTTAGCTGAAACATACAGTGATTTCCAACACTTACCCTAGTTGTCACACTGAGAGTGAAATAATGGCTGACATTAGGAAGATTATTTCTCAGCAATAAAATTACCTTTCACAACATATTTCTATCTAAGTGGAAATGATGGAAAATCATAGATTCTATTTTCAAATTGAGAGAGAGAAAGATGAAAATGAAATCAACAGGATTTCCTTCCAGTCACACAAGTAGAGAATGCAAGCAAACCAAAGATGCTGCCAAAAATCCAGTGGGAGGATCTTCCCGGACCTATTTTTATTAATTGAGCCAGTTGATTGAGACAAGCAGAATTGTGTGAAATGTTTTCTGCACAGCGTAAAATGTGGAGGTTAATTAACTGGGATCCCAATCCTGCTGCCTCTGCTGTCAGCAACACGACTCATGGATATCATTAAGAGCCAAGACCGAGCTTTTACTCAGGTTTGTTAAGGAGTTTGTGAACTTTTTTGATGAATCTGTAGCCACATTTGACAGAAATGGGGTCAGTTTAAGGTTTTCTGTAGAACTGTGATGTTCCCAGAAATGTACAATTTCAGTCATAGACCTGGTGAAACTTGGCTTCTCTGTGCATGGAGTTGAATTTGAATGGAGCTCAGGGCATCTGAAACTACGTGAATCAAAAGAAAAAATGCTCATGTGATCCCCACTGAAGTGTAACAGCCAAATTAAGACTGCCTATAAAAATGAGTTTCTAAAGGAAAAGTGAAAGGGAATGCAGGCTGCCTTTATCAGTAAGATTGCATCTTCTGTCATCAGGCAGACATCCAGAAACCCAGTGGCTTGTTACTTGGGCAATACATTGCATAACTGTAAATAGAGATAACTCAAGTAAAAAGGAATGGATTGGTCACTCTCCGTTTGTGCCATGAGGGAAGAATCAGGCCTTCAGGCATGGTTCATCCAGCCTCGGGCAAGAACATGGTGACTTTTTCCTTTGCAGAAAATAAACTGAAGACAATCAAACAATGCTTTCTGCAAATATTCCCCCCCTTGATTTTAGCCCTCCAAAGGCCTATTTTTAGCTCTCTATTTCCTGCCAGCCTTGCTCCCGAGCCATTGTTCCCCTGACTTGTCGATGGCGAAGCAGCTGGCAGCGAATTGCAGCTAGATTGGAAGTGCACACAAACACGCTCGTCTACAAAGAGATTTTAGTTCTCATAGTGTTAACTGCCCCTTCCCTGCACTCCTCTCCCCCCGCTCCACCCCCGCCTGCCGCAAGCACGACCCAGATCACATTAGAGTCCCAGAGCACAGGGAACGGTTCTCATCTATCCGTCACCAAGGAGGCAGACGGGACAGGGAAACAAGAAGTCATTTGTACCTGATGAGGAGGACACTCCTGGGAAACAAACAGATGAGCCACCACATGAATCTGAGCTATTCTCTGAGGTAAACAGAACTGCATGAGAAACACACAAATTATCAGGGGCATCATGCTTAACTCCCTCGCTTCGGGCTGCTGAGTGGACCACAGGCCTGAAACTCTAGATTACCCCACTATCTGATTGTGAGAAAGTTAACCCTCTAAAAGCAGCTAGGGAGAGGGAGGAAATCCCAGAGCCCAGGCCTCTGGAGCGACATTGTTCGCCTCAAAGCCCTTGCTCGTGTTCAGTTGTCCAAACCACCACAAATGGTCCGAGGGGTCAGTCCAATGTCCCGTGAAGGGAGCTGCAGTGTGGTTTGTAGAGATTTACCTTTTGAGGTCAATTCTGGTAAGAATTCCAGCTTAAGTCAACTTTTTCTTCCATAACACATACATTTTAATGCTAACGTACCATACCAAATGGCGAGGTCCCTTCCTAAAAACAAAGCATTTGTCATAGGGTGCAATCGCTAGGAATTAGGACAGCGATGATACCTCTGCAGAGTAGTGGTTGTACTCAAATGCTCGTGTGCATACGGCACATCTTGCTCTGCCTGCACAAGTCAATTTGAGGGGGTTTACTTCAGCTCCTATTTTGCAAATGTGATCATCTTCTAGTCGAGGATAAGCACACAAACTCGTTTATAGCAGGCCTAAGCTTTTAGCAAGGTGTGGGACAGCTTACAGGAAGTTGTCATTGCAACCTGGCCCTGGATTTCTGATACATATTGCAGAGGGCAGCTAGAGGCCATGCAAAGCTTTGTGGTGTGTCCACACAGGTAATATATTAATTTATCCCCATTTTAAGGTAGGAATGTAGTAGTTTGGTTGGAACAGACCACAAAAATCCTTAAGTCCAACTGACCAAAACAACCAAAGCGCTAAACAACAGCTAAAGGATATTATTGAGGGCACAACCCAAATGCCTCTTGGACACTGACAGTCATGGAGCTTCAACAACCTCACTCAGGAGCCTTTTACTGTGTATGACCACCCTCACAGTTGAGACATTGACGTAGAGAGGGATTTGATATGCAATTTGTCTGAAATCAGACAAGCAACCTGTATTAAAGTGAGAAATTAAACAACAATTTTTGAATTCTAGTCCAGCCCTTTTAATCACAAGGTCATTCTTCCATTCTGATAGTTAGCAAAACAAGAGTTTTAATTTGGTGCTTAATAATTTAAAAAGAGAAGACTGTGTATCCCAACTAAAGAGGAAAACAAGTGCAGTGGTTAAAAAGTTGGAGAAAGAAAAGATGCCCTGCTGGATTTGAGTTCAGAAGACTGGCACGAAGAAGGATCTTGTGATTAAGCATGACTTTGAATGTAGGTCACTTTGGATAGCCAGGTGATTTCTGAACACAACACTTAGCAAAAGCCCTTCTGCTCTTGGTGGATTTAGAGCAGTACAACTCAGAGGAGATAAAGGCTCTAATTTTGACATTTTCTTTTCTTATTTTTTCTCCAGAGACAAGTATTGTTCTACTCCCTTTTCTTCTGTCTTTTCCCCTTTTTCCTTCTTTTTCCTTTGTGTAAGTGATTATCCCCTGTTGTGAGGCAATTACTGATAACAAATGATGCTCTTTTAGTAATATGTTAGGAATACCTTTTCACATTCATGAATTATAAGATGGGAGGGATAAAGTATGTTGTCACTATACCTTAACACCTTAACATTTTCACTTATGAATTGCCTATGAATGCTCCACATTATTTCTAATTTTGCTTTAAAGACTGGCACAGTATAGAAACATACAATTCCATTCAGAAATGCAACCATAAATGTTGAAGAATTTAAAATGCCGATTCGAGAGCTAAAAAATGCATTGAGGACAAATCAACAATTTTGCACTATGATACCAACACATCTTTGAGAACAGGCACAAAATAAGGGTACTTTGGACAGGTAGAGAGCCTTGAGCAGCTGGTCTTCTCCAGGAATCCAAGGGTGTGACTCTGCTGCGATTATTTGAATTGATTCCTGAATAGCAGGGAAAATTTGGCTTTTAACGTATAAATGACTATATTAGCAACTTAATGTTCTCTGTGAAGTGTGTTGTTAAGCTTCTCTTTTTTTTCCCAATATATATATATATACACACTGTGTTGCTAAATCATTTATACATATCTCCCTGACATATGAACACATCTTATAATCAAATTTAATGAAAGCATTTTCCATTAATTATTTCCTTATTCTCAGCAGTGAACTCTTGAATGTATCCCTATGAATGTCATCAGTGTTACTTTACTCCAGCCCAGTGAATGCCATTTTGTGTACATGAAAGCAACTATAAAATTAGCCAGTCTTCATGGTGGAAGTATTAGTACTTTGGTAAAAAGAAGCACGTTGGTTTGTTATCAGAGTAGAAGGTAGCTGAATGAAAGAAGGTTATATTTGCCTTCCTTCCAAATTTGAAAAACAGAGAGATGGAAGAAGGAACAGCAGTTTCTCTGATTGCATTTTTAGGATCTTATCATAGTAAAACAGATAAGGAATCATAGTCAAAATGACAGTGGAATTGTTATTTTAGACAAAGACTTAGCTCCACACACACACAAAAAGCAGTTGCATAAAGTTCTCAGTTCTTGCATCATCAAAACCAAATGCCCCAGAACTGGCTTATCTTAATCCCACAATCGTGTTTTAGAACCTGTTTCTGCTAGTCTTTTCTGGGCATTCAGTGTACCTCGTTGTCATGCTATTCTGCTCTTGGTGCGCTTACTGGTACGATTCCCATGGATTTTTCTTTACAAATAATGCTTTATTAAACATGTTCTCAACAAATTAGAGGTGTGTTTCTAATAGGATGGAGCATTAGTCAGTATGCATGATAGAAACCCCACACAATAGGGGAAAAGGCTGGTTTGTTTAGTCCTCTTTCAGAGCTGTGCATCTCTGATGCCACCTTTCCTGTCTGAGTCAGGGCATTGTCTCTTTTGCCTGTAAACTGTAGGGTCAAGTTGAGGTAAAACTCAGATGTGATGTGAAAGAGGGCAGTTCAGCTCTGTGATGGCAACTTCTGTACAGTATCATTGAGAGGTCATGTTTTTCACCCCATCAGATTTTCATAGGTTGCTTCATTAAAAATTGAGGTTCAACCACGTTACAAAACAGAGAGGCAGGCTGCTTGAAGCTTCTATCAATAATGTATCAGCTCATCTATTCTGATTTCTTCCAAATGTATTGCCTTAGTTATTTTTAGCACAAAAGGGAGTGCATCTAAATATCAGCTCCGTGAAGGGGGAGAAAACTTCACTCCTTGCCACGTTTAGCTAAACAGTGTCAAACACAAAACAACCTTTTGCTCTCATAGAGCTTTTCAGCTAAAGGGGAAAAGTTTCCATTCTCTGAATACTTGTTTTTGTTGCAGCCAAGATGAGCAATTTCTCAAAGCCCTCATTAACCAACGAGGGACACAGCTGTATTCAAGGATCCCTCCAAAGCACTAGTCATGTCAGTAACATGACTAACACTCACTTGGTGATAGCTTATGGGCAAAACACTGAGTAGTGGTCACACCCACGGTGCTGGAGAAATTGCCAGGAGAGAGCACTGTTTAGAAGGCATGGTAATTCCCTGTACCCCTCAAAGTACATGTACATGTAGAAATACTTTTACCATCCTGTTTTACTATCCGTTTAATTTCAGCCAGATTTGAACCATCCCACAAAATATCTTGTTTCAGGGTGTGATAGCTCAGAAGATTTGATGTGAGATCTTGCTGAGATGCCTGTTGTCTTTATAACCATTGCTTTTGCTTAGTGTCTAGTGCCCTAACTTAGAGGAAGAAGGAAAAAAGGACCAAGTTGGTCATGGAGTCTGAGCTACCAATATTCAGCTATTAAAATACATTCTCTAATAATGCCAAAGAGGACACAGAGGCCCCAAAACTTCACAGAATCATGGAATGGTTACAGTTGGCAGAGACCTCTGGAGGTCTTCTAGTCTAAACCCAACCCAATCCCCGCTTCTCAAGCACAAACACAGTTGATAAATCTACATGGTGCTACCTGCAAGGTCTTTACATGTTGTGTTGGCTCTACAGCATTGGTTTCTGCATAATTGGTATTAGTTCCATGGACATTTAGGGGGCAAACTGTCATTTTGCTATCAGAGAAATGTTCAGAAATTAGCAACTCATTTTCTTTAGTTGCAAGAATATGCCCTTCACATCATTTAGCTTCTTTCATCTGCATCAGTGTTGTCTGACTTTGTACTTCTTCTGTGATAAAGTGTTTCTGAGGCTGTATACCAACTTCCAGGGATCCCCAACATGCACCCATGACAATATTTCAAAGAGGAGATGCCTAATACTTCTGAGCCAAGTTCAGAGATCAGGCAGGTGGGTGTCAGGTGAAGTCTCAAAGGCTGGGTAGGGCAGCCACATGTTTTCTTTGTTTAATTCTTTGCTGATTTTCCTTGTCTGTTTGTTTTTGCAGTTGGGTTTCCTGTCCTGCTCCTGAATCACACAGTTTTCTTCCCTATTTGTTCTGTCTCTCTTGTTTGTTTCTGCTCGTTGCCTGACACTGGGCACCAGAAGGCTTTTTGTGATGTATAACCTTGCAACTCTAATTTCAGAAGGTTTTCTTGTGTTAATGCAATGTTAAAATTCCAATGAGCAAGTTGTTAAAATAAACAGGCCAGTAGCATGTTTTTATTTTTTAAAGGAAGCAGAACTATTCTGCAAATGTTTTTAAGGATGTTCTTCAAATAGTTTTCATCTGTGGGGAAATGAGTATGAACTATTCTACTATTAGAAGCTTAGGTATTTGAGCAAGCATGTTCCAGTTAAGGTGTCTGTAGGGTAGCATCTTTGTTACACCATTAGTCTAAGGGTGTCAGAGAAGTAATCTCTTTAGAGAGGGGTAACACCTTTGATCAGACAAGGTAAAGTAGCTGGGAAAGGGGGAGATACTTTCAGAAACACAGGTCCATCGCACAGTCAATATGACTGCCTTAATTCACTCTCCAGTCTCAGATAAGCTGTCAGTAAAATAACAATTTAAATGATGATAAATTATGGTATCTTCAGTGCTGGCGAGTTGAACAAACTGTGAGGGGAAGATGATGGGGAGCTCTTCGGTGCTATGTGGGTGGGTACAGAGAAGCAGAGGAAATAGTTTGGACTTGTTTTATAAATTGTAGATGTTTCAGTAACAGCATCAAGTTACTGTTTTAATGTTATGTCAATCTCTAAGTCTGGAGACGTTATTTGAAATATAATGTGCAGTTTAAAGAACAGTAAGTCATATCTTGATACTTGAGGAATTTCCACACTAAACTACAACTAGCACTGGAGCACAGTGGGACGGAAAGCAGCATGAAGATAAACTTGTAAACTGTGTGCTTGCGGTGACTTTCTTACCATTGCTTTAGGGAAAGTCTTTACTTATTACTCCCAGTCCAAAGCAAAAAGGTTGATCATTCACGGAATGCTGGAGAGAAAAATGCTGTGTGCTAGCAGGGCCCTATCATCAAGAACCATGTCACCTAACGAGTTCACTTTTCTTAAATTAACAGACAACAAATGCTTCTTTTCTTCAAAGACAGATTAACAATGTAATTTACAAATCTCCTCCAGCACAAACAATATCAAACGCAATGTTTATCTGCATTGAACCCAATAGCTTTGCAAATGAGTTTCAAAAGCCATTGAGCAGCACTGTGAATACAGATCCTGCAGATGAATCAACAGTTTGTTCCTAATGAAACAAATGCCTATCAGCACATTAATCAATCTAATCACAGGCAGAAATCATTCACTAAAGAAGTAGTTTAGTAACTTCATTTGGCCGCCTTGTGTCTGGTTGGTGCATGCTTTGTTAAAGCTTCACAGCTCTCCACGCAGTAGTTGAGTTGGTTAATCAAGGAAATCAATGTGAAAAGTTGATATGATTGGTTCCCTGAGGAAAAGGAGACAGAACAGCTCTGTAGCTTTAGTTCTCTGGAGTGGTGTTTTTATTCCCTCCTTCACAGGGAAAGTTCCAGACACAGGGAGAGATGCATCCTGTGAAATTTGCAGAGCTGTGATTCCCCCTCTCAACCTGATGCTTACACAGGCAAGAATTGTACTCAGCACCTCCTTCGTGCATCTCCCTTGGAGTGCATAGGGAGGGCTGTGCAGTTTGTGATGCTCACAGGACCTCAAGATGTCTCTCCCTTCAGACTGACTGCGGACTTAGTATGCACAGAGCAGGTCTAACTCTGGACTGATCACCTGCAGCACCCAGCAAACCTGATGTATAACTCCTGTGGTTGGACACCTCAATTTGTTTTCCTGACATTAGTGCAGGAGAGGGGCATTCTCCTCTCTTTGGATCATTACCTGCTTAGTAATGACTGGCTGCAATACTGCCAGAGAGGATATGAAGCTGCCCAGATCTTCACAGGGAGCTCAGTGTGATCTCAGAAATGAACCTTTGGTGATGTTCAAAAAGTTCCTTAACTTTTTAAAAAATTATTTTGCTCTTCCCTGGGTGGAAAGTCAGCCGTGCTTCAGTGCGTGTGAAGTGCGATTCTCCTTTAGTTCTAGTGCCTGGGGGGCTTTTTGAAGTAGTAGGGTCTGAGCTCTCACCAGCTTATGTCTCCGAAATCCTGGGTAGTCTCAGTGTGCAGTGTAGTGATGGCTGTGAAGTGCTCAGAGGCTGTGGGTCTGTTATAGCCTGTCTGATGCAATACCTTTGCCACAACGAGCTGGTTGTGGGGGGTGTCCTCTGCAAAACAGTGAGGAGCAGATCCATGAAGCCAGACCAGTCAGGCCACAGCTGCTTTCCTCCCTGAGAATCTAGGTGACTGCATAGGTGAGCACTTATTTCACTAGAGCAGATGCAAACCTGAGTGCTTTTTATATTTCTATACCTGTATTAAAATATGTGGCACAATAGTCAGTAAGACAAGTCAAACACAAATGGTGGTGAAAAAAGCATGCTGTAAAATAGGTGTTCTATGAAGTCAGGGGCCCATCTGCTGCTCATCTGGAACATCCCTTCTCTCCACCAGAGCCGTGAATGCTTGGAAATTGCAACAGTTCACTTGAAGTCAGTTTAGGTAAAGCAATGCAGCTTTTGTGGATGTACCATCTTAGGGCAGCTGTGTGATTTCTGCAGTCTGCCGGGGTAAACCTAGGCTCCCACTTTAGGTACAGCTAAAGCAGATCAAAGAGTTGTTCCCACGAGCTGCTTTTCAACCAATTTGACAGGGCAAAAGGATTTGCATTATGGGATCATGGCATTTCTGATCTGATTA
Source organism: Anas acuta (assembly GCF_963932015.1). NCBI lineage: Eukaryota > Metazoa > Chordata > Aves > Anseriformes > Anatidae > Anas > Anas acuta. The sequence continues at coordinate 8,375,875 of NC_088987.1, forward strand.
TAAAATACATTTGGCTATGTCCACAGGAATTAAATGATACAAATCAGTCATTAAACTGATAGCGTATTGAGTGTTTGCTTGTATCAGTTTCAGGAAATTATAATTCTAATGGTCAAAATGGGCTGGTAGAAGTTGGTCAGGTAGGTCACCAGTTCAGATGTGTGTTCTGGTGTATTTTGGTGAAAGGAAGTACACGTTCCTAGGCAGCTATGGATGCAGAGTGGGCATCTGTACACCTGTACTTCTAAATGTCCAATCTGGCCACTGCACAGTATTGTAGCATTCAATAGATGTAGCTTAGTAATAACCTCAGCCATCCCTTAACTATATGATTTAAACACAGCAGTAGATGCAAAAGAAGATGTAGTATTTATGACATAGGATCAGTTCTTGATGCAGTGAGATGTAGTTAACTGAATCAGTGTGAATGAATGAGAAGTGAGATTCACTTCTCTGGGGCAACAGGATGTAGGGTGTGAGCCTTCCTAAATTGAGGCCTAAGACAGGGCTTTCTCCATTTGAACAAGAGTTGGGCTGTTGAAGATGATGCTACAAAAAAAAAGAAATTTTTATCTGTAAGTTTTTCCTGCCTTTCCCTGCTTCAGAGCATAATTTCATTTGTTATTCTAATTTATTCTTTTTAATTCAGAAAAAAAAAAAAAAAAAAAGTTCTTAATTATTCCTCAAACATAGCAATGAAAAGTATGAGTAATTATCCAAAAATGAGACAGGAGTTTAAGAAATATGTAGAGTATCTAACGTCATGATTGCAGTGCTGTTCCTTCATTCTTTGAAAATGGAAATTTTGGAAACAAAACCAATGATTTTATAGGCAATACTTTTACTGGTTCCCTATACTGGGAGGAGATACTGTAAAGATACTGAAATACAAGGAGGGAAGTTATCTGTAATCTTGGCTAAAAGCTGAAAATATAGTTGTGGCAAGTAGTATCGGGCATCACAAAGTGTATTTGAGATGTAAAGTGACAGGAGTGGGCTACAGCCAACACTCCTGGTGCTGTGCTGGTAAGAGTGTAAAAGTTTTGACTCTCCATGTCATGCTCTGACTGCTATCACCAGGGAGTCCCTTGGATAACGTGTGTATTCTCCAGAGGTGTGCAGTCCAGTCCCACCAAAACTGTGCATGCTATGTAGGGATTGCATTGAGTCAATATAGAGTCACTAAATGGTTGAATTTTTAATCTATCTGCAAATGAAATTAACCAGACAAATCCAGATAGGTTCAGTCTAAACAATTCTCCTGACCTGAACATAAATCCTAGGGTGCTAGATTTTAGAAAAATAGGTAGTATCATTAAGTAGTTGGAGAGCAGAAAACCTCTTTGCCACTTGTACTCACAAATAGTATGACAGTCAAGCACGCTAATAAATCTGTACAGGACTGATTTGGAGAAACCTCTGCCCTGCCTTTGCAAACATACCCATGAGACTCCCTTGGACAGTTTGCAGCCTCCCAAGACAGACAGACAAGTAGCTCTGTCTTCATCCTGGGAAGTCCATTTCTCTGTCCCAACATGACTGACACTGTCTTACATGTCCGTGGCAGTGTGAGGATGGACAGAGCAGCACTAGAATGGCCTTTCCTCATCAGCTCACAGGGACTGAGGATTTACATACATGGGGCAACCTGTGGTAAAAGGAAATACTGGGAAAATCTGTCAGGAAAAACCAGCTCTGTCTGGAAGTCTTGTTCTTAAACTTCTGCCTCTGAAGAGAAACATTAGGGAATCCTGAGTAGGTCCTGAGAGGGGCTTTAATACAGAACTTTGGTTTTGTCTCCCCTTTTTGGGTTGCCATCTGCTTTATCACTTAGAGAATGTTAACATTCTTTAAAAATGGGCAGATGGACCTCATTCAAGTTCTGACAGTAACTCTTTGTTATTGGTACAAATAGCTGCAGAGGTATTTAATTACCATTAGTAGTCATCAGTTTGCTGCGAGCTGGTGACATTCAGCATAGTGAGCAGGCTGCATTCTTTGTGTCCAGTGAGTTCATAGAAAGTTAAACCTACTTTTGACAACAGCCTCAAGCTTAGCTACCATTAACCCCTCTTCAGTTACTGGATGATGTGTTTGAACAGTATGAATGATTAATGAAGGTTAAATAGTCCAGTTTCTATCTTAAAACCTTTTGTTATTGGCAAAGGGCAGGGCAACTGCCAAGGTGAGCAGAAATTCAAGTGTTTGGTTTTCACCAAATAGTTCTTGGCTAATTTAAATTATTATGAGGTGGTAAATTCAGAGGGAAATGAAGAGCTATGGTCAACGTATGAAATTCCTTAAGGTTTATCAAAATTAAATCAATCTTGCTTCTGAAATTCAACATCTTATCCTCATCAAACACTGAAAAGTATTGCAGCATGTAAAAACTAGCCCAGCAAAAGAAGAGCATTTGGATTTATTTGTCCTTTTCTTAGCTGAGACAATTATGCCCGTATAGCATTGCATGGGAAGGAAAAGAAAAGTCATCTTATTTATCTGCATGGATCCCCACCAAAGCTAAAAGCTCCTGCAGCAGCGGTGCAGCAGCATTTTTGCACATGGACACAGCCACATCTCCCAGCTGGGAGTCCCTCACCCTAGCTCCCAGCATATCAGTGCCTGTAACAAAAGTGTCCAATCCATACATTTCAAAGCAAAGGGCTGGTCCTCATTTATTCAAAATAACTATTCAGCCCTCAGTAAAATGTCAACTGCCTTAAGAGTTTCCATTGTAATATAATATAACATACAGTCTAAATTATGGGGTCTGAAAAATACTAAAAGGGTACACTTTGATGGTACATGGTGACTTTTGATGTCACTGTGACTACAGCTGGGCACAGTCCAACTGCTGTAGCAGTACATACAGCTCTAATTCAGTGAAGTCAGTTACCTATAGGGAGGAAAGCATATTATCCATACATGATTCAGCATTAATTTTATCTCAGTTTCTGCCCAATATCAGAGCTGCAAATATCTGACTAAATAAAAAGGCCCCTGACAAGGCTGTGTTGGCACTGAAGGAAGAAGTTAGTTAACCGACCACCAGCCCAGCACAGATATCACTGAGATGGGTCACAAATGACTGCAGGGTCGTGCTTTTTCGGAGCAGTGTGGATACGTGTTGAGGCCATGCATCGTGACAAACTGCAGGGTACTGTAATTGCTTAGAAAGGTTCTTTCAGTAGCTCTGGTGTGTGTGGGAAACAATTTTGTGAAAATGTCTGTCACGCACATATACCCTCCAGATATCGTGGGTAACATCTGGACTTGCCTGAGTAATGCTTCTTGCATTGTTTTCTGTTTTCCAAAGCAATCCAGTGCCTATCCCAGGTAGTGCACTAATTATTAGTTAGGAGAGGATTAAAAAGACACAGCTGTGCCTGATGTGAGTCCCATGCTCCTGCTGTAGCAGTACATACAGTTCTAGCACAGCCTTTTTGCCTTAATGAAATGTCTAACCCTGGGGTGTGTGCCTCTGAGTCAAATGGGACTCGAGTTAGCTTTGGCTGAAGCAAGGACTGGCATGTGATTGCTCCACTTGAGTTCTGGAGACCTTCCTCTGCAGCTTGTTCTGCTTCGTCATGAAACACTTGTGCATCTTGTTTCCTAAGATACGTTCTGCGTGGGAGCAGACTCTGTGAGTCAGACCAGCCCTGGTTTGATAGGTACTGGGTCTAACAATTCAGGAAGTCAGTGTTCAGATGTAAATCGGCATCCAATTTTTCTAAAATCACGATATGTTAAACCTTACTGGAGAGACATTGCAGCAGGAGGTGTGCCAAAGTACCAGGTCACACCATGGGGTGTGTGTGGGTAACCAGCTGGTCATGCCAGAGGAGCAGGCTGGTTCCTCACAGGCTGCTTTCACCACTGTGCCCCATTAGGAGGAGGACATGTCTGAGACACAGCTTGGTATGGTGGGGACATCCTTTCCTCACATCCAGAGTCCAAGAGAGATGGTGGCTGTCTTGCTGTGCCTTGCAATGTGGGTGCTGTGAAATGGAGGCCAGCTGAACCGATGTGTCACCATGACCACCAAGACACACGGCAGGTCTGTTCATAACAGCTCTCCAACCACAAGTTGTGCACCCTAACTTTTTAAAACAGGCCCCTCAACAGCAGTTCAGGGTAGATTACCACTGACCAAACAGAATTTGTGACCACTTGGCATGCAGCAAGAAGAGGAGTCTACCTTAATTCTCCCAACGTCAGTGTTCAGTGGTTTTCAGGTGCTGAGGCCTACATGAGGTCACAGGATTAAAGAGAAGTCAACCAAACTGTTCCCAATCAGTTCCTACGATTTCCTTAACTCTGTTCTCTTCTGACACCTTTCTAGAATTAGGGTGTTTTCTGACAGCATCCTTTCCTAAATTTCTGGGCAGCCATTAATTCTTTTCTGACTCATGTGCTTTTAACAGTTAAGCTGAGAATGTGAGGTATATCTTTAAAAGCAAAACAAAACAACATGAAAAACTATTAAATTGAGAGCTTTGTATGGTGTGCACCTGAAGCTTAGAACAGTTGCATTTAACCATATTCATGTGACCAGTGTGAGAGCATTAGGTGAAACAAATTACCAATTAATATTTTGTATTTAAGTAGAACTGTGCACTGAGTCACTATGAAGCGTCTTTGTATGTTGCCACGAAGAAATGTTCTTGTTGCTATGTTTTGGAATACTTTTATTTATAAGCATGGTTCCAAGGGCACAACCTTTGCAGCTTGATGGCAGTCTGTATATCTGGCTTACTCCACCATGGAAGTAGATGCACGGCTGTCATTTGCTCGACCTGAGTAGCAAGTAAATTTGGATGGTTAGATCTTTGCAAATGCTGCAGCTGATTTTCTAAAAAATTCTTATTCTTTTATGACAAGTTGCTTATGTTGTGTGGACACCCCTCCATTGTTGGTTGAACTATCTGATTGTGGCAGGGATATTTATGGAAATGTTTAAGTGAATGTTGGAAAATATTTACAGAAATAAATTTTGATCTCGAGGAAAAAAAATATATAAGCATTCAAAGCTGAAAAAATGTGCTGCTTAGAGCACTGTAGCACTTCCCATCCTTTTATGATATACCCTTTCAGTGTCTGTCCATCTGAGCTACAGATAGGGAATCAAAGAATAAAGAATATATTCTTCCAAGTTCACGAAGAATATTTGTGGCAGAGAGTGCCAGTATCCTAAACTCTGTATTTTCATATCTGTCTGGGAAATTTTTCAGAGTTGCATGATATGACCTGTATGGCCAGGTTTAACAGACATCAGGGCCTGCAAAAAGAAAATGATACAGAAGTCTACCCAATAAATTGTTGGCCTAAAATTACTTGCCTGGTCAATTATTATTATTAATTCAGTCTTACTGACGTATATAAGAAGGTGGAGAAACGGTAAACATATGTTCAGAAATAGATGGTTAGAGTTCTGTTTACTGTCCTTCTGGCCAAATTATGGTTGGCTCTTAGGAATAGGATAAAACATCCATAAGTTTGGAAAGAAGGAAATTTATCCCATTATATAAGGCAGCTAATGAACCACCTAAGGGTTTATTAATATGTACAGTGTATAATATTTTAAAGAATGATTAGGAGGGCTGAATCATGCTTCAGCAGCCATTTTTGTGGGGAGTAGTAGAATTTTAATTAGCTTCATATTCATTACTCACCTGATACATAGTCTCTAATTGCACCTTCAGTGTATTTTGCTGTCTGTCACTGGAGCTCACTTTTATTAACTATAATCATTGAAGGTTTTATGAAGCCTATCCATGGTATACGAATTCCACAGTGCAAATGAATCACTCAGCCTTACAAAACTGTCATGAACATTTGCCAGTAGGCAGGAAGAGTTTTTGCTTGCACTGGCATGGCAATTACGAAAGGTTGAAAGAAAACGTGATTTATTTGACCACCAAGGAAAAGCCTGCTAAATTTTGCAAGCTTAAAATAATTTAGTGGGGGAAAAAAAAAAAAAAAAAAGGAAAGAAAACCAAGTGTGCATTTTTTTCTAATCCCGTTTCTATTTTTGTTCATTAATTATATCCCATTTGATTAGCATAGGATAAAAATTCCTGTGACCAGTGTGCTTCTCTGTCCATGTAGGTACACTGAAACTGTACATGCAAATAAAACGTATGTTGTTTTTTTTTTTTTTAATTTTACATGAAGGTGTTCATTCCCCTTATTTTCAAAGTATGAGCTTCAGCATCAGCATTGAAGCCCACAGACTTGTAATCACTTTGGGGTGGTTACTGTAAGAATTGTTCCCTGTTACTGCTGTGCCCTGAGTCCCCCAGACCTCACTAACACCTCCCTGCCATCTTCCTACTGCATCCACTGAGAAACATCTTTCTCTGTTTTACATAAATTTGTCCATTAACATAATGTGTCAATAAGAACAGCACATAAAATTACCTGTGACAAATAGTATCATAGCCATAGACTTTCATCCAAGTGTCTGTTGTTCATAAACTTTTTTTTCATCTTTTAATAATATAGGTGGTTCTCACATAAACCTAAAATGAGTTATCTGGGGATTCTGCTTGAAGTGCTGACCTTGCCTTTATTCAGTCAAATTCCCAGTAATAAAGATGAAAGATTTGCCTAGAGTAGACTTGAACTGGGATTAAGGATGTCAGTTGTCAGTGATTTTTGCCTGCAAAGTACTGTCACTAGATGCTTCTGTCATATAGAAATGATAATAAGCAAGTAATTAATGTTTGCAGTATTAATCATATTGGGGCTGGAATTCTTAAAGAGATCATGATTTTCCTTCAATTTCTCAATTGGCCATTAAACAATTGTGAACTGGTACTGCGTGTCTTTCTCCCACTCAGAATATGTCAATCAAATAAAAAGATTAAAATAAGTAAGTTGTGCTTATGCACCTACAAAAGAAAGAAGCAGATGGAAGAGTGATTTGGCCTGATTTTTTTTTTCTTTGTTGGTATACCACCTCCAAATATGAAGTAGAAAGTAATATCAGACAACAAGCTGTTCTTCAGTGCTTCTACCCAAATTACATTGAAATTAGTAGAGAATTTTCCAAAGGGAATTGGTTTGGATCGGAAATTACTAAAACTCGCTGTAAGGAGTTTGTAATAAATATACATACTTTGTAAATATATGAGTAAAAGTATATGATTGTCTTACTGTTGGCAAAACCCCTCCAGGTCTTTAAATCTTTGCTGACTCTCAACTGAGAAAGGCTTTTGGATGAAATGATACAGGGAAGAAGTGGTTGCAATTCTAGAATATATTGAGGCAAATTAAACCCAAGTCTGGCTCTGCATGCTGAGATCACACCTCAGAAGATATCACTATACTACGATGCCAAACAGCCTTCAGTTTGGCATCAACCCACATGTAGGGCATGGAGAATTCATCAGTTCTCTCCTCTTTGGCATTCCCTTGAAGACCTTGTAATTATTTTTCTGTTTTAGCATTGCTGTGTTAAAACCCTATTCCCATGGAAATAAGCGGCAAAATTGCCATTGAGCAAAGCTGGGCTGGTGTGGGGATGAGGACATTTGAAGGACAAGGTCACCATGATGGATCATAAATGTTACTAATAGTGTTTGGCGGACTCAGGGTTGGGTGCTACCACCAATGCCTTCATCTGCTTGCTGACCACTGTTGCTATCTCAGTTCTGTTGAAGTAGATGCTGATTTTTTCATAAATTCACCATTAAGATATGTTTTTTTGAGAATACATACCCCATCTTAAAATAAGTAAATGACAATCAATCATCCTTGTAATGTTCCCAGATAATTAGCCACTGGGCCTGTCTAATTACTTCCATGAAACATGAGTTGTCTTTCTTAGATTTCTGCAATATGGTCTGGGAAGTCTCAAGTAACACAGCCATTAGCCACCGACTGGTCAACGGTGATGACTAATAAAGTTTATTAGTTGTAGTTGAATGAGGGATGGTAAAATATGAATATGCTCCTTACTTTCAAATTATTTATTATTTATTTTATATTACTTCTTTCCACAGTAGTGATTACCTTGTTTTAATAATATATCAATGTGATCATGTATACATGAAAAAATATACAGGTTCACTTTGCATGGGGCTAGGAATTCAAAAGAGACAAGCAGACAAGTCTGTAGAGAAAGACAGCAAATGGGGTTGGGGAGAGTTTTACAACTGCATGTTAGAGTTTGTATTTAGTGGCTGAACCAACTTTTCTTGGTGAAATATTTCCTTTAAGAAAAGGGACTAGACCATACGTTTTGATGATTTTTCTTCATTTATATAATTCAATCTTCAACTGTTCCTGATTTCTCCTGCTTTGTATGCAACTGCCTTTTGCCAATATCCTACAGAATCTGAAGAGATACAGAAGTCTTAGTCCCTGGGAAATTCTAAATTGTATTTAAAAGTTTATTTCAAAACAATTCATCTGAGAGGAAGTCTAGAAAAAAAAAATATTTTGGAACATTTAAAGACTTCACTTTGACATTTCAAAAAAAAAAAAAAAAAAAAAAAGTAAAAGTCCTGTTCTGCCTGACTGAACACTTGCTGAGGGCTCATCATCATGAACCTTCAGCTGTGAGGTGTGCCACATCATGGTATTGTATTTGTAAGCCTGAATCTTGATGGCACTGGTCATAGGGATGCACCCATTTCTTCCTGGGAGAGCTTTTGTGAATCTCAGTAGGTGACTGCCTGCTTTAGGGGTTCCTAGATGCTTTGCAGACCTGGGTTTCAGCCCTCAGAGGACAGAGCCCACAGTCCCTCTTATACCCTGCCTGTTCTAGGCAAAAATCTGAGGAAACCTTGTTGGAATGATTAGCTTTACAAAAGTTGCCAAGATAGGACATAGTCTGTTTAGGAGGTCTGCAGAAGAGGGAACAGCCCACGCAGCCTGTCGCTGGAGGTCTGTTCTCTTGCCTTCAAGTGTAAGACTCAGCAGGGGTTGTCAGGACCACGTGGCAGCTGCACTGTAGTGCTGCACTGGCCCTGTTGGTTGTCTGCAGCTCTCTAGGTGTGGCACAGCTAATCCTCTTTGATTTTTAATGAAATCATTCCTCTGATTCCTTTGCTGAGGAAATCTTTTCCTTGTGCTTGCATCTGGAACCTCAGAGTAGAAGGTGCCTGCTCATCTTGGATTTTGTTCTTCATTATCAGCTGTGCAGTTCTGCTCAGAGTGGGTTTGTTTCCCATCTGCAGATCTACATCTCTGAGCACAGCCACATGGTTTGTGCTCCACAGGAGCCTGCTCCACCTTTGAAAGTACCAGCCCATGGAAGTATAGATCAATTATACTTTTTCTGAGATTATTATGTGTTTTGTGGTGTTCTTGTGCTGTCTCTTACATTGAGGTGCTGATCTGGGATGCTAAATGTTTTGGCCACAGGTATGGCTGCAGGGCTAATGACAGTATCACAAGAAATGCAGAGAAAATGGGATGGCCGTCAGCAGATAGCTTGCAAATATGTCCCTTCACAGGCCCTCAGAAAACTGCTTTAAAATGCACAGCTCTATGAAAAATTATGGAAAATAACTGGAAAATTGCACACAGTTATCCATTGCTCTACAAATATGCTTTACATGCTTGAACTGCAATAAATATGTAGTTCCAAGTCACCATTCTCTTGCTGTAGCTTCAGGTAATTCTGGTAATTGATTGTCAGCCTCTACTACAGGATAAATCATCGCTTGAGGATATTCTCAATTCTTATTGGAAATCAGAGGAGAAATCCTGGCATCAGTGGGATTTTGCAGCTCATTTCAGTGGGAAGAAACCTTTTGGTCCACATTTTTCCTTACTCTGTTTTAGCTGAAAAGATCTGCATGAAAGGAACAAAGAGCCCTAGAAGACATGGCAGATCTCCATAGACGCTCAGCAGCCTTTATTCTGTTGTGCCCCTGGAGAATCCCTCTCTATGGGTAAAGGCAAACCCTTCTACAAATTGCTCTTTTTGTGTGAAAAAAATTGGCTCACCATCCCTGAAATCAGGGAAATGGATTAGTCAAAAGAATTCATGTTCATGTGCAATGAATATGTTTAAGATCCACTATGGCATTCGACTCCAACTGTGTATTGGGATCAGGCCAAAAGTACACCTTTCCCATGGCAGCTCCAGGAGATGAAGAATGAATCAGGGCTGGATTTCTGTATAGGTAAAGTAGGTCACTGCCTACTTTAGAGGGAAATTGAAGACAACAAATAACATGTTTCATATGAAGTAATTGTTATTCACAGACAATAATTACTTCCTATTAAAGTTGGTAAGAGTTGCAAGTCAGATTTTCTTGGTATCCTGTAGAGTTGGGAGGTTCATAGGGAAATGCAGCATTCTGCTGGTTTTGTTGTTGCTGTCTTAAGCTAACAAGACCGCATTTTGCAGCTTGGTGCAATGCCAAGTTAAGAGGTTTTTGGTATGGACCTGTTCTTTCACAGTGTAGGAGGTTGGAACCTATAGACCAGGTCAATCCCTGCTTTCAATCTATTACACATTGTAAGGTAAACTTTCTGACATTAAATGCCATTTGTACGTGACATTTGTGTCTGCGTTCACCCAAGGTCATTTGGTGCTCCAACTGACTTTGTTTAGTTTGAGTTTTGAATGCAGTTTGGTGATAATGAAATACAAAGGATGACCTGCACTGATCTGTGGAGTGGGAGCTTCATCATCTCAGCCCTGCAGTTCCGTTTAATCCGATATACTGAAATTATTTAATTATTCTTATATTAATTTGAGGTATATTGAAATCAACTGGAGCATCATGTCAACCTTCAACCCATCACTCCTCATGCCGTAGCTCAGAGCCACACGTAAGCAGAAATGTGGCATTTGGTTTAATCCCTTGGTGCAGGCAGGTCGGGAACTCCCACTGTGTTAAGTACTAATGCATGCAGCGTTAGTGCTTACTGTCAGGAAATTCCCCAGTTGTTGGAGACATGGGTAGCGTGTTTAGATGTGTGGATGTATTTATACATTACTGGAAAACAGGAATTTTTAAAGGAAGCATTTCAAATTGTACTTTACAGACTTTTTATTAATTTTAGAATGATAAACGTGGAAAAATAGCTCTTTGATTTCACACTGTAATGACTCTGTGGGGCCATGCAACCCTGGGATGAAAGCAGGCAAATTGAACTATCACTGGGGAAAGTGTAAGAGAAAATATCATAAATTAGATAAAGGAACTGTGATGTTCTTCTGATAAGATACTCAGGACTGGTATTTTTAGCTAAGAAATTCAAATACTAGTTATTTTATGGTGTGAAATCCATTTTTGTAAGCTGCATAGCATTCATGCAGAGTACTATCTAGAGAATGCACTGTTTAGACTCCAAAGGTGTGAAGACTCTGGGTGCTGTGGTGATAGCTGACTCAGGAGCCAAGTGGCAAACTGCTAGCAAGGTTACAAACACTGCTTCTTCTGGTTTTCCAACTACTGTGATTCAGTATTTGTGCTTCTGCAATAGCAGTGCTGCTACCTCCCAACCAGCCGGGCTCTACCTCAGGAGTTTCCAGAATTTCACAAGGCTCTGGGCAAGTGAACCACTCTTCATTCTATCTCCTTCTGTACCCAAGCTCCTAAGTCAGGTGCTCTGGCCATTCCCACCTCTCACAGGTCAGCAGTCAGAGGTCTGTGTAGGCCCATTCCTCTGATTTAGGTATCCAATGAAGGGGCCACAAACTTAAAATTATCCCGAGCATTTTGGAAGGTAAGGACGATGCTTTTTCTTGTGGATTGTTATCAGTGTGGTTTGGTAGCTAGGTTAAAGGTCTAACGACCTCATCTCTGTTATTGCCTCTTGCATCACTTAGGTCAACTCATTTCATTTCTGTTTGTTTTCAGTTTCCAACTGAGATAATTCTAGAGACCCACTTCTGTGTTAAAAGCTTTGATGCATGTGGATGTAAATTATGAAAAGTTATTATTATACATTCAATCACAAACTTTAAACTGTTGAACCATCCAACATCCAAAGAACTAGTGCTGAAAAAGGAACTGAAGAATGTTTTTATGCATTATCAAAATAGCATAAATATTACGACCATCCTCCTTGAAATTAGAAAGAATAATTTGAAACACTTCCTAGCACTGGGCAGGAATTGGGCAAATGCACAGATGCCTCTGGAAATGAAATCCAGGCAGAAGGGAAAATACTCCCTTGTTGTACAGAAAGGAACTGATGTTCATATGTTTGGGAATTTACACAGATCCTCATTCAGTAAGGCACAGCAGCAGGAGCCACCTGCAGATACGGCTGGGGGCACACAAGAGAACGGGTATATCCTCCACATACCAGCTGTCCCTTGCAAGAAGCAGTCTCCTCTTCACCCTCCTCTGAATGCCACAAGCTAGCTTTTTAGTTTAATGATCTTTAAAAAAAAATGGTTTATTTAAAAGAGAAAAACTTCCTGCAAATAATTAACTGCCAAAAATGACCACTTGGGAGTTTTATATTGATTTATTCCTCTCTCCACCAAATGCTTCTGTTCTGTATCTTCCACTTGCTACATTATCACATGTCTATTTTGCATATTGGGGTTATGAATTTGCCTTTTCAGCTGTCGTAGGCTATTTGCGTATCTCGATTGTTGATAAAAAAATATGACAAATTGTTCTTGGCAATGGAAAGGGAAGGGTTTTAATGATAAATGGGCTTTGCGCTGCCAGTGTATATTCCACACTCCCTACAAATGCCATCTCCTGAAAAGTTTGCTGCTGTCTGACAAAACAGTTTCTTGGACTTAGTCTTAAATAAAAAGAAAACACAAAAAATAAATTAATAAACATTAAATAGCAGAGGCTTTTTTTTTTTTCCTCATCACTTGTCATTCTTTAAGGGCTTTCTTTGACAGCAGGACAGTGCCCCAGATTTCCCAAATCTTAGAAAGCCTGGAAAAGGTTAATTGGAAAAGTCAGGGTTGCAGTTGGATAGTTAGTGCAGCTGTACTCTCTCTGCTGCTTGTTAACATTTTCTCAGTGCCTCAAGGCCCCACAACTCCGTGTCACCGCTGTCGCCAGCGCCCTGGCTGTGAGTCCACTCCCCAGCCTCACTGGCTCCTCATTTCTGTACGCTTCACTTTGCTGAGCCACTCCGAGCTGGCGTCATCCATCTAGTCACAGCTCTCTAAGTTTGCCATGTGCACTGACCCTGTGCTGACCCTGAACCATGATACAAACTATGGGATTGTAATTAATCTCTAATTACCCACAATACCTCGCTGGGTATTCAGCCTGCTGTTCAGTTGTATTCCCAACCAATTCAGTCATCAGTGGAGCATTCAAATTCGGCGCAGCTCAGCGTTTAGAAACCAAGGGCTTCACTAATGTTGAGTGGCTGGGCTACTTAGAGGCTGTGTCCACCTTGCTTTGCTTGGGCAGAGCTCCATTCAGGCAGTGCAGAGTCAGTCTCCGGCTGTAGCTTGACCAATTGATGGTGCAATGCTCGCATTCATGTTTCACTGTTCAAAAGACAACTCAGCAGGCTGCGTGTGACACCAGTCATTTATCTCTATTAGCTCTTGCTTTCACAGCTAGTGTATTTCTCCTACCGGGGACAGGAGGAGTCTATCATCAACTCAGCAGATCTTACTTGAATGCATCGCTCCTCTTTTAATGTGTTCTTGCTTCTGTCCAAGTGGTGGGATCTAGGAAGGATAGTTCCTTGGAAAGATGCCCTGAGGAGAGCTGAGCTGAGACAGGGAACTGGTGCTAGGGTTGTGACGTGCTTTTGCTCTTGAGCTCCCAGTTAAATCAAACCTCTAAGGGGAGAGATTCAATCTGAGTATGAGTGTAGGTGCTGCTGCAGACTGTAAGAGTAGTTCACTCCGGTTATCCCACAAGGATCTTCTACTCCTTTTTGTACAGCAAATGCAAAACCATTATACTGCATTCCTTGACTGCTGGATGGAGCACTCAAGAATGAAGGCACCATGTAAGAAGAAAAAGCTTCTTACCATGTAAGAGGAAAAGCTTCCCTCCCTAACTCCCATTACTTCAGCTGGCAAACATTTTACCAAGTGTAGCTCTTCTGCTATCTTGCATCTCCACCATTTTTCCTTCTCACCCTTCAATTTGCCCTCTGCTCCAGTATCTCTTCAGAGTTTCAGACATTCTTGCTTGGAATTGGGAGAGAATATTTTGATACAACTCTGTTTGAACAGGATGTGTATATGACACACTCACCAAACCACACCAAGTGCCAGTGTAAACTGGTGTGACTTCCCAGTAGCCAGCCAGCAGAAGCTGCCAGCTCTGATATCCTGGGGTGGAGCCAGGACTTTTGGGGCTGCACTTCCTCTGTCTTGTGCAAGTGGTGTCCCTTGGCTAGGTAAGGAGCCTGGTCTCCTCGCTGGCTGTCAGTCCTCTTCCTCAGCCTGTAGGGACTTTTCCTAGGATGCCCTGGGCACCCTATAAGTGACACCAAAGAAATGAAAAGTAGACACATTACGAAAACTAGAAACAAATGAAAAGTCATAGAAAAAAAAATCAAAATGAATTTTAATTGAAAATTCCTGTTTTTAAGTGGAATATCAATAAATGTATCAATCTTCATTTTAAACTACTTATGTTCATTATTTTCTATAACTCCACTGAGAAACTGTCCCTAGATCATATTGCCTTGAGAAGTCTTCTGATTTCCAGCCTAAAGTCATTAATATTTTACCTACTTTGTACCTGATGAATGCAAAATACATCCATTCTGACAAAATAATTAAATAAACAAAGCATTCACTATGAGAAAACACGGTTATGTTAAAAATCCTGTCATTTTTACTTATCACGGCTTGATACCTGGATCATTAGGAGCTGTCTTTCTCTATGCAACAGCTCTTCCATGCCCAGTACCTGGCAGCTGCCTCAACTCTCTGAGGTAACAGTTGCTGTGGTGACTATTTTGCTCTTAAGTATTCATGATGTATGAAATGATCACACTAAACCTGCCTAACTTGTCTGTGTATTATACATGGTAAACCTGTTCTTTACCAACAATAATGTGCACTTCTCATCTTTGCCAGCTCTCACTCAGTGGAAATGGCATTTTTGTTCCAGACGTATTCCATTTATGCCATTTGACTTGGCTTTAACTTGGGGATTTATTCCTTGAGTGCTTAACAGGAGCATTTGAGGGAGGGAGAAAGGGGTTGTCAGCAATCCCACAAAGCCTTCAGCTTGGTTGTGTGACACACTCCCGGGGCGAGATGCTGTCACCCAGTCAATCAGCCATTAGGCATGTAATTATGGCAACCAGTCATGAGACAGTTCCTAATTAACAGTTATTTTTCTCGGCATACTACTGTTCTCAGCATCTGAAGCAAAATGGATAATTAAGACATTGCCTCCATCTACCTGGTATCAACCATCAGTTGTCTGTTGTCCTACACTCGGCTCTAAGAAATACCCTGGTGTGCCCATTGGTACAGCATGTTCACATACTCTCTCTTCTTTTACTCAGTTCTCTGCACCCCATGCCAGGTGCAGGCAACATTTTCACCTGGAGGACATAGCAAAGACACCTTGAAATTGTTCACTGAGCATCTTTTAAATATTCTGTCTTTGTTTTCATCTCTATATGAAGTCTTAATATTTTTCTGTAGAGGCTGTTAGTCATTAAAATTGTTGTGTTAATGAAAAAAAAAAAAAAAAACAACACAACCTGCTTACATTTGTGTTGGTAATTCATCAAATTAAATAGCTGTACCTGCAGATGAGGTCCAAGACACAGTCATGTCCCAACTATGATTGTTCTTTTAGTGACCTTCAAATAAATCATCTCCAGAATTGGAGAACATAGGAGCTTTATCCATGACCAATGTGGATGTATGTTGTATGTGAACCTTTGCTGCATTTAAAGAACGTTTCTCTGTTTCTAAGCTAACTCTTAAAAGAATGTGAGTAGCACTATTAAATAATCCACCCATTTATAATGTACAAATAAATGTTTCTTTCTCTCATTATTTAAAATGACAACTGACTCAGGTTATTCTACTGATGTGCTGAAGACTCCGAAAGAAAGAATTAAGCAAAAAAACAACACCCAGTGTTTTTCAGCACCTGGTAATGCAAGCATCTGATAAAAACTCATGGACCTGTGATTCATATTTGGCCTGCTTTTGACCCCTGAACTTTGTGTAGTGATGAAATTTGAACAGAAATATTTGTGTATTTCAACAGTTGGTTTTAAAAAGCCACATGAGATGCAGTTAGCATGACTTTCTTTTTTTTTTTTTTTTAATTTGCTTTTTCTTTTCTGTATCTTGTTCATGCAATTCCTTTTCTGTTAGGACAGATTTCACGCATTGAGGGGCTATCAAGCAGCACCGAGAGTCATATTCTACTCTTGAATACTTTAACATATGTATGACCTTGGGCAGTAAGTGAAAAGTTTCTTCACCTATGTTAGAAGTGGGCATAAAAGTGAGGTAAGTCCCAGCATGGAGGCTGTGTGATGAGGTAATTGCCTGTAGGCATAAGCGGGGGTTTGTGGATCAGTGGTGTAATTCTGGTGTTGCTGAATAGAAGGAATTATTCCATTGATACACAATAGATCTTATTGTAAATCTGCTTATTTTGTAAGTTCCTCATGAACAGGTACAGAGGTAGGTGGTAGATTATGACTGAGAAGCAATATTGTGAATTCTTTTGATCTGTTTAAAAACAAAACATTTCAGTTAAAGCTTCTCACTTTCTTTTTTTTTTTTTTTTCTTTAAATGGCAAGCAGAGGTGGTTCCAGGTCTTATGTTTGTGAGCAACTTTTACCTAAATTTTCTTAAATTCATTATTAAGAGTCAATCTCTGGTACTCATGATTATTTTCTCAAAGCTTCGCTAATCAGTTGGATAAACTTATTTCTGGAAAGAAAGCAAGAAATAGAATCCATCTTATTTCTGAAATTAAAAAATAAAAATTAAAAAAAAAAACTTTTTTTTTCTCCCTTGTTGAGTCAGCTAGTTGTTATTTGTGGCCCACACTGAAAGGTCAGCTCTCTGTCCAGAGGTACCAATTCCTTCTCACAATTCTTCCTTTTTGTTTTATCACGTTAAATAATTCTCAACCTTAGAAAGTAGAGTTCAAAATCTGTTCTCTAGATTTTAAGAAAACGCGTTCTTGTTTTGGCAGCCGTTCTGAAAAGTACTTGTTCAGCTTTTCTAAAGTTACTTGTCCTGTTAGAGTGGAGTTTCTTGGCCTTCAACTGTGTTTGGGCAGGCAGGGGGAAGCAGGAGGTGATTTTTATGACTGTTCACTGTAGTGCAAGAATCACCAATTTTTCAGTCAAGGACTTGAAAAATGGTCAATCTTGGAAAGGTTTTACCTTTCCTGGACATGGAAGCAGGGGTGGGATCTGGAACATGTGGGCCTGTTAGTCTGTTTATTTTGATTGCTGTGGTAGTAACTGCTGTGGTGAACCTCCAGCTTTTCCTCATGTGCCTTGAATTTGGAAAAAGATCTTGACAGCCCAGTAGTAAACAAGCAGCAAATTCCTACTGATTAAGAAAAAACTATTTTCCATGTTGTAATGAAAGATATATAACATTTCCTGCAGCTGGTGGGGAAAAGGTTAAGACAAATCTGGAGAGAAAAGGGAAATGCTCCAGCTGGCTGCAGACAGCAGGTATACAAAGCCTTGGCTCTCAGAAGAGAGGTGCTCTATTTAGGGGCTACAGACTTGTAGCTAGAGCCTGAACAGCAGGGTTCAATGAAGCTCAAACGAAAGGAACCTACAAAGGTTTACTAGAGGGTGATTCTCAGATGCACAGAGGGCAGAACTTATTAAAGATAAAAATGAATGCAGGAAAGGGTGGCTGGAGTAAACCTTTCCACTGACCTTTGTTGTTTGATAAGGCTGCAAGGAACCAGATATTATCCTTCGGACATTTTGACTGGAGTTTGGGACTCTACATTGTCTGTACCAACAGCAAAGCCTGGGTAAAACTCAAGAGCCTAAATAAAAAACAAGCAGTTTAGTCTGGGGCCAGAAGCATCAGTGAAAAGCCCACTTTGACCTAATAAAAGTCAGCTCTAGAGATGGAGTAGAGATACTGACAAATATAGTTCAAAACAAAGACGAAAAGATCCTCTTTTCTTCCATTGTTTTTACAGTGTATTTCTGTTGCAAGCATGGAAATTTGGATTGTTCCCCATAATCATTCAACTGACGTTTCATACAGCTGTCAAAAGGCTCTTCTGCCGTATTTTGCCTTATTTTTTCTTTATTGATTTTTCTCTTTAAGACTTTAATTCACTCTTCTTCAGTCGCTACAGTTAAGAGAGATATTCTGTAGATCACATAGAGATAACATTCCAGCCTACACTAGGTCACTCACACCTCACATAAGAATACAAGTTTCCTGCAGACAGCTAGTCCTTTCCTGATTTTCAGGCCTTTTTGCTCCATCTTTTCATTTTTCTTTCTCCCTTAGTATTTGGGTCTTAATCTTTCTTTAGACTTATCCTTCATGCTGTGCTCATCTGAAATGTACCAATAATTGCTGCTACCTATATGTGGTTTGATCATTCTGTGCATTCCTTGTTGAAACTATCAGTGAAACAAGACATCTAAAATATGATTCTGCAGAGTTAAGGTAATATTTTTGGTGTCTGAAATCTCTTATAAATTGTTCTGTAGACATTCTGCTTTTTAAAAGAAAAAATGACAGCAACAACCCAACCCTAATGACATATTTCAGTGTAATGCTGTAATTTCAGCCCCTGCCATGAACTATTGCTGCTGTACAGTAAAGTATTTTGCTAGTATACGGTGAAGTGATTTCTAGTAAGGCGTTTTCTCTTTATTCCATCCTTCCATCGGCAAAATTCCCATCTCACCAATTCCAATGTATTGAAAAGAAAATACTCATGTGAAGCACATTATACACCATGTGAGTACCATACAGACAGTAAAGAGGAGCTGTTGTAGTTTCACCTGGTTTATCTTTGGATGTTTTTGAAAAGGCAGAAGATGAAGGTGCTTCTTGCCTTGAAGTGGATGAAGTATATCAAGTGCACGATCTGTTTATTGGTGTCAATGTTTTTAGCTTGTTCCTGGATGTGTACAGAACAATGGGAAACGTTTATCTGCATCTGCACTAAGAAGCCTTTTCCCAGGAGGTCAAATATCTTTTTAATAAGTCTTTTTTTTTTTTTTTTTCTCTCTTCTACTGTTTTCTGCTTGTTGGAAGTCTCCTGCTTAAACAGTCTTTCTGTTCTCTGTAGCTCATCACAATTAATTTTAATGGCAATTTTATTCTTCACTGGTGGGTGCATTTCTGTGGCCCTTTGTGTCTGACCAATTCCAATGCCAGTTGCTGTCAGTTGGCTGCCATGTAAGAGTTTGTTACAGTATGAGTCAATAGGGATAAGGTGGTCGGTGGCTACCGTAATGGTTGGGTCATTGCTTGGGAAGCAGGACCTCAGACCTCTGCACCATTGAAAGCTGAGGGCACTGGAGGGGTGGCTGAGGACCACCATGCTGATTTTTAGGTCGTGGGTGGCCTCCATTTCTGAAATTGGTAGGCGTGAACCAGAATTGAGCTCTGGAGCTCTAAGCCACAGAGCTTCCATGGTTGGCAAGTGCAGGGCCGGAAACTCAGATGAATAGAGCCCTAAATGTTTTTTTGTTTGATGCTCATGTTTAACAGAAAATGATGAATCCATTAGCAACTCCTTCCGCTGCCAAAAGAAACAGACTTGCACTTGTAGATTGCTTTCATTCTGTGCTATCAAGCCACTGCATGCTCAGTTTCTGCAAAGCCGACAGTCATCTATCACTTAAAAGTGTTTTTTTAGAGGTACAGTCATCTTTGTCTTAAGTGTGTTTATGTGTCTGCTTGAAAGTGGCTCATTAAAATATTACTGACCCTGTTGAGCATCTCAAACAAAATCCATAGTGGAAAACGTCTTATTTTGTGTTTGTTTTGAATTATTTCAAAGTTTGTCACTAGTTTCATAAGACAGTGGGATGTTTGGAATGATTTTTGTCTGCTATGGTGTGTCAAAGGGACTAGATAGCGCGTATTATACATGGCATGAAAAATATGTCAAGGGAGACCACTGAGGCAGTTCTCGATTTGTAAAGGGGTAAGAGCGTTTGTGTCCCATTGTGCTTACTCAGGCAAAACTCCCAACAGTCCTAAGTATCCCCCTGAAAGCAGCAGGACTCCTGAATATGTAAAGGATCCAGGATCAGATGAGTAATGTCTCTAGAAACAAAAAAGTTCTGAACTAAAGGTTTTTTTCTTCATGAGAAACATTATCCAGCATAGTAAAAACATGTGTATTTATAGCCTAGATTACGCTTTGTTTTGTGGGATGAAAAAACACATTTTAGAGTTGGCCCCTTTCCTGAACAGATGTTACTGGCCTGGGTGAATAACTTATTCAAGCATACGATTTAACAGGATTGGATGAGAATTTTTGCCAAACTCAATTCTGACTAAAACTGCAATCTTTCACCACTTTTCTTCCCTCTGCCGTACAGGCTCTGCTGTTCCGTTCAGCCCAATCTTCATCTTCCGGCTGTGGCTGTTCAGGGGTTACATTGACATCCGCGGTTTCACACTTGCATTCTGCCCATGCAAGAAAATCTCTAAGTGATTTTTTTCATTAAAGTACATTTCTCCCCCTAAAAAAAAAAAAAAAAAAAAAGGACTGTCAGGGTAACATCAGGGGCTTCAGTGTTTGTCTCTCACTGATTTCTCACATCAAATGTGTTCATTTTACTGGTGCAAAGATGTTTCTTTCTAATTGCCACTGCTTTTGACTCCAGCTGGCTTCTTTCCTTCTTGCACATTATCACCAGTATTTAAGGTTTTGCAGGTCAAATTAGACCTGCAGTGACATCTGTGCCACCCATTGCTTTCAGAGAGACTGCCCAGGTGTGGCTGAATGCAGTCAGATAAACAATCCTCTCTGTGCAAGAGGAGACAGGCTGGATCTCCTTCTCTCCTGGCTGTGATGGGTCTGTGGTCTAACAGGCCTAAAAATCAAACAGATGAATTTGTCATCAAAGCCTACACTGCATTAGGAGCAAGGAACAGGGTGTTTTTAATTGAAAATGTGACTGTTTATACAGAGGTATCACTGAGTTTGAACGCTAGTACCAAGAGCAGCCTGGTGAGGAGCAGGACACTGGCTGTGATGCTTTTTCTCTCACCTGAGGTATTATAACTACCTCTAACATCACTCCAATGCACTATCCCAGGGCTGCAATACATCATTAATTTTGAAGCTGTATCTGAGGTAAATCCTGTGGAGAGGATTTTCCCCCAACCCCCCTCATGGGGATGTCCTCAACATTGGGGTCCGTGTCAGAGTGCAGGAAGGCAGATTCTTCTCATGCTTGCCACTGCCACACTCATCATTGAAGTCATTGCCCCTGTATGTAGGTGGGAGTAAAGCATAAATGCTTCAAGCATTACCTCCCTAAAAAACGGCTGTGCGATGGCATAGCAATGTCACTGTCCATGGTTCCTTTCCAACCATCTGAGGTCACCCATCTGAAAAAAGCTCCCAGAAATTGGTAAGAGTGCATGGCATCCTTGGCCAAACCTGAAGGGCACATTTGTTCTTCTGGAATAATGCAAGCTACCCTCTTGTGTGTCTGATTTCCCATAAAGACAGATGGATAGGGAATAGGTTAATGAGTATTTACACAATTCCTTATAAAATCTTCAAGCACATAAGATGCAGGTTAGAATACATATGTGATGCAGTCATGGATATGTTGTTAGAAATTGGAGTCTTGATAGTAATAGAGGAAAATACAAATAAAAAACTAAATTATATACATAACATAGGATATTTTAGAAATCAATGTGATTTTAGCATCCCAAATTAAGAATGCCTCTGGCTTTATAAATTGTTTTATGTATGCTTCCTGGAAAGCTTGGCCTCTATAATCCCAATTTCAGTAAATAGCAAACCTGTTTTAAGTATTGCTAGCTCACTGTTTGCCCAGTGGTTATGCCTGCCTTTGACAGACTTTTAAATACTATCATTGCTCTTAAATATGGATTAGAAATTTCTGAACTATGGTTTACTTATCTGTGCCCTAGCTGTAAGTTGTAATGAGTATTTTGTGTGGTTGAGTCCCTTTTGTCTAGCTTCTGTATGTTTGCAGGCAGTGTGATTGCATCTGCTTCTTGAGGCTACTGAGACAGCAAGAGTGGCTGCTCTGTTCATAAAAACATAGTAAAGGTAGTTGAGAATATCACCACTAATATTTTTTTTCCTGCTTCTCTGATATATTAAGAAACATGCTCTGTAAATCTCATGTTTAATTCCTTTTTGGAGCACAGTTTAATACCTAAAGAAGTATTTGCCTGTCTACATTGTTATAAATGCATCTCATTCCTGAAAGACAACATGGAAAGTAAAACCTTCTTGACATTAAGGCATTTGAGGGAGTTATATTCTTAAGATATTAAGTCCATACACTAAACATATACAAGCAGATTTTCAGAGGCATTCGCACACTCAATTTGGCAAGAAGATCATCTGTATGAGTAGTCCATTGTTTTGCTTTCTGAGATTTGTACAGGTTGTTACAGCACTCAGACTTATACTAGCAATAATTGAAAATTCTTCACAAATACTTCAAATCTCAGGGGATGGATTCTAATTTACTCTAGTCTTGTGCCAGGAGAGCTGCGGTTGGTTTAGCAGAGTAATCCTGCTTTAAACCGGGAGAGTGCAGGGGAGCAGGGGAACAGTGTCAGATTCCCATATGTTCCATTAAGATATTTTTTAAAATGACATCAGATGTTAGATGTTGTGTTGAAGGCCTTGCCTCCTTTGACCATCTGTGGCCCTGATCCTGCTCAGCAGATCTTGGGAGAGTCACAGTTTAGTCACTGGACTAGATAGGGTGCTAGTCATCACTGCCTGGTACGTCCTGTTTCAGGCTGTCATTAAAAGTGTCTGTGTCCTACCATTTTTACTGTAAGTATGCATGGAGAGATTCAAGTTTGCAAGGACTCTTTTGTAAGCATGCCCTGAATGAACCAATAGAGTTTAGAGAGTTTTTTGGGTCTATCCCCTCTGTGATCCTGTTTATACTTACTGATACCTTATTTTCCTCGGGGAAGGAAACAAATGTGGCCTTTGCAAATGGGCTGTACAAAGCAATGTAGTTCTCCAGCAACAGAGGCTATTCATTTGTTTGTCACCTGTCATGTTCTCGGTGCTCTGCTTGCAGACTGGGGTCTGCTCTCACTGACCCTGCAGGGCCTGATGCCCTTTGCACTGGGTTTTTCGTGGGACTCTTCCTGGTGACCCCCAGAACCTCAAAGCTGACTACAGAGTCTGAGCTAGTCAGTGAGGTTGTTTTTTTACTGATGAAGAGAAACGGATATCTCCTTAGGGAACCACATCCCATCCTAAGACACACGTGTAAATAGCTGGGTTGAACTGCTCTTTCTGAGGTTTTCTCTGTGCAACCACAAGTTATAAAAGGAGCAGAACTGCTTAGACCAAATGGCTGATAAGAGGAAAGATGACTCCATGCACAGGCAGTGCACAGTGGAAGCCAAAAGCCTCTAACTCAGGATGGCAGAATTTTATATCTGTACTAGAAAGCTGTAGATAGCTGAAGAGGCAGCGATAAAGCTCTGGCTGTATTTGATTGCAGTGCCTATAGGCCCTGGGAACCATTGCACCTGATATGGAGAGAAAGAGTAGTGAAAAAGAAGGAAAAAAAAAAAGAAGGCATCCAGACTTTAAAATTGCCTGTAATTCAGCAGATTTTCAGGCAACCTCTATTTCACTTCTAAGTAACTGCTTTGTGAAGCTGAAATGGTGATAAATGCACTTTTAAGTGACCACGAAAAAAATGCAGTTTAAATATGTTGCAAGAGTTCTGACTTCTTAAAACATGGTGTTTTCTGTACAGTGAAAGGATTTTTGTAGAAGTCACTACATGACAGCATTAAAGTGCTGAAAACATTATTAAGCACTACTTTCAGTGATATCAAAGCCTGCATTGCAAAGCGCTGTGGAGCAGTGCGATACAGTGGCTGAGGTGGGCTCTGTCAGCACACTAGGACGGCCTTTGGCGAGGCCCTCTCACATAAAGGCCATGCCCATGCTGTGATGGCTTCCTATTCCCAATATGGTGGCTCAGCATTTATACCTGCAGAGCTCAAGTGCTTCGTGAGGTGAGAAGGTTGTATGTCCTGTTAGGGCAGCTGGGGAGCAGGAAGCACAAGTAAAGGGCAGGAAGGCCTCAGTTAGAGCCAACTCATTTCATGCCTGTGCTCGCTTCATTAGACCATACCAGTACATTGAGGGGAAACCCCACCAGTTTTCCCTCTGGGTGAATAAAAACATACAGTCCCAGTAGTGTAGCTGCTGAAAGGGAATGCTACAAAACACAAACTCTCCATTCATCCAGGGAAGAGTAGGTCAGACATGGTCTTGCCTAGCACCTCCTAATATCTGTCATACTGAGAAGTCAGAAATCGTATTTGGCTCTCAATCATTTTGCTGACTTTTTTCTAAATTTTTGTACTATCTTGTTAAAGCCAGGTTATTTTCCTTTTTTTTTTTTTTTTCTTATGCTTAGTTATTTTCCTGTCTCACACAGCTGCAAAAATTGAGCTGCCACATCATCAGAAAATGTTCCTTTTCAAAAACAAGCATTTCCCAAAGAATTTTAAGAAACAAAATATCTCAGAGAATTATTTCTGAGGGCTTTGTACTTGCACAGGTGGCTAGGCTTCTGGTCAAAATGAAGGTAAAGGCTTCTTATTAGCATTTTAGCTCAGTAATAGCAGATCTGAACTATCTTTAGAAAAGTGTCTTCTTAGAAGTGCCACTCCTCGAACAAAAGAAGTTTGCATTCATGGAATATTTTGGAAGATATTTCTCCATACTCTATGGCAAAGCATCAACTTCTGCTGTCTGTTGATTCAAAAATTAGAGGTGTGCCATAGTTGCTGTAGCAACAGAGTCTCATTTTACCCCTTTGCTCATTTCCAACCTGTTACTAAATTACTAAGCACTGGAGTGATGCATCAAAAAGCACCTAGAGATGCTGTTAATGTAATGAAACCGAACCTTCATCTACTTAAAACATGTTGTGTCAGCTTGGAAATAAGACAGGTGATTTTCTTTACCCCCAAAAGTTGGCACCTTGTCAACTACTTAAAATTTTAAAGTTAGGAAAACAAGTTCTACACAGGAAATACATTTCTTGTATGGAATTTATTGACTGATTGTACTTGGCAAAACTGCATTTGATTGATAGCAAATTATAAAATATACTTTTTACTGGGGGGGGGTACTTTCTATAAAGAGCAAAGGTGAGGTTTTTATTGGTCAAATAGAGCATTTGTTTCTTGGTTCCCCAATAAAATTGTTTTAAGTATTTTTCAATATAGCAATGATTACAGCACTACAGTTAAAAAAAAAAAAAAAAATAACAACAAAAAAAACACCTCTGGTGCCCAGGAGTGCCACCACCTCTGCAGGTATTCCAGAAATGATTGAAAGAAGCATTATCCCCAGTGTTTTCTTTGAAGTCTCACACCCTATAATACAAATGCTCCTTGTACAGCATGTATATTGCAAGACCCTTTTACTCCTTTTCCGTGGTAGAAAGGGGAGAAGTAAGGTGAGGGTCTTGTCTGGTTACCCCTCTGCGTAGTACTCCTGGTTTCTAAATACTTCCTCTGCCATATGTAGCATAAGTTCCTAAGTTTATTACTTGCATGAAGTCATGTTTGGCTATGATTTGAGAGGTTATATATGTATAGGAATTGCCTTTTGATAATGTTATTCCACACCATCTGTATAATATTATCAAGCGTAGGAGACCGGCTAGTAAGACCTTCCATAATGTCAGCAGAATTTCAGCTTCTTAATACACTGGTTTTATGCTGTTTCCCCAGCTTGAAAACCCAATACTAAGCTTTTAAAATGACACCATAAGCCACAGGCCTTTGTTTAAAAGTAGGGTGCCAGATAATACCTATAAATGTAGGTGTTTGTTTTTAGCCTTATATTGCAACCCTTCTTGTATGTAATTCTGGTGTATTTGCACCAGCTTCTTTTGACTGTCATTTTTAATGTATAATGTTTTTACCAGGTGGGCTATGGAGCTGTGTTATCACTACAGTAAAAAGTCCACATGTACCATGTTACAAAATGCACAGCGTACCAGATATAACTTCCATACTGGGTTTAGAGATCAGGCTTTAACATAACTTTGCTCCAGATGCAAGATGTGGACAACAGAGACATGTTTTGTTACAGGTTTTACTAATGCAGATTTAAAGTAACATGACTGAAGTTCTAAATTGATATGACAGTTGCACCTTTTCTGGATAAAAGAACTGGCTGCAATGTTATGCCTGGTTTTAAAACCAATACAAATGATCTGAACCAGATTTTTTCATCATGGTTTTGAAAATTTCCTTTCAGACAGAGGAAGCATTTAGGGCCATTTCAAAGAAATGTAAATATGCACTTAAATGTGATAAATTGTGCCTAGGCCAAATTTCAGCTACAGTATGTATTATTTTCTACCTTCTTTCAAGATTTCAGCGGCACTTTCCTTTGCTTGTATTCTCCGTATATTTCTACACTGGTACAGAGTAGCTGCACATACTTAGACTACTGAAGAAGTGCCTCAGCCCAGGAGAAGCTGTCCAAGAGCTGTCGTTGAGGGGCTTTCCCAGCACTTAGAGCTCTTCTCTCCCATTTGGCTACAACACTGCCAATAGGACACTGCTGCAGAAGCCAGCATGTCTCCTTCCTCTGTTATTCAACACTGGACAAATAAAGCCAACTCGATGTGTGGTTGCAGGAAAAATGGCACAAAGGAACTGGTCAGAGGGCAGGAGCAGTACATGGTTTTGCTTGGGAGACCAAATTATTCCTTCTGATATGCGAGGAGATTTCTTCTGAACGTGGCATTCAAAAGGGAACATAAGCTGAGGTTGTCCTTGGCAATGCTTTGCAGTCGCTGTGTTAGAAGAGGATCCAAGGAAGTTCTGACAGGGAGGTATAGAAATAATTGCTGATGAATTGAGAGCTCATGGCTGTTATTTGTTCAGAAATATCACATATCATAGGATCCTCTTTAGCTTGTTTGCGGCCCTATATAAACTTTCCTGTATACTTTTTGGCAGAATTTTGCTCCTGTGCAAACATTTTACAAACCGTGACATGAAGCATCTTGTTTTGCCTACAGCACCAAAGTCTTGGTGTCTCACAGCTTACAGTGACTCATGCTTTTCTTTGCATTTTCATTCCCTCCCCATAAGACAGCATAGTATGGCCTATAGCTGGTTAATAGGTTTGCTGAGTGCATTGATGTCCTTTTGGTTGAAAGGATACTATGAACAAACAGTAAGATGAGCAGACATGGATAAATAGTTGATGTTCAGGATAATGGTAATTGCACTTAAGTGGAGGAGATCAGCAGAGTAAAGAAAAAAGGAAAAAAGAAATGAGTGGCATATTTGGTTGTCTTGCCCTTATTTTAACTCTTCTTGTACAAACAAACTTTGCAAAAGAAGTGAGAACAAATGAATTCAGCATCCCTTTGATTATTTTTAGCATTAAAAGCTGTGACTCTTTTCTGCCCACATAACATTAGGTCAGCACCCTACCATTTTTTTTAATTGAAAGAGTGTCAGCTTAATTCAGAAGCAGATTTTTCCCAATGAACAACATACCTTGGAGACCACAAAAGCAAATAATAACACTACAGTTGACCTCACCAATTGCTGAACATTTTATAGAAACCTGTTTCTAGGAGTGATGTCTCAGAGTGGATGAAAAAACATTGGGACCTCAGAGCTCTCTGCTTTACTTGGGGGTACTAAGCAAAGAAAATAACATACCTGCTCTGTTAGAGATGTGCACGCTCGCCCCTCTGGCCAGGAAAAAGCGTCTTACTGAAACTGCGAGACATTTACAAACACCCTATGTGTCACAATATGCAATCATAACCTCCTAGATAAATTTAAACCCAAAGGATACAGTGTTGAGATACTCCAAGTACTCTATTTCTTTGGATGCCAGCATAGCTATATGAAGATAAGCTAACTCAAGAAAAGTTAGTGTCTTCATGTGTATTTCAGGAATTTGGTGAATAACAGTGACCACGCACGTAAAGCTATTGAATACCAAAACTTCCCAGAGACGGAAACATTCTGATGAACTTTTCCCCCTAAAATCAGAAGTGCTTAATGCACTGAAGAATAGAAGAATTGAGTTGAAGGATTCTTGGAAAGTTAGCAGGATACAGCACATGGTTCTCTGTTCAAAATTGCTGAGTTTATCTTTAAAGGGCCTGCCCTATAGGAACTTTACAGAGTCCCTGTATGCAAAGAAGGAGCAAGCATACTGCTTATCTTAGTTGTGGCTCGGGATCTCCCAGAAGCTGAGAGGCAGCAAATGTTAGGGCAGCTGTATGAAAGCCATTGAACAGCACTCACTTAGGTAGCTGCAGGAAACTACTAATTATGGTCTAAGTGCTAAGTCAGACCTGAGTCCCTGTTGAAAGTGCTGGAAGGAGATGCCAAAGGGTGACTTTTTTGTTGTTGTTGAAACCATGAACACCAAATTTGAGTACAGACCTCCTGTGAGTCTCATAAAATTTTGAGTTAAGCCCAATTTAAATCTAAAAATCTTCTCATTCTCTCCGGTGAAATCATTTGTGGGTTCTCTCTCCACCTATAACAGAAAGCAAATTAAGCAATCCTTACCCTGTGGGCACAGAGCAACCCCGCCCTCTGACTTCAGGGACTCTGCAGCAAGAGAAGGAACTAAGATCCAGGGATTTGAAATAATGTTATTTGTGGCTTTCTTTTCTTCCTCTAATGACAATGCAGAGGAATGTTTTTTCTTAACAAATGAAAGCAAACATTAAAGTGTCATTTAGAGGTTTTCCTGTAAGGAGTGTAGAGTATGTTAAAGTATATCAAACTTAAAAAGCATATTACCTTGTCAAGTGCCACCTGTGAAAAGGTCAGCACTGGTCTTCTGTCTTTTTATTTATTTATTTATTTTACATATGAATCATAGACTACAATTGAGACTTAACATTTGCATTACTATTTTAATCCGTACCGTTATTTATGAGGGTTCTCAAAATACTTGTAACCATCAAAAAATATTCTAGTGTAGGCTGGTATTAATACCTGCTCAAGTTACAAATAAGGCACAAAGGTGGAACAGCTGAAATTTTCCAAAGGAACTAGTGCCTGGGATAAAGGAGGGGCATCTCTGTTGCTGAATATTTAGCCTGACTGATGCAGGGCTTTATTATCAGGCGTGCTCTCACAACCAGTGAGAGAGGTACAAGTGGTCTGCATCTCTGAAAATTAAACATTCAGATAGCTCAGGTTTTGTGCAGCAACTAAGCAAAAGCTCCAGAAAAGAGAAATTCTGACTGCATTGTAGGACAGCTGATGTGATAAAACATGGTGGGATGGCTTTAATTTTCACAGTCTTTCACTGACAGACAAGTGCCTGGTTAGTTAATCAGGCTGCCAGAGCAATTCTGTGCAACTTCTTCCCTTTAAGTAACTTTGACAAAGTCAGGCTCATATATATGCTGTGTTCCCTACCTCAGAGGCGCTCAGGAACATTCTTCAAAAGGCGTTTTTGTGTCTTTATAATTGAATTGATTCTTAAGTTGTGCCACAGGTGTACACCTTATCAAAGAAGAGCTAGCACTCCATTTGTTCATAATGCCCTCTAGGAGGAGGTTTAACATGCAATGTTTGTTGTTTCTAGCAGGTCTCTCTGCAGAGAGAGAGGTCGCTACTCAGGGAGGCACTTTCCTCCTTGGAAACAAGAAAAGAAATCACCGGGAAGGAGGGGAAAATGCATCTGGGTAACAGGAGGGGATCTTGTCAATCTTCAAGTCACTAGAAAATGATCACGAAAGTCTTTTGTTAGAGAAGCCTATAATGGTACTATTGCTTGTCTATTGTGGCCACTAACAGCAAATAGCCTGCAAGGGCAGGGGAGATGTAGGATTAGACAGATTGTGTAGAGGGGCTCTGGATGCTTGAAAAGTGCATTCCTGCTCACCAAGGTCAGAGGGGTCAAAATAGTGTCATCATTCATCCTCAATTGAAGTATTTCTATAAACAAATTGACCTTTAAAAACATCCATGGCATATATGGAATAATGCTAATGATGTACTATTGGATTTCTTCCACAAGTGGAAACAGAAAAGCAATTGTAATTCACTTATGTTGAGTTGGAGACTGTGTTGTATGGTACTTTTTCTATTGCTAGGAACCACAGCCATCCTGGGGGGGGGGGAAACAGAGAGAGAGAGCGAGAGATTTAGCTTAATTATTATCATAATTTATGGTGCATTTTAAGAATAAGGCAAGTCAACATTTTTTTTTTTTCTTTTTTCAGAAGGCTCATTCACATGTGTATTTCTGGGGATAGCCTCCTTGGGGTGATGCTGTACATGTCCATCGCAGGTAGGGAAAAAAACAGGATGGATCTTCCCTGACTGAAGGGGAACCGAGTACCTACTTTCTCTGTCCAACCTAGGAATTGCATTTGTTCTTAGTTGTGCTTCTGAGCAGGGATACTTACCTAGTTTATCTGGTGACTTCAGTACTCAGTGGGACTGTTGCTTAAGTGATTTGATCAGAGTATGCTCATCAATAAGGAAATCACTCTTCCATAGTGCACTTGAATTGCACTGAGTGATGCTGCTAAATATATGTATTCTTTAAATATCTGTGAAGGAACTTTGGTAAGACAAGTTAAATGCTTATTTAACTTGCTGTAGGTAAAAGTGTATTTAAAAGCTGTAGGTAAAAGTTACCTAAGTAAAATTTTCAAAAGTTCAGAGTTACCAACTGCATTTTGAACTATTCTCCATTATTTGCAGCCAGGGGCATGTTTTCTCTCCTAATGTGCATGTGTAACATCCACTTTATTAGTTCTCAAACTCACAGTACATAATAAGTGACCACAGATGAGAAAACCGCCCTTGACAGTGGCTGTCTACTCTGCAAGATGATATTGTTTCCAAACGCCTGAATAAAAGCACATTAACAGCAGGAGTCAACAAAGGTAGTTTTATGATTTTTATTTTTAAAGAAAGACTTTTAAAGTGTCCCTGATACTTTTTTAGAATCTATTTCAACTGGATTTTTCTTGAACAATACTTACAACATCCTGATCTTTGGGGTCAAATCATTCTCTCAGTTGCATGCTGTGCAGTTCTGAAAATTTGGAACGAGTTTAAAAGTTTGAAGGACTGACTATAACCACCAAGCTTAAACACAGAGACATTCAGGCATTCCCTGGGTCCTCCAAAGCATAGCTTTTTTCACAGTTTTCCATTTTTATTTTTATTTTTTTTAGATATATTATGGTCTGCACAAAATGGAGGGGAATAAAGTCATGAAAAACAAGTTTTTCTGTTCAATAGCTAATAAAATAATCTACTTGAGTGTACATGACAACAGATACCAGAAGAGAAGCCCTACAATTTCAAACTGCTTTAAGATGCCCATGTAACAAGGCACTGGGCTGAGTCTTAGAAAATCTGGCATTAGTTTTCTGGTTTTACACCTTTACGTAACCTTGGGAAAGTAATTTAAAAATTCTGTGATCCTACTCTAAGA
This sequence comes from Anas acuta, assembly GCF_963932015.1. Classification (NCBI taxonomy): domain Eukaryota; kingdom Metazoa; phylum Chordata; class Aves; order Anseriformes; family Anatidae; genus Anas; species Anas acuta. The sequence continues at coordinate 8,407,474 of NC_088987.1, forward strand.
TGGAGACAGTAACACCTTTTCTATCATGCTTTCTCCTGCATGTTTAAAGACCTTTCAGGCCAAGGTCTGTCTCTCATGTGGGAATGGATAAGGGGAGTCTAATAAAACTTGGCAACTTGAAACAAAATAAGGATGATCCAAATCTATCTGTTCCTAATCCTTTCACAGACAATTAAGTAAACATACTATGAAACACAGCTCAAAGGGAATATTACTTGAATTTTGGCACATGAGAAATTCATGGAAAAGTCGTTGATATTTGGTGTGCATCAAGGTCAGATTTAGCGTTGGAGTTTAAACTAAAGATACCAAAATATTTCTGCTGGAATTAGCAAAGCAACTTGTGCTGGATAAAAATGCAGTGGTCCTTGCTATGTAGGATCTCATAAGTCACATAAATCATATTTGTTTCCTGCATAGTAGGAAGTGGATAAGGGCAAGGTGCAAATGCAATACCGAGTCTGATGCCCTTTTAGTGTTGATAGAAACTCTTGAAAGAGCTTTTAACAATAATTTAAAAATAGCTAATGACGATGGACAATAATTCAAACAACACTAATTCAGAGCATCAGAAAGTTAAGTCTTTCCATTGACTTTTGTAAGTTTTTGAGAAAGTTCAAAGCTGTGTTTAGCTGGCAGGGGACCACCTTTGAAGGTGTATGGAACAAGGGAGTGAAGAGAGATTTGAAGGAAGAGAGAGAACATTAAACTGAAGAGGTGATATCAGGAGCTTCATATCAGGAAATGAAGCATACCCTAGAGCCAAAGCTAACAGCAAAACACATTTTTTTTAAACAGCTAGGCCATTTAAGGTGTTTGCACCTAAGTACAAATACATAAACAAAACTCAGTGAGTTGACTTAGATGTCAATCACCGGAATTTCTCATCTCTGACTGTGAGGCTTCTCTTAAAAGTTTGAAAGTCTAAATATCACATTGATAAAATGTGGCATCCAGAATTAAAAATTCTGACATCAAACTCTCTGTTTGAAGCAGGTAAATTAATTCCAATTCCTCCGTAATTTTGAGAAATTAGAAGCGACACTCTGATACTTGGTAGCATCCCAGAGACAGTGGGTAACCTTGCACACTCAGTGCTGCTCTACCTGCATTTCCTATTACAAGGTCTAGAGAGATGCAAGGGAGTGCAGGAATACGGGATAGAACCTGGGCTGCAAGCCCAGCTCCATTCCTGAACTGCTTTGTGATATTGATCACAAGATTTGAAGAAGATGAAATGAGAGCATGAAAAGGGGAATGAGAAGTGAAAGGAGCTCTTCAGAGAAAGAGGCTTGTTGTTAGATGCTGTTGGGGCATGAGCCCAGAGCACCATTTGCTGCCCAGGCCCCTCCACAAAGCGCTGCAGGCCCAGGTGCAGCACTGCAAACCTGCCCCAATGCCAACACCAAAGGTGACCTAAATGTGACCCTGCCGCTAGAGACTCATCCACCCAGCCTTACCTAGGGGTTCAGATGAAACGATTTCCTTTCAGTATTTTAGTATTATTAACTGTTATTATTTCTTTAGGTTTTATGCAACAATAAAAGGGAGGCTTCTGTTCCCGGCTGCAGCAACCCCTCCCACAAATCAAAAGAATATGACTTTCATTTTGAAAAGACTGAATAAATATGCCCTGAATACAGAGGGATGCAGATTCCAAACACCCCGAAGTCTTGGAAGGAAACAATTGTTCTTTCTTTCGTTTGATTCATCCCCAAAGGTTCAATATATGTATCTCACGGAGTCTGGGTGGTTTTCATATCCAGGGCTTTGTTTCAAGTGGAGGTGTTGAAAGATGCCATAGGAACAATGAGACAGAAAGCATAACCAAAGGATTGGGATTTGGGCTTTCAGGAAGAGCTGGTGATTTGGGAGATCTAATTCTGAGTTATCTTTCAGTGACACGATTTTCAGAGCGTTGCATCCTCTGCACTTTCTGAAAGTCAGGTTCTGTGAAGGGGTCTTGTGCCAGACAGCAGAAATCATGAATTTGCTGCCAGTTGTGTGGGTGCAAGAAGAGTCCCCAGCAGGGAGAGCTGCGGCTTGTGTGCTACAGCCAGAGCCCTGTCTGCCTCACAACACGCGGCGTACTTTATCTGCACTCAAGAAAAAGGAAGAACAATCCTTGTTCTCCCAAGTCCTTTCAACTCCTGAAGGAGATGTTGCACGTGGACATATACTCCTTTCTCCCTGAAAATCCCCTGGTCAGAGTCTTGGCTAGGCTTCCAGTTCCCCAGGTGGGGCAGAGAGCCTCGCCAAAGGAGCCAGGGTAGTGTTTTTGCTGTCACTGAAGACAACTCATTTGAGAAGTCTGATCTGGTGCTGTAGCCAAGTTTGATTTCTCATAGCATTGTATTTAAGGGCAGGGAGCTCCCCACCCAGCTATGCAACCTGAGCGGCCCCTCTCGCTTTTGTTGGAGAATCCCCTGGGTGCCTGACACACTCTGGGGGTTCAGACCTGCAGAAGCACAGCTTGTTGCCTTCACTGTCCTCTTGCTAAGGTAATGCCTACCCCATCAGGCCAGGATGGCAGTTCCCAACGATCACTCTGTCCTGTGTTTTATTTTGGTTAAGTTAAATAGGTGTAAGATGAGAAATCTGTGTGCACACATGGGGTGAGGGGATTTTGACCATCTTAATCGCCAATTCTGTACCATACATCCTTAACGCTGGGAATTTGCAATAGCAGAAAGGTTCACTTCCCTTCCTTGCTACACTCCTGGAGACGAGAGGATTATACTAACATACACAATGTCTGTAACCACTTTTGGACTCTGTGTCAGTTGGATAGAGTATTGCCACCAAACCTATTTGAATAGTTAAGTTGGTTCATTTGGTGAAGATCTTGCTTGGATTTTCAGTCTTGGTAGGTACTTTACAGTTAATGAGGATAATTCTTTGGCAGACACAGTTGTCAGTAAAAATCTACATAAAGTATCAAATTGTACCACAACCTCTGCAGTGGCAGCTGAAGACAAAATACCAACTATGTGGTTTTATCTGTGGTGGGATTTTTTCCACAGGCCAGTCTTAGAGCTGCGGAACAAAAGGCCATTCCTCTCCTCCAGCTTTTTGACTTCCACTGTTAAAAAGCAGAGTACAACTGAGCCTTCACACCCCTTTTGAAATGCAAATCCCCCATAGCCTGGGAAGGAACAGGTTAATATTTTGTCCCCGAGCAGCAAAGCTACCACAGGTGTTTGCCCTCGTTCAGGGATTACCAGAGCCCAGGCATGGCAGAGCTCAGCTGGAGTGAATTACTCTGTCAGCAGGGGCTGTAAAAGGAAGAAGAGACCAAGTGGTGGGTCAGGCATGCCGGGTGAAGGAGACTTTAATTCCCTTTTTTTAGATGCCCGGTTGCGTGAAACCTTTTTAATTTTCCAAAGTAGCCCTTTCCTCTCAACCCGTGAGGTTTGGGTTTTTTTCAGTGTCCTTCCCTGACCCATCACACTTCTCACAGTCATTTCATCTCATCATTTCCGTTCTGTTTTACATGTTTTAGTATGTCCCATTATTTCCATATTGGAAGCTTTTTAAGTTAACAGGCCCAGCAGGCTTGCAAAGACTATTAGACACAAATTATCTTCTTTTTTTTTCTTTTTTTTTTTTTTTCCTGTGGTCTTTTGCATGTAAAATACAAGTCCATTCCATTGCAAGGAAATACAGTTAAAAATTGACCTACATTTCCATTAAGCTATGTCTCATGTTGCACAGTGCTCAACTTTATGGAAAGATTGGGCTGTGCGGGATGTAGCAAATTAGTTAGAGAAGGGAAAAGTATGAAGAATATGTAGTCAAAAATATAACAGGCACTTGCTCACCTCTGATTGTAAAATGTCTTGTTCCTTAGCTTAGGTGAGATTACAATTAGGGGTAGATCACTTTAAAAGATCTATTGTTCTTTCATTTTTTTTCTTTTCTTTTTTTCTTTTTCTTTCTTTTTTATTTTTACGAGATAATTACAACTATTATACACTGTTACATTTTGATTCATACAAAAGACAAATAAATTACATCAGTAAGAACTGTATGTTCATAATATTACGATATGTTTCTGCTTAGGAAATTAACTGACTATTTTAAGGTAATATCATAGATTATAAGATTTGATGGTTAAAAGAGGGGGTCTAACTGCCAGGAATCTTAGTACAGATAATGACTCTGGATATTTCTAGGTCTACAGTCACCGTTGTATCTCAGCAATTTATTCTCAGTATGATCATTTATTCTTCCCATTAACTGGCAAAAATTTTGACATATATCTTCAAATTTAACTAGTTTCCTTTCATTATAATTAAAGAGGTAAACACTTTGACTTTTTTTTTAGGCCAACAGGGTTCAATGGTTTTCTTGAGGTGAAAGCAGGAATCTGTAGCAGATCGCCTGAATCTTAGCTTCCTTCCCTGTCTCCCTTATACATTTATGTTCGGTCTGTCCTGGTCTGCTGAGTAATGGGTCTAATAGCATAATAGGGTAATAGTGCTCTCCATAAAGGGGCTGAAAGGCTTAGGCAGTGTTTGCAAAGTATTTAGGAGGCTGAGATAGAAAGAAAATACAGTTTCTAACTGCTGAGCAACATTGCTGCTGACAAATGACTGAGTGTTGTCCTTGTAATTCCAAAATAACTCAATGAAAGATCCAGAAGTTAAGGTTTGTGGAAGGTTTTGTGTGTGTGTGTTTGGTTGGTTTTCTTTGTCTGGTTGGTTTTTGCTTGCAAAAAACATGGGAGAACCCCAGCGTGGCAGCATGTGTACTGTTCCTTCTCTTTGTGTTTGGCTTAGGAACGTGTACAATATACAAATTTCGCAAATTTCATAGGCATTTGTTTGGTTTAAGGACTCTAGTTCATTGTCATCCAGGTTATTTTTTCTTCAGATTTCTTTATTCTGTTTCCTTTAACAAAACTCCTTCATAAAAGATGGAGATGTGCCATTTTGTTCTGGCTCTGATTTGATTACAAAAAACACTGCTAACAAATAGTGGTCAGTGTGCACTAAATCTCTTTTTAAGTATGGTATTAAAGCTTTCTGGACACCTTTACACCGGCTTTTTCAGCAAGATTTCATTTTCCATGCGGTTATATTTAAATAGCAACAAAGGCCTGACCTCTTTGATGTTCGAGTTCAAAATTTGCCTTGAACCTAATAGAACCAGAGCTCCCTCTTTCATCTCTAGGAGTTTCCAGGTAGTTTAATCAGCCCAAGGAGCCTTCATTCCTTGCTGGAGCCTCTTGAGGGATTTTGTAATGGAAATAACTAGTAAGCAGCATAGCACTGGATTCCCATGAACACATGCACAGGCTGGCAAAGCTTAAGCTATCGATACTGGAGAACGGAAGAGCTTAAGGGAAGGGATTTTTTTGCGCAGTAGTGTGAAGTTATACCTGCAGAATATCAGGCTCAGTAGTTTAACATCCTTTACTGAAGATGAGGTTAGAGACAGAGACAAGGCCAGACTTGGCACCCCAGTGCTTACTTTGACTCATGTATGCAGTTAATCGGCCAATTTGACTGTGCTGGCACTTAGAGCTGTTGTTAGATCCTGTAGATCCATTTTCTTCAGAGGTTGCTCAAGGCACAGACAGCTCTGTTAGGCTGGTTGTAGCTTCTCAATACGAAATTAATAGGCAAAAGGAAAAACAAAACAAACAAACAAAGAAAAAAAAACAGGAAGCACATATTAAAGTGTGGGATGGAGATTTTAAATGTAGGGGAGACTGTAGAAGATATAAATTCTAAGTTTATAGAAATATGTCAGTAGTCATTTAGATTTTGAGTTGTTTGATAAAACAAGAAAATACATGTACCAGACTTCAGAACAAAAAGTTCATCTTTTTATAGGTTATTAAAAATATTAATGTTCTGGTCAAACTGCTGAATTCCTGCTCCCTGACATACACGGGAGAGGTAGGTGCTTCACCTCCTGGTCATGATCCCTGCTATATAGCACTGGTGACTGTAAGCATCTACGCAATGAAGAGTTTTGTTTGTTTGTTTGATTTGTTTTGTTTTTTAATATATATTACTTATTTTTTTTAAACTTACAGGAAAAGATGTAATAATGCTCAGTTAATATTCAGTACTTGGTTGAAGGTAGGACTAGATGATCTTAGATGTCTTTTCCAACCTGAATGATTCTATGATTCTATACGTGTCTTGAAAATGGAAACTAAAGAAATTTACAATAGAAAAGAGGTGCATATGTTTTAAGAAGTATAATTAACTTGTGATACCCGGAGATGTAGTTGATTCTCTGTCATGGCAACTTAAATCAAGTCTTGATATCTTCTGGGTTGTTACAGTACAAAAGACAGTAGTTACAATGAGAGATTGCTGGCTTAAACGAAAAAGGTGATCAGGCTGCAGGGGACAGTACTCTGCCCCACTTCTAGCTAAGAGAATTTTCTCTTTTGTTTCTCTCTATAAAATTATATAGTTTACCTCTACCAGTCCCAGGGCTCAGTTCTCTATGGAAACCTGGAAGCCTGCTTGGCTCCATGTGCTCTAATTCATGTTTAAAACAAGTGATAGAAACGGTGTGCAAAAGAGGCTGTAAAAATATTTCATCAGAAGAAAAGAGATGGTTGTTGCTAGTTAGTGACTTTCAAACAGCAGGCTCTCGGAGAGGAATTAAATGCTGATCACAAGATCGGACGTTTCTAGATAGTGTGTCTTCCTCATGGGTGTGTGTCAATGATGGAGAAAGATGTGTAGCACAGCATACAAAGCTCAGGCCCAAGCTGACTTGCCAATCAACTTCTAACACATAGACTCCTTGGAAAAGATTTTTTGATGTAATACATTCCCTTCGTGCCATAGTTTAGCATTACTGCATCACATGGCCCATTGGATATGTTGCATAGAGTCATGTCACACCATCAGGCTGTGCTAACTGATAGATAAACACTTGATTTAAGGACTAGATTTGAGTATTCTTTGCTTGCAGTCAAGTCTTGGCTGTGGTTGTCAGTGTTGCTACTTCATCAGGTTTTTGGGTAGGAAGGCTGGCATCTAAAGTTCATGAATTTGATGTTCAAGGAAACTTCTGGTCTCTTTTGCCTCCGTTAATAAGCAGGTTTGACAGTGTTGAAACAGTTAATCACCAGGATGTTTTCACCAAACCTGGCATCATGGATGGAAACATTTAAAACTGTTCTTTAATTCGTTCTCCTTATCCATAACTCTTTTTACACCCTGAAAAAGAAATCAATCAAAATGTAGATTAAAATTCCAAGTAAAAGTCAGTATTTCTTAGGGAAAGATAATAGCTGCTAGAATAAAGTACAACATTCACAATCTGACAAAGCAGCATACTGTACCCGTCGTGTTCACTTGTTTCTCCACAGTGCTGTTTATGGTAGGTTATTTCCTTTTTATTTTCAATGTGTTCCAGTTGGAAATTCCTCACTTTGAGTATTTGCTATGATGAGAGTCATATAAATCTGTGGGGGAGGAAAAAAAAAAAAAAGATGAAGAAAAAAGAGATGATGTGCCAGAATGGGTAACTTGATCCCACCCAAAGACAAAATAAGGTGCTTGTCTCTGTATCTGTGAGTTTTATGAATGTGTATATCATTTATCAGTGCTGACATACAGGTTTTTTTTATTGTTGCTGTTAAAGCTGTGATTTTGGAGGTTGGGATACCTAAGACTAGGGCAATCCTAGCTTTTCTAAAAAGCATCGATCCCATGAAGTAGTGTAGAATGTGTTCAAATGAATTTTAGTTGTTAATGGGATTTTAAAATGTTGTTTAATTAGAACTTGAATTCTCTAACAGCAGTGTTGATTCAAGGGACAGTCCATGGTAGCACAGTCTGACTGGTTAAACACTGAAGTTGGTTGGGCCAATGGCTTCCAGGAAAGAGAGGAGATGCCGGTTTTATTTTGCGACTGTCAAGAAGAATTCTGCTTTTGATGGTCACGTTTGGGCAACCATCCATTAGGGTCTGGACTAGGATAGCTGATGCACTCCTTCCACACAGACTTCTGACAGCTGTCAAAAAGTAATGGTTTTCTGTTACTGCCGACACAGGCCAGATTCAAACCAATGACCAAGAGGTGAAAGGCTCTGCATCCCATTAGCAATCTTCCTCTGTACATTTCTTCTATTGTTAGTTTTTAGTATCCTTGAAAACTTACCCTGCAGAACCTCACTGGCACCAGTTGATCATAAAATAAGACATAAGAAGTTTAAGTGCATCTATTTTGAGTTTTAGGCCAATTCCTTCAGTCTGATATTTTATCTCCATTCTCAGCTGTGTTTTTTTTTTTTTTTCCTCCTGTTTTGATAAATGGATGATATATCATAGCCTTCAAGTTTTATTGTCTACTCAAAGTTTTTTTAGGCATACTAAAGGACACAATCCTAGAAGCTAGAATGTAATTACAGATTTTGCATCTCCTGTATGACCTGTCAGAGAGTCTGCTATCTCTTATAAAGCCATTCCAGCATATACTTAATGTCAATTTGATAGAAGAAACACTTTCATAGGTTCTCTTTGATTGACACATTTAAAATGACATCAGTTCCTAGTTTTAAAACCTATTGTTATTAAGTCTCTGTTGCTATTTATGTTAGAAATATGTGCGTGTATGTCAAAACAATATATCAACTTTGCTGATTGGCTGCACCTAGATTGTGTTGCCAAGGTAACAGAACAATTGGTTTTAATCTTTTCTAAATTGTCTTATTTGTTTGTTTCATATTCAAAGTTTCATATTTAATTTTCTAAAAGCAGAATTGGTTGATTATTTTAAAATATATATTTTTTAAAACCATTGGTGCATTCAATGCATTTTATGAAATGTTCACAGAAACACACTTTTTGTCAAGATTAAAAAGAGTAAGCAATTATGGATTATTTGAGATAAATATCTATTACGGTGTTACTAAGTACACAACTAGCTTTTTGGTTTGATATATTTGACAGTTGTTGGTTATATTTTAAGCAGTATGTAGTGGATTCATCACATTTGAGTTTTCTTAGATAGTAAGACCTCCATGTAGGACTTGTGCCTTGTTTTGTAATGCTAACTGCATTGTTGGCATTATCAAAATATGAGTAATTACCTTGCTTTGGTACTTCCTGATTTTGGAAAGGTACCTCCCCATCCAACTGGAAAAAATGTTCATTATTTGTTTGAGAGGTTCTAAATCCCCATCATAGACAAATGAGTATTAGTATGAGGAACACTCTGTTCATGTCTGGAAGTAAATTTTGATTTTTCAGTATGTAATTTGAATAAGATTTACCAAAATTTGTGATTTACTCTCCTGTTTGGTTATAAAGCAAACCCCAGTCACCTTCTCGTACGTGCTGTGGTCAGGCTAAATCTGAGAGAACCTCAATTAAAATTTACTCTGTTCAAATGCATCCCTGTTGATGTCATCCCAAACAATGATGAGTATTGTGGACTCCTGGGTTTTAGTTGGGGTTATGTGTGGTAGACAAAGTCTTTGTTTATGACGTTCCAGGATCACCTAGATGCTTCTTGGTTAGTGTATTTCAATTATATGCATGTACATATGGAACATATAGGTAGGCTTTCGTCTTTTGAGTAAACTTATTTCTGTACTTGTATACATTTACAATGGAATTTAGGAACAAAATCTGAAAGGTAATTATGGTTTTCCATCATCCTCCAAATTAACATCAGGAAAGGCACATCCATGACAATCAGTTCAGGCTTAAGTGGGCCTGGGCAAGAGATAATTTATCCCCACAGACTTTTCCAAATTAATTATAATGCTATGAAACTGTTAAGTGAAGCATGAACCGAAAGATAATTTTGGAGTAAGCTTTTTTCATTTTTTCCTGAGAATAGTGAATTTAAATCAAATTTTTCCTCTAGAAACTTGCCTAATGTGGGATTGTGCGTGTATGAAAATTACTGTCCCAAGTTTTGCTGCTGGTTTGGCAAAGAGATTGCAATATCCATCACAGAATGGGAGTGGCTCTATATCCAGGTATATTTTCAGCAAAATGATAGATTATGTCTGTCCATTGATTACATCAAAGAGGTTATAAGATATGTATATGTTCTGGTTAAGGATGTATCATCATACTTATTAGGATGTGTTCCAATAGTCTTCAGGTTCTTTTTAGTTGATGGCAAAATAAGATCAGAGAGATCTTACACCTGTAGGCTATTTTTAATTGATGGTAAAAGAAGATCAGAGAGATCTTACACCTGTGCAATGTTTCATTGTCCTTTGCCACATTATACTGAAATGTTCTGTAACTGTAACCTCAATAACATGATAAATACTGCATGCACAGTCCAAAAGAGCATATATTACAAGAAATTTTATTACTTAAGTAAAGAAAACATATTGTTGATATGACTACAATGGAGAGATTTATGTTGGGAAAGATCAACAATGCAAATACAGACTCGCCAGGTTCTACCCGAAGAATGAGAACAAACATAATATTTCAGCAAAAAGGAAGAAATACACTTAGAACTCTCTTGGCCAGTTTTTCAGGAATCAGTTTTCACAAGGATCATGGTTTGTGTTCCCAACCCACTCTTTGATGTTATCAAACTATTGTGTCAACTGTTTTTCCTGTTATATTATTTTGAAATGCTTTCCAAGGGCTGGTATAAATGTAAATAGTTAGGCATTTGTCTGAGTTCAAGTTACACCTAAAATACATAAAACAATTGTCTTGATCTTAATGAATAAACTTCACAGTATTAGCATTTGCAAAGAATCAGATTAAGAAAAGTAGCATGTGAAAATAATAAAACTCCGTAATTGATTTTACAAATATAGTATAACCTACCTGAAAAAAATATGGGAAAACTGGAAGATATGGCTGTGGGATGGAGCATTATTCATGTTGATAAGGTGGTGTGCTTAATCAGCAGATATATCTGGAAGAAAATACCATATAGGTTCATTAAAAGTGGTTAAACTTCATAATGAAAACTATATGCAATGACAGTCATAGAAATATAGAGTTGAATGTGGTTTTGAATGGATGAAAGATAACGTTCTCAGGGGAATTTTCAGCAGAGCAAAAGCTCATGGGCCATGCCCTGTTAAGGAAGGAGTAAAAGAGGCGTGAGTGTAAAGAACATGCCAAGATCTTCTAGAGTATCCTGAAAGTTATTTCACAGCCTGAAAGAAAGTTTTATACTTTGGGACCCATGCTGTTTGATGCCAAGTGGCAGGTGACACATCCACCTAAGACTGTGAAGTATTTGTGTGCTCTTAATCCTGGCCATAAAACAAACAGTGGCTCAGGTAGAGTATAACGCTGTTCCCACATCAGTGAATGCAATGAGTGTGGAAAATGACAGAAACCTAGCCCTTTTGTGCTATAATATTAATCTGAACTGGCACAACATGAGTCCACTTTTACAACAGAGATTGGACAGAGAATGGGAAAGGAACACACGTCAGCTATTCTTCCAACAAATCTAAATAATCTAATCTGGTGTGTGGTCCTTCTCAGAAGCTTGTCCAAGTCTGATTAGAAAATTATGTTTTGTTGTTGTTTCTGGTAACCAGAAGAGCCCCAACATACTCTCTGTTTTAAGAGAAGGCTCAAGTTCCAGCCAGTTCAGATGGCATTAAGGACTTCAGTCAGAAAAACACTTCACATTTCTGAATGTCAGAATCTCTTTAATTGAAGAAAGTTACAGCTATATTCTGTATTTGAGTGGTGCAATTTTTTTTCTCATCCTTTAAATGTACCAAGCACCAATCTTTAGCATACTGTGGGCTGGAAGAACTACTTAGCAATCTGACTGGCATCTGAACACCCTTTCTGAGTACATGTTCTGTACTTTAAAAAGCAGCCGATTCCACCCCCTTGCTGTCTGGCTTTTTACACTGAATACAATATTCATAAGGGGGACCAGGCTGACAGCTTTAGAGAACAACACTCATGGAGAACAGCTGCTGAATGGTTCGCCAAGCCGCCCGGCCTGGTCGTGCTTCAGACCTGTTCTGAGGAGACCACTTCAGGGAGCACCAAAACAACTGAATGGGCACATCCCTCCGGCTCCCTGGTTCTTTTCTACCTCTATCAGTTTGTGGTGACTGTGGAGGTGAATTTAAAGATAGACACTCGCTGTTGGGAACTGGGATGTGAACCCTGCACATCACAGAGGCCCCTCTATATCTGCCATTCAGTGCTGCTGCCTGGTCCTGCTGCCATGGCATTCAAATTGCTACCTAGAACTGGTCTTTAGACTCACTGAGTCTCCTCTTTATGACTTGCTGACTTCATGACTGGCTGAGGAGGTACTTTATGACTTGCAGAGTCACCACATCCTGACTTGCTGTGTCACCACTGCATGCCTCACAGCTTGCTGTGGTGTGACACCACAACTCTCTGAATCGATGCTTGGTGACATGCAAGGTTGCAGCCAGCTCAGGTGCCGCTTGTTGAGTCATGGCTTTGCAGTTTGCAAAATCTTGTGACCTTGTGACACATCCACCTTCCTTGCAGTCTATCTGGCTACTGGCTCTCTATGGAAGAGCAGTGTCTCTCCTCAGCACAAATTTAAAACCTTGTCAAGAAGTGTGAGAAGTATTTTCCAGTTGATGCCAAGGTGCAAAGGGCAGAAAGTACAAAGTCAAGAGTCTGTCTTCTACCAAGGGCAACGGACTGTCTTTTTTTTAACTTGGCATTTGTTGTTTATCACTTTCTTTGCCTCCTGGCTGTTGCCATCCTTGCTGGGTTTTATTTCTTCTTGTTCTTGTGCAGTTTGTTTCTGTGAGTTTTCTATCAGGCTGCTAAAATCCAATATTGCATTGGAATTTGGCCTTTTAAAGTGTCATCTGGCTTTGGCACCAAAGCCACCCCCATGATGACAACCATGAGATGCTGTCTAGCTATCAGAGAGCTGAAAAGAAAGGTGTTTGCAAAAAGTCCCAATCTGTGCAGGTCAGGGACTCTCCAAGTCCTGCTGTGGGCTGGTAGGCTGGACCAGGACTGAGTTTCTCCCGCAGCTGGGACTCATCCTGCCAAGTTTTCTTATGCCACATAGCAGCTACTTGATAATTCCTCATGTCTCAGCTGCTGCTGCTGAAGAAATTTGGCGGGTTACCCACCTGCAGAAAACCTGCCCATCTTTTGCATGATGTGCAGTGCCCTCAGGAAGCAGAAAGCTGTGGGTGCTACTGGAAATCTGATGGAAAAATATGAGCTACTGTAGGATACATCCTGTGGCACGTTCACAGAGGGATAAATGCATTTGTTTTTTGTGTGCAGGTGAAACCAGTGTTGTTACGGAGCATAATGCCTTGCCTTTCATATACTATAGATATCAGTCTTCTACCTACTCTCTCTGTTCTGGCTGTGCTAAACCAAAGTCCACATTCTGTATTCTAGCAACAAAAAGGTTAAAGGATTCCCCGGAGCTAGCATACTGAAAGGCAAGGTAAAGTACCAAAGCACCAGGATGGCTTTTGTGGTTTATAATATGTCAATTTGTACAGTAAATAGGGTCTGTGTTTAATGCTCCCCTGCAGCGACGACTATTAATAATAAAAGGCCTTGAAAGAAACTGAAGTTTCATGATAAAGTATTTCTGACAGCTAGCTCCTCAGCACAACAACTGTTGTCCCCAGAGACTCATTCAACTTTCATTTGAATCATGGAGAAAGAAGACCAGCTTGGAAGATGTTTTTCTGGAGTGCAGAGGGGCACTTTGATCCTAGCTCAGATAACAGCTGCTCTACCTGAGCGGATTTTCGGGTAGATGTATCCTTCAGCCCAGGTAAGCCTCAGGGGAGGTGTCTGGTTGACCTCAAAGCTCAGGAAAGGCACCTGATACCTGAGGGAGGGTCTTTGAATGAGCAAGAGGACCTGGCATCACATTTTATCATTCTGTCAGTCTCGCATTTCTGGCAAGAGACAGCGTACACAGGAAGGGAACTCCTGAAGGGATTGAAGTCGCACCTTGATTTTTTTTTCCCATTGTAAAAAAAAAAAAAAAAAAAAAAAAAAAGAGGCAGAAAGCCAAAATACTTTGATTAGATTTTGTCTGTACTATTGTGTTTTCTCACTGCCCTTAGAGAGTACAAAGCACTTCATTTGAAATCTATGACCCTGATTTCTCAAAGCTGGAGCAAAAAGCAAATACCTGATATTTGATAAACTTCTCAAAGTAAAATGAAACTGTTCATATAGTGCATATAAGAGCTACAGTGATGGACATTATGGAAATCCCTACAGTAAACAGGCAGTGTTAGCTGTTGCAAAATGTGGCAAATTCTTTGATACTTATGCAGACAAAAATCCAACTGAAATTAATTCTTTTTCTGGATATGATACAATAAAGATTACTGAATTTTATTTTTTTCCCCATCAACAGCATCTATGCTGGTTCATGTAAATGAATATGCAAAACATTTCAGCTTTTTTGACTTCATATAAAGTGACAAGACACTGATTTTTCAAAACTGATTTCTCTTTAATAATTCTTTCTTCTTTCCCGTGCCTGTCTTTGTGACACTGAGGTAAAACCAGAGTAGCCCAGATAAATATTGTACTAACAAACTTTCGTTTTTTTACTGCAATGCTTTTTGGAAACAGCCTCCTTAAAAACTGTTGCTTCATTTATTACGATTCTGTTCATTCTTTTCCTCACCAAGGATATTTCATCACTCATTCAATGAACATGAAGTAGGGAAACACTCAAGATATCCCTTGATCTGGAATCTCTCATTATGTCTTTGACACCCTAACTGTGTCAGTGATAAAGACACTTGCTGAAGCCAACAGCTTGTAAGGCAGGAGAACTTCTTATACTGACTGTCTTCTAAACAGCTTCAGAAGATTTTCAAAAGAAATGAGAAACCTGCTGATCATACGCTTTGTGAGCTTCATTAAAAGGGTAAAAACGAGTGGTGCTATTGCAGGAAAACAAATGAAACAAGTGTCCAAAAAAAGCTAAAACTTTGGCTCTGTTACAGTGAGTACAGACTGGGGGTAGTCAATTTGCACCCCAAAACCACTGCTGAGTCTCCAGTCTGAGAGCCCATTGATTGTTTTGTGGCATTCAAAGCAGAAATCTTGTATAGCCCCACTCTGTTGGAATATGGCAGCTCCCCATGCTGTTGTGTGGAGGGGCAAGGGGGAATTATTTTAACTGTCAAATTTGTGAGATGAGGATGGTGTAGTATGGAGCATGGATTGGAATTCTTTGCAGGGGTGGCTTTTGGTGTTTCTGAACAAAAGCTGCTTGTGAAGAGAACAGACATTCCCAAAGTCCATCCCCACAGCCAATTTTTAGTGACTTTAATGGAAGCTTTTCTTGTATAAAGACCAGGGACAAGCCAGCTGCAGAGCACACACACGAAGGCTTCCTGTGGCTTCCCGTGGGACTGAGATGTGGCAGAGAGGCAGCAAGGTAAAACAGCCCTGCTTTGGAAAATTTCACCTGCTGAAAGAGGCTTTGGAGGAGATATTTGAGGATGAAGGATTTCTGTGGTGCTTTTGTATAGTTTACACAGCCGACCTTTTAAACTGCTAACAGAGTACAGAGCCTAGAAACATTCACAGTTGCTCCTAAGTTAAGGGTTTTGTCCTCTTGAGCCATTACATTATCTGAGTATAAACCAAAGAGTTTTTGGCTCTGAATAATTTAGGTGAAAGAGTTAGCCCTAGGCCAGGTGCTCTACTTATGCAGATGGTGAGATAAATTATTCAGAAGAAGAGACAGGTAAAACAGATGGGAAAGGCCGCCAAAACAAGACACCCAGAGGGCAGCTGTTTTACAGCTCCCCCGCGAAGCACCTTACTTACCAGGAGGGCCGTAGTAATGAGTGAAGCAGTGGTGTTGAAAATGAACTTTGCCTTGTTAATTCATGTGGTGGTCACAGGGAATACAGGTACTGATGCCTAGAAGCAATCACCACTAGTAGTTTAGGCCTTTTGTAACCCATGCTTTAATGTTAGAGAGCACATTCTCAAAGGATTTGCCCTATCAGTAGGACAGAGGTTGCTAAATTATTTGATTTTGAAAATGAACCCCAGTGGGAGGGGAAAAATACACTTCAGGAAATATTGACTTAATCTAAACAATGACACTTTTCAAACCGCTTATGCTGCCACATCATCCAGTTGTGTTTTCTCTTTCCACATATATAGATTTTTCATTTTGATTAAACTTTTGCTGTCTGAAGTAGATTTTTCAAGGCAATTTAGGATTCTTACTACTTCTGTTTATGGTCACATGCGTCAATTTTTATAGAACCCATCATTTCAACTATGAAAACTAAAGGGCTTTGATATTAAAAGTACTCAAATAGTCCAGGAACTTATGCCAAAGCAATGAAAAGTTCTAAATTATCTTGCTATTTTTACTGACAAGTGAATATTTTACTGGCTTTTACTGTCAGTCAATGTTTGATTATTTTGCTAATGACAATCACTAACTTTCCTGATGGTTGGCAATGTAAGACAAGTGTCATGAATGTATACAAAAGCTGACACAATTTTTTAGGAGGCTAAATAAACAAATCACTGCAGATCTGATTTTCTAAATTACATTCCCATAATAGAACACCTACTTCATATAGATATTCTCTCTGGCTTTGAGGAAATAAATAATTTGCCTGCGTAAATGGTAGATCAGATGTATAATAGGCCATGTCTGTATATGCAGTTGCACTTTTTAGGCAACGGGAGATAGGTGCTTCCCTGTGCACAGTTTCACTAGGGATGAGCTTTTATGAAGAAAAGATCTCTCTTTCTCTTTCTTACTTCCCTGCCCCTGCCAGGAGTGAATTGTGAAGGACACAAGCCACAAGGAAGAGGAGAGAAGGAAGGAGAAAGGAAGAGACATGCAAGAGAAAGGGAAACCGATGACAGACTTAGCTAAAGGAAAGCAATATGAGGAAAGAGTGCTTGTGTGTCAAGCACCCGGAGATCCCTCATGTATTTCCTCAGCCTAGAGACTGGCATCAAAGTTGCCCTATTAGAAAATGGCACCAAAGTTGCCACATCCCCTCTATATTCCTGGAGAAGCTGACTGACTGAAGGATCTCAAAAACTTCATTTCTATTTTCTGTCTCTCTTCTTTGTTGTGTTACTCAGTGTGGCTGAACCCTCTGGGGCAGAAGCTGTACCTTTGTATTCTGTGTCTATGAGAGCATAATGAATCTTCAGCATTACTGGGGGTCAGGTGTAAGTGTAGCACAGATAATGCCAACACAGATATTCCTCTTGCAGAAAGCACACTTGAATGTAGATCCAGTGCAGCAGCCCCCTCCCTATGATCTTTAGATTGTATTTCCATGCAGAAAAGTTTCCATGGAGAAAGCACATTCATGTTGCAATGTAGGTTATCATAATAACAATTTCTCTGTTAAGGAATAATCTAAATGTGCCAGAGACCTTTTGAACTTAAAGAAAGCTTTTTCAAATATAGATTTTTATTTTTTATTTTCATTTTTTTTTAAACATGCATTTATAGTGTGAAAATGAAAATGTATAGGTGAAAATGAATTAACAGCAAAACAGAATTTTGGCTTCACTAAAAACTCGGGATAAAAATGTTAGAAAAGTGAAACCCATTATTTGATCTCAAATATTTGTAAAGTTAGCACAGAAGGACACAAAGTTACCCACTCAAACAGTATTTTTCCTTTTTAACTTTACTCCAATGTAAAAGTTCTCAAATAACACTTCCTGTTGTTATTATTTCCTAAAGTACATACAAAACAGCATTCTTTGTGATCCTAAAAAAAAAGTTTCTTCTGTTGTCTTACAGGAGTTTTAAAAATATATTGTTAGATATTCTTGCAGTCTATAGGGTTTTCTCTGAGCTGACATTCTGCTTGTACTTATCGAAGATATTATGTAAGACCAAGAATCTCACTTATTTTCTAGTTAGAGAAGTGCGTGTGTTAGCCAAGGATGACACTCTGTCAATAAATCTTTTCACTTTCTTTGTACTTCCTTTGATCTCCAAGGAGGATTTAGCCATCCTCTTCAAAGAAAACAATATCTGCCGATGTGCGTCTTTCCTGGTTCCCTCTTCATATCTTTTCTTCTTAGTGACCATCATTGTGGCTTCTTGACTTCTTTCGTTTGGTCACCAGCTCTGATGTACTTGAAATATTTACTCTTCTTTTATGTCTGTTTTTTTTTTTCTCCCGTGTTCTTATCTTACCACCGTATTCATTAGCCATTTTTTCTGGCTCTTTCTCCTAGAAATGCAGACGTTTTTGATCTCAGCTGTCTTCAGAGAGCTGTCCCATAGTCCTACCTATCTCTAGCACTGCAGCATCTCTTCCTTCCCATCACAATCCTCAACTGTGTTCTCTGCCATCATTAGCAGAGGAGTTCTCTCCTACTGTCATCTTGGATTCCCTTTGTTCTACTCTTTTGCCAATCCACATCATCAAAAGGATCTTCCTGAACAAAACTCTGGCTCTCTCTCATGCCTGGAGTCTTTGTTTATTTGCTTGTTTTTTACCATTGTTGCTCATATTGATTAATTCATTCAATAATATTTCTCTAAGTTTATTGTCTTTTACTAACTTAATGATCACCTACCTCTCTCACCTGCATGCCTATCTATTCCCTATGCCACATTTTTTCTTCTGAATAAATGTTTGTTACACAGCAAAGAGATCCTTTAAATACTACTTAGAAACTCTTTTCAAATCATGTAATCACCTTGCCATTCTCTCTATTCAGTCTAGCTCCTGTTTACTGTGAGTTCCCACCTAAAGGAAAAGTGTATATATGTGTGTGTGTATATATATGTATATATCTACATTAGCAATATGAGTCAAATTATCAGTAGTTCAAGAAGGGATTGTTGTTTAACCTCATTAAATGGTTTTTCTCTTTCCTTATCGAGCTTAATAATCAGTAAATGAGAAAGATCACAAGTGTCATCTCCCAAGTCCCGGGGCAGTTTGAGGCAAAACAAGAAAGCTATTCTCTTAGAAATTGCTTGCTATGTCAATGCAGATAAATGAGTTTTCATTTAGTTTGTTGAAAAACAGCATCATCTGCATAGAAAAAAATAATGCAGCTAACAATTCTGAATTGGCACAGGCTGTGGGAGAAGTAGGATGTAGCAGTAAACAATCACCTACTTATCAATGAAATTAAAAAGAAAATAAACCATTGAAAGTCATTTATTTTCTCCACTTTTGAATGTGTATATAAAAACATTAGAAAATATTTAAGAAGTGATGCTAAGACAAGGTAAACTCATTTGGCTGGAGTATGTGAACAATTCAATTGCTTTGCAGGCAGACATGGCTTTAATAATATCCATCAGTGCATGACACTTCTTATTTAAAGGCTGCAATCAACATTGACTGGGTCATTTAAACAGAGAAGAGGTGTCATTTATCCATTTATTTTGAAAGTTTTAAATACATGTCAGTAAATCAGTTTTCTAATATTCAGCCTAGTCATTTAGTACTATTGAGTAAAATTCTTTGCTGTTGAGGTCAACAGAGTCAGGTTTTCACTCACCAACTCCCACAAAGTCAGCTGTCGTATGGATGCCGAACATCTGGATTGAGCCAGTAGAAGTTTTTCATGGAGTATTTGATATCACTGCGGTGCAGTACATACACCTGAGAAAATAATTTGGTTCATATTTGGTTCATTCACTGTAAATAGTGCCTTAATTAAACACAGAGCTGCCCCCCCTCCCCCCCCCATTTTTTTAACTAAAATTATTCGAAAAATGACTAATGTTCTATTAAAATTAATAAAAATAAGAAAGCAGTAATATTCCTGATGTGATTGAAAAGGGTCATGTATGTTGGCTTCCACTGGGTGTATCATCAAATAGAAGAAAAACAGTTATGTTCAGATGAGCAGAATTGTAAACAATAACAGAACTGAGAAGATGTACTTCAAACCTTGAGAAATCTGACCGGTACTTTGGGAGTTTCTCCAGAAAAGAAGATAATGAATGTCATTCAGGAATTGACCTCATTGCATTATGTGGTGTAGATGTCACCTACATTGACTCACACACCTTCATGGGTATAAAATTGGTCTTTTAAGATAGCTTTATGGAGGTAAAATCTAATCTGTTCTCAAACCATCTTTGGTGTCTGATACAATTTTTACAGTAATATTTGTGGTGAGAGAGTGTCTTATACATCATTTAGGGGCTAGATCTACTAATCAGATATGCTTTGAAGAGCCTGAAACTTTTGGCCTTCGGCTGTGAACAAGAAATCCTCTTTGTGATCTGGTGCATGACTCGGTATCTTTTTTCAAATGTCTGGAAATTAAGAGGGGCTGGCTCTTAAGTCAATACAACAGGATTTTTTGGCGTCTTTTCCTGTTAAGGTGAGTGAAATTTGTACAACTTAAATCATATTTAGGCTGACAAGACTGGAGTATTGGATGTGTTAATAACTTTCCCTTACCTCTCATGAAATAATTCAAATTTTGTAAGTAGGTATGGGAATTAAAATTTGGGGGAGTCCATTTATTTTTCATACTTTTGGATGAATGTATTTCTTTCTATGGATCCCTTTGGCCAAGGTCTTTGATTATGGCATATTTCTTTCTTGAAGCCTCTTATGGTGGATGAAAACATTTGTACTATGCAAGCACCAGCTTTTATTATCAGTTATCTAATGTTCTTATCAGTTATTCACTAAAATGGTCTAATATAATTGCTGTGAAATACCAAAAAACAATCTCTTTGCTGGCAGCACTAGGCAAGACTTGCAAAGTAAACTCTAGTGGGCAAGTGAAAAGTCCCAGGTTTTGAAAGAGTTTATGTACATTAAATTATCTAAGATAAAATCCTATCCCACGTAAGTCAACAGATAAAATTCATTTAACTTCTGTATTCAGGATTTTGACCTGAAACATGCTTTTATGTACTTAACTAAAACTTGAGATTTATTTTTAAATGCAGCTGCTGTTTTAAGCAGGTCTGTATCGAAAATAAAATGGGAGGGGCACCAGACATACTACTAAAGTGCTAGATTAACAGAGGATGGATCCAAATCACTGCAGTGAACAGCCCAAGCCTTCCACAGGAGGTCATATTTTGTCTAGTCGGAGCACTCCAGGACTAATTTTTTTTTCTCTGTTACTTTATCTGTCATGTTATGGTTCTTGCCTAGGAATAACGTGGAACGTCTATTAGTCTCCATGAAGTAATGTCAAGGCAAGACTTGTAGGCAGACAGGCGTAGCAGGTGGTTCATGTGCAAGGCACATGTGAGTTCACATCGTGTTCAAGGTACACATTTGCATTATATACCTCTTCTCTCTTAGTCATGACTCTCCCTCTCTCTCTCCTTCTCTCTTTTGAACTTTCTCATTCAAGTTCGCTACAATGTCAAACTAATTCTTGAGAGCTTTCAATTTCAAGATTAGCACATTCAAACCAAATAAAGAGAAGGTGCAAAGGTGACTGAAATGATGAAGAGAGATGCTTATAATCTAGAGTAGTAGGGTTGTGAGAAGGTTGTGCAATAGTGTCTAACTCCTATGTGGTCTGCTGAGAAGTGCTGCTCTGTGCAATGTGTCATGGCAAAAAGCCATAAAAAAGAGGCCATAAAAACTGGCATCAAGTGAAGACACAGTATTACTGCCTTGGTAGAGCTTTACAGTTTTTAGCTCCTGATGCAGTAAAGAGAAGAAGAAAGGAATCTTGGCTTCTTAACGCCTGTTTCCACGTAAAGTTTGGTAAACCAAATTCTGACTGGCCTGTTGCAAAATAAAATGTTTGAATTTCACCAAGCCACAAGGAATAAGCAGTTATATCTACACAGGAGTGAATTTTGTCTGGGGAATTTGTGGAAGAACCAAGATAGGGAAATAAAGAACGAAAGTGACTCAGTGGGATGGATTAGTGCAATGCTGTCTTAAGACGTAGCCACCTCCCTTCTCCAGCACCCAACATTTTCAAAGGAGACAGCCCAGGTGCAGGAAATCTGCTGCTGGGAAGCCCGTGCAGACATTGTGTGTGCAGAGACTGCTTGATCTGTTCCCTCACAAGATCTGAAATGGGCCTGATGATTTGCTGTTTTCAAGATGCCTTTCCATTTTCAAGAGCTTGCCCTACCAATAATATTGTCAGAAAGAAGCTTAAAAATGTGGTCTTTCTGTCACATGAGGGCCTAAGGACCAAAAGGCACACGATTTTCAAATCATGTAACAGATCATGGCTGATATCACTCATGGAACAAGACAAAATTGAATGGAGGAAGGAAAAATATATAGTCAGTGAAATATTTTCAAGGGTTTTTGCTTTGATGGAAAAATACAGTAACACTGAAAATCTATGGAAAAAAGGAAGCAAATATTTTAGCTTTTGCATATATAAGTGTATATGTGGAAGCTATTATTAAAATGCACCTTACTATAATGATTCATACAGAAGTTAAGCAGGATTATGAGACAAATAAAGGCATAACCATCCTCTTAAATCATGCTATACTGATCAAACAGCTCTGCGCAATACCCTAGCTATTTACCTACAACAAGATAAAACATGATTAGTGCCCATTACCAGTGTGGTAAAATGAAAATAATCTCAAAGCACACATTACCCAAGCAAAGAGTACTGAACTGAAGTAGAGCCAAGTAATAAATTTACACTCATCAAAGAAGTTATTAAAAAAAATTATTATGAATTTCATCAAATATCTAATGTATGCCTACATTTGCTGATTCAGCAAACCTCCAAATACCGCTTAATTTCAAGCATATAAATTAATAGTTTTCAATCTGGGTCTACAGGCAACTAGGAGTCCATGGTCTCCTCTTAAGAGCACCAGTAGAGGTAAGGAAGAAAACTAAGCTTTTAAAATTCATTATTCTGCTAGTAAACTTACAAGAATATTATATTAAAAATAATAACAATAATAATAAAAAAAACACAGTATAAAACTGGTAATATAAGTAATCAGCCTTCTTGTCTATCTAAAAGCTTAAGTATGTGAGATTATAGAATTAAAGTATTGCACACCAACTGTACATTCCTTCAACCTGTCATTGTTACATGTACTGATTTTACTGTTACAATAGTTAATCATTCAAATGTTGGCTGCATAGGTCTCTTTATTGCATACATTATACAGAACAAAAGCAGAAAACACAGAATAAAAACATATTCAGTGCTATGCTGGAGAGGAAAATACACCACAATCTTTCCAAGTGATATCATGACACAGAATTTAGTTCATTTGTATGTATTCTATTAAATACTTTAAAAGGTTGTGCTCACCCTATGCTGTCTGGTTAAGGCTTCTGATACAAGTAGAAGTCCTCTCCCATGACTGCATGGGTAAGTGAAGGTCCATACTTCTGAGAAGTATTCAGCTATCTCAATCCTGTTAAAGCCCCTAGGGAGGGTGCTCAGCATGTTGGTAATGTGGACTCTGAAGTGCAATTCAAGCATGTACCTATCAGGTTTAGATGCTGGATTTTCAAACTCACAGAACACAGACAAATAAAACCAGTTTCCTGCACAGGAAGACTAAGTGCTATTCCCTCAGCTAAGAGTATTTTCATGCTAAAGTGGAATGGATCCATGTTGAATGCAGTCTTCTTGTAAGAACTATGGTCAAGATTTGTTTTTATAGTTTGCAAACTGTACTTTTGTCATTCACTCATTAATGTCAAAAATCTTTTTTTTAAGTTTTCACAATAATAATAATTTTGTTTTTAAATGGGAAGTCAGCATAGCATTTATCAGCCTGTACAAAATTAATGTTTCAAAAAGTTATCACCACCTGAACGTAAGGTTTTATAATACAAGATGCTTTATAAATCTGATTGAGAAGAAATCATCACATTCTAATAAAATAAAGTAACTGGAGGCAGAGTGAAATTAATAGTCAGCAGCCATAACAATATTCCTGTAATTAAATATTTCACATCTCAAGGATGCCTATTCACAAAACACTTAAATAGCTCGTCAGTTCGGCCAGTCTCTCTTGGTTGTAAGGAAAGGAATGCATTCAGCTGAGTGGACATCCTAATTGTGCATCTTCTTCAGGGAAACAGTTTTTCACCAAGCTTTTGCAATTACACTGTCTCATGTCTATAAAGTGCAGTGAAATCAGTCATATACCGTACACAGTTTGGTTAAAGAAAATCACTTGGAGGCTTGGGTTCTGCTTAGGTCAAAGAGCAAAACACTCCACAGAAGAGGTCAGCTGAATGTGGAGATCACAGTTATGGAAGAAGCTTTGTAACTGATTAGCAGGCAAATTGCTCTGAGGGTTGTCAATCACGTTTTGCTTCCTTCCGTACAAATGCATGTTTATTTTTAGTCTCCTAAGGCCTTGCTAGTACTAAGGCCTGCTAGCAGCAGGGCTGATGTGCAGCAGTGCAGAGCTCTCAGCTGCAGCAAGGTCAGGTGGAAATTGTGAGAGCTCAGCACTTCTTATGACTGGTCTCTAGACTGGGACAGGACGATGTCTGTCCTGAAAAGTAAGCCAGAAATTAAGGTGGCACCTGACTTTCCAAGAAAATGCTTCTCTAAGTGCCTTAGTATTTAGTAAAGTGTGTCTGATATGCTTAGCCCACACAAATGTAGAATCTGCTTGCATCCTGTCTCTGATTATGTCTCCTGTAAGGTATAGCTGCACACAGAAACACGTGCAAATATGTGTTTTCTAGATTTGAGCCTACACTTACCAAAAATGAAATAGCTTAATTGATGTCTGTGGCATTACTCCTGGTTTCTAAAAGTGTAAGTGTTGAACAAGGTTCTCTCTACATGTGTATAAAATGCCATTTAATACATATACTATATATATAAAAAAAAAAAAAAAAAAAACACATATAATTTATCTATATTGATATAATCTTTATTTATATCACTGTTTTCCTTTTACAGTAAAGTAATATCAAACAAACCCCTAACTCTCCACATCCTTTATTTTTTTAATTTTAAAAATCTAAAGAAAAAATGTCTCACAGCAGTCTACAAACAAGCTGCATCTGTTTAATATTAAAGTGCAAAAAATAATAATAAAACCATTACTTTTGGAATATCCAAATAACCTGAGGAAAAATAGCATCCAGCTGGCCCTTGGTATAACTGGTTTTTACATCAGTTGGATGTTTCTGGGATTACCAGATTCAACACTTATCTTTAAGTAGGTTGAGTTTCTAAAGATGTAGCATCCAGAAACTTCTGAGTAATCTGTCCGCTTAGAAGTACAATATTGTGTTACCAGATCTGCTGAGCAAATGCACAATAAAGTTAATCCTTTGGTTCTGGAAAAGCTGTAGGTATTGCAATGGCAGATGTGCTGAAACAGAAGTGTTTACGTTTGTTCGGGCTTGTGAAGCAGCAACTCCACCATCTCACAAGTATATGAATTTCCTGCAAGCATTTACCTAAGGGCTATCATGGGAAAGGAAAAGAGCTCTGAAGGAGTCTCTGAATCCTGTTGGCAGAGTGGCAGACCTCTTCTTGTGAACTGGGTGTCACATGCCTCGGAGCACTAAACTGCTTTTGGTATACAGGGAAAAGTATTACAAAGACCAATACCCGGTTATATTTAATAGGTTTTCCACTTCTTCCTTCTTCTTATGCCATATGGAAAGCAAGAAAAATATTAGGTTAAAGGTTTTGTGCTGTGCAGGTGTGATATGACTGTGGTTTGGCCAGAGCTTTGAGGCAGAGCTGCCTTCTAGACCTTTTATAGTGAGCTCTCCAGAGAAGACTGGGAGGGAGGCTTTAAACTCAGAAAGCCAGGTTGTGTAGAGCACAAATGAGTGGTGTAACCTGTTCTCCCCTTCCTGGCTTGGATTCCTAATGTCACCCCCACAGCCTCTGGTTGCTATTAATTTGGCAACAAGCCTTTGAGACAGTGGCCATATTCACCGTAGTGAACAAAAGGGAAGCCACTGGAAGGGCTTGGGGTGATTTAGTGCTTATTTGCTATGCCTAGTGTTTACCAAGTCATGCAATGTGTCATTCTCCATTGCAGAGAATGAAGACTGTGAGTTAGCTGTATATGGGTACATTTGCAGGACAGGCGTAAGGAGACACAAGACAAGGATCAGAATAGAACTCATGGGTCTCTATCACTGGGGCAAAAGGCAGGCAAAGTCCTTCAGAGATAGTCACAGAAATTGAGGAGGACAAGACATGACATTGGTCTGCTCAGGTGGTAGATAGCTGGCAAATCAGAAAGGAAATGAGTTAGGTGTTGGATCTAAAAGTTCGTCAACAAGAACTTGATAGAGATTTCACAAGCGCGTCTTTGGTTGCAAGTACAAATTTTGGATATCAAAGGGCCTGGAATAACAATAAAATAGACTGATATAAATTACATGGTTTAGATTCAGTGTTCAGTATTTGCATAGGAGTAAAAGGGATCTCCTAGATTACCAAATACATTCCTCTGCTGTTGTAAGCAACCATATCTTGTACTTTATGTATTTATTAAGCTCCACGGGAAAATTCGGATTTTTCTTCCTAGTTTTAATGGGAGGCTGTTTCCAAACTTCAGTCTTCCTGTGATCAGAAACTTTAATTTCTGGGTTCAAATTTATTCATTACTCATTAGTAATCATTTGTCCTTGTGTCATCTTTGTCCATTTGCTTAAGTATCTTTTCTCTCGCTTTAGTGCCTAACCTGAATGTATTTATAGAGAGCAATTATATCCGCTCTCAGCATGAATGAGCTTAGAGATGAAAGAGAGAAGGAAGCAAA
The DNA here is from genome assembly GCF_963932015.1 of Anas acuta. Taxonomy (NCBI): domain Eukaryota; kingdom Metazoa; phylum Chordata; class Aves; order Anseriformes; family Anatidae; genus Anas; species Anas acuta. Next base: position 8,434,123 of record NC_088987.1, read on the forward strand.
CATGTTGCTTCAGCCTGGACCAGCTGGAACCTCTTTGTTCAGACTCATGTAAAATATTTTGCAGCAGCTGAATCTGGAAGCAGCATTTGTGTAGCTCATAGCAATATGATACAAATCTAGCCACCTCGCAGCCTGATGAGATGGAAATGGACATTTCAAGCCACAGTTGCTCTCAGGGTATTCATGGGTACTGTGGAATTGGGAGCACTAAAACTACGGTCCAACTTAGTTGGAGAATAACGATCTGCATTTGATTGTGCCAAACACCCGTGGCAAGCCATTGTAAACTTTTCCCACCATTATCACTTGTATTTTTCTAGTGTTGGGAGTAAGGTATTAGTCTGTATTGGATTATCACTAGCTGTGTGGTATATTTCAGAGGGGAGTCTACATGGTGTTATCTGCTTGCTGTAGACTCTGGAGTCAGCAATTCCTTCTGTTATTCCCCAGAGTAGCCATAAGGCTGTCTCCTAGACTTCATCACACTAACGTAATCAGTGAAGAGAAGGAGTTGCCCATCACATCTCCTGGTCTTTCGGTACAAATTTCTAATTGGAATATGGAATCAATAATACAGTAATAATACACTCCACCATAGCATATATTCAGATAAATGGTTTGACAAAGAAACCCTTAGGGGAATGGCAATTGCAATAAGCTATTGTTTTGCTTAGTGCCATTTCTTTGCCAGAAGTGGCAAGCATAGCTGAACAACTATATGGAGTGTTGGATGCTTTAAATATACGATTGTGCATATTCCTTTGTATATAATTCTTAAATGCCTGAGAGCAGTTTGTTGTGAATCAGGTTTTTAATTTTTTTTTTTTTTTTTTGTATGTAAAGTGCTTTTAGATCTAAAAGCGTTTATTCCTCTCATATATGTGTGTTAGCACTTGCCACTACTCATGCTGCAAAGTATGTTTCTCCTCCAATCAAAAATATTCTTGGGATTCCACAGACTGTGAAAGCAATGGAAAATTAAAGGGCCTTTAATTTGGAAGAACCTGCATCATGTAAATAAAATTATAGAAATACAATGAGATGCCAGTCATTGTATCTGCAAATGATTAGTTAATGGAGTAATGCATCTCATCACAGTTTCTCTTCTGGAGGGTGGAGTTTTAGCCTGGCTTGAGATAAATCCAGCCCTCTCCTTGTGACTGACCTCTGTGCATCCTCATATAAGGGCAAAATTTGCACAAATTAGAATTCTTCTCATAGTTTGGTATAATCTGTGTTGTCTTTCTTGAGGGAGACAGAGATACAAGAGTACCATCAGTCAGGGTTATGGTGAATTGACAAAGCTACATAAGGAAGCTTTAACTATACCTGATTTAAGTGTAAGGTTCTTAAGAGGTTTTTAGAGAGGAAGAAGAACAGTGTGGTTGACCATGGCATTTCTCAAAGTTGGTCTGTTTTAAAATTCTGGGGACAGATTTGAGTGCACCTGCTCCTTTGCCCCTTGCTTGCTTGATCGCAAGATGGAAGGCCACATGAAGGCCACTAGAAAGGGACTGCACAATTCAGGAACTAATCAGAAATCAATTTTGACAGCCTACTCATTGGAAAGGAATGAAAAAGCAGAGGTGGCAGGTTTTTTTTAAGGCTTTAAGGAAGGGTGGTGATTTTCTCCTGTAATTCACAGAAACAGCAGATGTACAAAAGGAGAACTAAAACAAAAAGGACAAATGCAGTGTGTGGGCAAACCTGTTGGTTACTTGTCTTTGCACAACAACTCTTTTCATCAAGAAAACAGGTTAAATACAATGGAAGTTGTGCAACAGTATTCCAATTTGCTGGCAGCACTCTCATCAGTCTTCTTAACATATTTGTCACTGGTCCAGGTGTAAATACATAAAATAATAATAATAATCAGGAAACTGAAAATCACAAAAAATGTGGCCCATATGATTATGCTGGTAGGGCGATGCTATCTACTCTGTGACTGCTCCACACACACAAATGCACAGGAGAAGTTTACTTCTTCTGCATGGGCATATCCAGGGCAAGGGTGGTGGCCAAGCACAAAAGGATTCACTTGTTTTAGAAGCACATACCATAATAAAGCTGCTGGTGTCTCCCACAGGGGAAAGAACTGAACCACAAAAAAAACATTTCCATGAGTCAGATTTGGTCCACAGGCCACCAGCTGAACCAGGTAGCTAAATAAATATCTCTGGAGGAAATTTGGAAATTCAGACACATTTTGAACAGAAAAACTAAAATGTTTGTTTTCAGGCTACTCAAGGGTATTGGGGGAAGGACCAAAGCAAACACAAAACTGATCACATCTTAGTATCTTTTTAGATTGAAAGCTTTTTTTTTTTTTTTTTTCTTGGTAAAGAAAAGACCTAGTCTCTCAAGAGGACTTCCAAATCCAGAAAGAAATTAGGTAAAACCTCCTTGAGGTCCCTAGGCTCTTTTCTAATGTCACTGACTGTAGGTAAACATGTTCAACACTGTACTGATGTCCAATAGTGTCAAATTCTCCAACTGATATGAAGTTTCAGCTCCTTGAGACCTGCCATCTTTTGAACGGTGCTAGATAGGTCCTGGCATCAAGAAGTCACAGTCCAGTTCAGGAACCACTGTGCTAGACACAGCTTTCACAAAAATATGATAAGATTTGGAGCCCCATTGGAGCAATGCCACATTGTTGTGGGATATTTTATTTTTTAATTGGAAACAAAACAAAACAACCTGCAGTTATCTGATGCTCTAGGCAAATGTACAAAGCACTTTTAAAAATACAATAGACATTCAAATGGGAACATTATTAATTAAAACCCTCCACGTACTGTACAAATGAAACGTTCTTCTCTCTACCTACTCAAATCATTCATTCAGAAAAATCCTGGGAAAATAGTTAGGCTTTGCAATGTGCCCCATAGGTCAATGTATTCAGGCTCCAACAGACCAAGTGGGAGGAGTGAGTTCCAGAACGGGGAAATCTTCATTGCGAACTCCCTCTCAAAGAGAGTGCATTCAGAAATGTGCACAGCATGCTTACAGAAAAAAATGGCACTAGTCCTTTGCCCAGCTCAAATTTTAAATGAGTCCTTTAATATATGTATATCCAACCAAGGACAGGATGCTGACCTATGCTCCTGTGTGAAGCACAGTAGTGGAAAGGACTTTGAAGCCCTGTAGGATTTTCAGACCAACAGATTGCCTGCCTTTTTTTTTTTTTTTTTTAATTATTTTTCTACTGTATATATCCTTATGATACAGATTTATACCACAACAAACCCTTTTCTCTGTGCTTTACTATCCCATATCCACTTTATTTAATAAAAATGGCATCCTTGAGAGTCAAACAGTCCCTGGGCAGCTCACATGTTTTGTATGTTAAAAATAGCATCCGTGAGTTCTGGTCTGAAAACTATTTACTTTTCCTATAGTCCCATATCAAAAGTCCCCACTTAATATAGGGATGAGTCAAAGTCTGGCTGCAGAAGCCAAAGCCAAACTTCTCTCATGCTTTAAAGTTTGGTGTTGTATTTCAGATCCATCCCCTAAATCAGACTGGCTTTCAGTGCTCCGATCAGAACAATCCCTATCTTATTTGCTTGCTGGCTGCAAAACAGTAGGAAGATTGTCAGTACCCTGCCCAGGCCCTAATTAAAAATCCAAACTCAAATTTAGTATTTCAAACATTATTTAAAATATATGAAGATAGTCAGTCTATTGCTGTTGCTCATTACTCTGTTGAAACCTAATATTAGTAACAGCATGTACAGAGGACCTGGAGCATGAATTAATAATGAGGTGCTTGTGCTGGAAAACATGCGAGAGCCTGGTTCCCCAACTTGGCAGGCGTCCAGCACAGTCTAGTTTGCTTTTCTCTGCACAGTGATCGAATCATCTGCTCAACAAAATCTTCAGGAAGGAAAGTATTTCTGGTTAGTTTACTTCCTCTGATGATCATTTACCAAAAACAATGAAGAACAAAGAGAATCAGAACTGAAGGGATCCACAACAAGGCAAAAAATCTTTAAACTGATGGTATTGTACTAGTGATCAAATGGTAGTGGTGATAGCATTTAAGCACAATCCTCAAACAAGTAAGGACCTCCATGCCATCAACCTGCCCCCCTTGTACATGAAGCCTCTTCTTGAGGCTTTTGAGGTGAATTTTTAATCAACTCTTTCCCCACTTGTCATTGTCCCATGAGAAAAAAATATCTGAACAAGAATATAGAGACAGAGCACAAGGCTTGTTAAAGCTTTTGGCCTAGAGCTAAGGATGTATCTGCAGGTTTTCTATAGATATGAGGAAGGAGCTAGCAAGTCACTGAGTTCTTCAAATGATGTTCTTCAAAATGAATCAAGAATAGATGTACAGGCTAGAAAATATCTGCATCGTTTGTAGTTTGCAATGCATATATATATTTGTAATACATACATATTTATATATAATGTATGTATGCCTATATGTGCACTTAAAAAGATAATATAGACCTGTAAGCTGTATTTTTCATATGTGTAAAAATACTGTTAGATCAATTATATAGTATAGAGACTAGGTGTATCTATTTTTATGTATGTATCTATGCATACTCCCTTACACATGCTTTACAGGAATCTGGCTTTCATCCGTCCTCCTGGTGCCCCATGCTGGCCTCCTCCACTCGTGCACGCTTCTCTCCTGAGGCTGAGCCCAGCTGCCTTTGTGTTGCTTTCTCTGTGCATGGAGGGAAACCTTCACCATTTGTAGAAAACAAATAATAGTTGTTGAAGTAGTTCATGCCCTGAAACTTTAGCTGCGCCCTGGTCTCACACACCCTTTTCCTTTAGGATAAACATACTGCTACCCACAGAGGATTCAGTGCAGGGTTCAGTTCTGGAGCCATTGCCTTGCTCTTACGCTATAAATAAAGTTGTAAAGGAGAAGGAAATTTTCCCGAGTAAATGAGAGAAATTATCACATAATTTTGTGTAATTTTTGATGCAGGGAACAGTTTTCTCCATGCACCTGTTGGGGGAGAGAAACAAGGCTGCTTCGACCATCAATCTGTGGGACCTCAGAGCTCAGCCTGAAAGCAAGGGTGAAACGAAATACGAAAATTGCACTGCAGTAGAAGAGGAGTCAGCTATCTGAGGGCCTCTGCTGAAATCCCATCTTTCGGGTAGGGTTTCTTATGCATTTTCGTGTTTTGGTCACCTGACAGTCGCTCTCTGGCCTAATTGGTTTCCTAGTTAACAGACTAAGTAATGATGTAACCAGAGTGTGTGGGAACCAGACCTGTGTGACAGATACAATTTTTCCCAGCCATACTAATTTTGCCTGCTTACCTGGTTCTGCTGCTGGTTATCTAGAAATTTGAGCTACTTAAAGGATATAATGAGCTTAGCAAAGGTTGAGACACAGCTTAATCATTTAACATAAAATTATCACAAGCCATAAAATATATTTACTTGTGAAGTCCAGTTATTTTTCTTACTAAAAATGACTGTATTTTAATATATATGGTTGCGTCTACAGAAATTATTTACTTTTGCTGTGGTTATCTAAAGTGAGGATTAGTTGTAGCCTAAAGGAGAAGATCAACTTGGTTCAATTGCAAATGTCTCAGGATCTACTTTTTGCTCTTCATTTCCTGCTGTCCTGGAGTGCTCTCACAAACACAGTGTTGCTCATTTGTGAAGGTCATGTTTGTATCTCCATGCTCTTGTTATTGCTTGTATGGCAGGGCTTCAGAAAGCCTCCAGTTAAGACCAAGGTCTTGTGGAACTGGGCTCTATATAAATTTATACAGAGAAACAGTCCTCTACATGCAAAGGAGTTGCAACCCAAGTACATCAAAGCTTTGAAGAGACAGAGCAGAACCGTTTAGACTACTTTTTTTTTTTTTTAAATCCTGAGAAACAGCTCCCATGTAAAACAATGAAAGTAACTGGGGAAGGGAGGTGAGATGGAAAGGGAAAACCTGGCTTGGAGGAGGCCAATACAGGTTCCTTCTCCATGTGGCCAGATGAAGGGCAAAGGGCTTCTCCCTGCTGTAACACAAAAACAGCAATTGCAGGCACCTCATAATGGGGAGACCCAGTCATGAGAGCAGCTTGAGTGAGGGATATGCCCACCACTCAGCCTTTGTGTGCTCCTCAGGCAGCTCCCATTTGCCCTTGCAGAAGGGTCTGCATCTCCACACAGCCACTAAATGCTCTCTGATGAGGTGGGGTTGCAAGGCTGGATCTGTACAGAGCCTTGAGACAGGGCTGCTAGGCTGCTGCTGGATGGGGACAGAGCCTCGAGCAAACCCCATGACCCTGGTGGTTCTGGTACTGCAACGCAGCCAGCCAGCATGGCCTGCCTCTCCCTTTAACAGAGATTTGCATACATCTTTTATGTTTGTAAGACTGCATCTGGGTGTTGTTTCACTTTGCACCCAAAGACATATTCAGTGAATGGTAGAAACTGAGAGCAGAAACAAGAAGCTGGACTCCTAAGGTGATGTGAAACTATTTTATGTTTTCCGGGAACATAGGACTCTTAAATGTGATGACAGAAATGATGAAAGTAATAGGGCTTTGCATACACTTGACATAGTTAATCCAGTCAGTAAACATGATGTTAAAAAAAGGGCACCCTGTAGCATTTCAGTATCTCTCTATTTGAAGTATATACGATGCCTAACATGTATGCAATGGATCTGGGGCCTGACATCTATTTAAACTCATTGGGAGCAATATCAAACATTAATGGGGATTAGTGTTAGAACTGGTGTAAACATAGCAAACAATCTGCTCTAAGTGTATGCTCACATTTCCATATGTTATGTAGGTAAGCAGAGCCATTGCAGAGGAAAGAAACCCCGAGAGGTAGTTCTCAGCTAACTGCTTCTGGGATTGGTAGAGGCAGACACTAGGAGGACACAACTCTCTTATGATAGCTACATGCTCATAAAATGCAGTGTCTAGAGCTGCAATTTAGTTTTGTAAAGGGTAAGGAGGATTTAAAGAGATGCGATTCCATTGTGCAAAACCACTAAAAAACAGATAAAAATGATTTAGTACTTCCAGGTGCACTGTAACTCTTGGCAGGAAAAGCTAATTCCAGGTGTGTAACTTCAAAAAAAAATAAAAAAAAAAAAATCCAACTGTTGTCAAACCTGGATAAAATCATCAAGGTAGAAAAATAGAAGCTAAACTAGGAACAAAGTCCAAAGTATAGCTGCGGAAAGACAGCCTCTCCATTGAAGAAATTATTGCGTATAAGTGAATCTCCCTATTACTTAAGTAAACATAGCTTGATTATGGGCAATATTTCAAAAGAGATAAAGCTTTGGCATGCATGAGCACATAGAAAGATGACATATTCGCAGTGGGAGGTATGAGGTGGGGTTTCCAGTAGTGCCAAAATTTGTCTCACACAATACATGCTTAGGGTAGATCGAAAGCTGCTGAAGCAAAGAGCAAGTCTTTCCACTGTCTTCAACCGGCTTTGTATTCAGTGTTCACTCACGCTAGGAGAAAGGGAAAAAATACATTTGTTTCCTTATTTGCAGCCAAATCGTTTACACATTTTCCTTCTCTTTTTAAGCCTGGGGAACTCTTGTCATTGACTTCCTCAGGGGCAGGTCCTTAATCAACAGATCAAAATATAAGCTGTACCACAAAATGGAAAATACTATTATACCAGCTAAAGTGATTTGCTTGAGCAGCACATGTGGTATGGGATATTATTATTCCATAATAGAACACACATTGATTCATTTGACACTTTTTTTACAAAAGAGCTTTTATTTATACGATGTGTTTATGGACAAATATGCATTGAATGCTTTTTAAGTCCTATTATGGTTTGTTTTTATTTCCACATGTTCAGATGAAATGACCATTACTAGGACTAGAAACTTAAAGCACTAATGGAAGCTCTTATAGTTGGTGCCAGTTTTATATCCTGCAGGGGTTGTTGCCACTATATTAATATCCTGGAGGTCAAGTTAATTTTTTTTAACATATTTTGCAGGCTCCGTGCAATTTGATAGAGTGTCACACTTGGTGTGTGCCAGTTTTGCGTCTGAATTAAAAGGGCCAGGGAACTGTATCAGATCAGACCTCCAAGTAAGGAGGTTTTGCAGAAATTCATGACCACACAGAAGGAAAATGGACACGGCAAACTTGTCTCCCAAAGGTACATGTGAAAACTCTTGAGGAATCAGTGTACTAGCTACAAATGAGAGAGATTTGTTGGGAAAGTCTGATTTTCCCTAGCAGCTGGACTTTTGGTTGCCTTGATCAGTGCCTGGGTGTGTGGCAGTGCATTTGGTTCAATTTGCTCCTGTGAACCAACTTTTTTTTTCAATTCCTATAACCTAGATTTAACAAAAAGGGGTTTGAGAAACCCAATCCTTTCTCAGTCACACAATCACTCCCTGACTTTCAGTACTGCTGTCATCCATGGGAGCTGAGACAGCATCATTCCTGTGATAACACATGGGCATTTTGGTGATACAAAAATAGTGCAGGTGAACATGAAAACCTTTTTGCCCTTGCCTCAAGCCTGCTGGGCTGGGCGGCCATTTCTTATTGCAGAGGAGCAACAAGGTGTGACTCTGTGCACAGGGCAAAGCAATTAACAGCCCAGCTGTGATTGCACAGGCTTTCTGCAGCCTCTCTCCCTCTTTTTCCCACACACAGTACATGCACATAGGGGAGGGGAAGGGGCTTTTCATTTTCTTTCTCCACTCGCTGCTGCGATTGCACTAAGTCAGTACAGAGATCCTTATCTCAAAGCAGTGAGGAAAGTGAAATCTCAAGTTTTGTCACTGTCTGAGTGCTCTGTAATATCCAGGTTGTTCAGCAGGTGCTGAATTTACCTTCATGGTATCGCTGTTAGTGGCATTTATTCTGTCCAGAACTCAGCATTAGGGCAGGGAGGGTCCCAGTGGGGTAAAAGTGTATCAGACATGGCATGAAGTGATACTGGTTTGCTTTTGTGACATTGTGATAAATCTGTTTTCCACTGAAAAACACCAAGAAGCCATTTTAATTTTTACCTGTCGTTTCAGACTCTCCAGACTATTAAGGCTGCATAAATATTAAAAGCTTGTTATTTACATTAGAATCATTATCTTTATAGATATCAGTGCTTGTTAAATGATTCATAATGCATAATTCATTGAACCAATTCTGCCCCTTTCTCTGTTTGTTATTCACCTGCAAACAGACTTTGATTTTTACAAATTTGTTCATTATTCAAATCATTCCAGGCTCTCTTCACAAACATATTATAGTGGTCTCTTTCTTGAAAACTATTGTCTCCTACTACATTTTTATCAATTTGTTTCTGTTGTTGCTTGTAGAGTGTAATTGAACATTTAATAACAGACTTGAAACTCCCCCTGGCTAATCAAGATTTACAGGATAGCTGTAGGGATTCATGCGAACGCTTCAGTTACTCAGTTGCTACCATGCAGCCTCTGACACGGTATGCGTGTGGTCATTCATAAAGCAAGCCCTGCCTTTTATTCCCACTTGTTGGAAACAATAATCAAGGGAGTTCTGCGGCACTTGGCCAACTTGAGAAATCTGGAAAAGTAACTTCAGCGTATATGTACAAAGCAAGTATGGCAAGATTTAGGTTTCCCTAAACTGCAGCAGAGTATTAAGAGAGCACCAGACTGTGATTTTGGAGATTAGGTTGAGATCTCCAGCCAGCCATTTCCATGCAGAGTTGCTTCCCTCTGTGCCTCACTTTTCTCTTCTGCACGTTGATATCATTGTTGCTTGAGGATGATCTTTCTCTGCAGACACCAAAGGAAGTAAAAACATTCCTGGCATCTAACTTAAGACAAATCTATTAAGGTGCTTCCCCCGAGCTCAACAGATAGAGAGTTGTGAGAAGTTTCTCCATTGATTTGGGGTATCTGGCTTTGGGGCTGCTGTTACGAAACATCTCCAGGCTGATCCCTCACTCCCAGTTATAGGAGTCTGGAGAGACTCACTGTATCATAGCTTGGCTAAAGCACCTGACAAAGCACTGCTGGGCTTCTATGAAGAGAAAATAGTTTGGAAAATAAAGTGCAGTGTATTTGTCTCTGATCCAAATACTTTGATCTTTAAGGTAAGAGTAGGAGAAAAGTTCTTTTTGTTTTCAATTCAGTTCATCAGTATTTATCTTCAGTTTGTTTTGGATGCACTTCTGAGAAGCTTCTACCTGCACAACAAGGAAAAAGAGTTCAAAACAATATAGACAAAACAAACGCAGTAGTAAAGGACGAATTTATTTGAGTCTACAAAAGTGATTGCGGTAGATAACAATAACTAAACCTGTGAAAGCATTTGAAGAAAGAAAAAATCCTGCTGAAAGCAATATACATATATAGAAAATATATTTAGAGAGAGGGACGTTCAAATTTTGTACCATTTCAAAGCGAAATTTCAAGATAAAACAGACAAAATTAAGCCTTTTTTATTTTGAATTTTGATTTTCAATTTACTTAGCAAAGAAGACTTATTAAATTTTCCTGGTGATTATTCTCTCCATATCAGTCTAGTCCCAATGCTATTTTTTGTTTTCTTCCTACTAAAGATAAGGGAAGAGAGATGATTTTTAGAAAGAAAATATTTCACATTGAAAGCTTAGAAATGGAAAAAAAATAATAATAATAATTAAAAACACACACACACAAAAAAAATAGAATCAGAAAATATTCCAGATTTTCAGCTAGAAAAACATGACAAATGGCCCTGAATGGAATTGTCTTCTTAGGTTCTAATTTTTCTCCACTTTTAAATGTGATCGTTTCCCCCCTCATGTTCCCTCTGTTTTGTTTTGGTTTTGTTTCTTTCTTTCTTCCTTATCTTAGATAATTATATGCAGTTATTTTCTTTTACTCTTCAACCAAGCTCAGGTAAAATACGGGCTTCTAATGAAGAGTGACAGTGATTCAGCTATCTACTGTACAGTCACAGTATGCATGGACTTAAGTACCCTCAATATCCACTTGCAGCAATGCTGACTTTTAGCAGTAAAGAGAAGATTTACATCAGGAGGTTTACTTTTACATTGTTCACAAGGAGGAATGAGGTAAGCCTTAGCATTCCTGCAATGTTTTTGGACTGAATATATAGAGTCAGAGAACATTTACTTATACAAGTTCCTCAGCACTTCTCAGGTCACATCTGCACCTAGGCTCATGCCAGCTAAAATGTTCAGGCATGCCTGTACCCAGCACCTTGGATTGGCATGTTATGGATAAAGAGTAGCCCGGACATTTTTCTGAAGATCAGAGCTCAAACTCCACCCAGCACTGGGTTGTCTTTGGAGAGGCAGCACTTCCATGCATTTCAGGACCTGGCATTGCAATCCTGATCCAAGTTTAGACCTGCCATAATCTCAGTTTACCATTCTCTGCAGTATCCGAATTTATGATTTGCTTCACACCTGTGTCCAGTTCACATGACAGTGAGTTACAAAGCGAATCAGAATCTGCAGAATATCATAATCTCTTAAACTAGTCTCCTGATGACAGATGGAAGCATCAAAAGTGAGAAACTACAGTATTGTTCATTATCAGTAGTCCTCATTTGTCTGTCTTCCTTCTTCCTTCTCTTTCACCATCCATCATCCAGCATTTGATGTTTGGGGACATCATGTATTATTTTGTCTCCCAGTCTCTTTTACCCCTTCTTTGTGCAATGTGTTGACACAAGCTCTGTGCTCATTGTGGAGCCCTGGCCAAAATGGCTCAGCTTCCTTCCCAGAGTGTCAGAGAGCCAGGAAGAAAGGCTTGTTCGAGGTCTTGGCTCCCTCTCCTGGCTGGCTTTGCAGCAACTTAAAATGAGATATTAGCCCTTCAGAAATTACAGTGTTTGCTTACTGCCAAGGCACACTTGAAACAAGAGAGAAGAGCACTCTGATGATGAGACTCTGGATTGTAAAGAAAAAGAACAAGTTGGAAGGTAACCTCACTAAAATTACAGTTATTTTAAGTAAAATTATGATGTTTTGGATATTGATTGTTTGAAAATACTTTCCTCCTGCCAAGACTTCATGAATACAATATACATGTGAGAAAGAGTCTTGTTTTCTTTTGTTTATTTTTCTGGATTACCTGTATTTTCCATCTGTCCTGCAGGCTCTAGACTTCTACTTAGTAAATGTCCCAATAAAGGCTGTGTGTTATCCTTAAGCACTGGTAGCATTCCCTCTACCTGCTAATTGCTTTATTTGTCCTTACTGCTTCCGTCCCCTCATCAACAAAGGCTTTAGCATAAAGGGCAATGAGGTAGAACATGACAAGGAGAGTGGGAGCCAGAAGAGTGAATACTTCTGTAATTACACAGTAGCCTGGAGTAGCTCTTCTCAAATCAATTATGTAGCCTGGATTGCCCAAAACTCTGAGGACAGAGCCCTTATTTTAATTTGCCTATGGAGCTATGTGCTCCAATAATGGGCAGGGTTCTTGCCTTGTTACCAGTTCCCTTTTATCAGAATCCACATAATTCCTTTCTTAGTTGTTATTTTTATCTAATTAGTGTATTAATAATGTATTGCACTTAACACAGCTATGAATCAATCATTGCAAATTGCTTCGCAAACATTAACAAATGAAATTTCATGTTATCTTGTTGAAAAGGTAGTGTCATGTCCATCTTACAATGGGGCAAACTGAGGCAGAGGATGGTAACAGAAAACAATTAGAAAAAGCTGATGTAAAACTACCCATAAAATCCTGATAAAGTCCTGTTACCAGATAAATTATCAGAAATGCCAAAATCTTAACCCAGCAATCAAAACACCCAGCCCAAACCATACACTTGCTGTGCGGTCCTCAGCATTGTCATTTTGGGGGAGTTTATAACTGGGATAAACTTAGTATAAAAGCAAAATATAGCCAGCATCAAGAGGATTTCAGAAATTCTGGTGACTTTGTTGTTGTTGTTGTTGCTGAAGAATTTACAAAATAGCATACTGAATATAACATGGACCTTACAGGATTAAGGAGAATTAGCATCTTTATTGTTAATAGATTTCACAATTCCATAAATGTCTCCAATCTTCCAAAACTTCTAGCCCTTGTTGCTACACAAGTCAGTGTCAGAACTTCCTTGGCATCAGTGACTGGGATTTGGCCCACATGGTGGTCGCTGCCCTCATGTGTTCTTCCTTTCTTCCTTCCCTGTGGGACACTGACCAGAAGCTGTGTCCAAATGCCTGGGAAAGTTCAGAATCAGGCAAAAATTTGCTTTTGATTCCTATTCTTTTCGTAAGTAAAATACCAGTATGTAATGAGCAACCAGAATACTGGTTGTTTTACTTAAGCAATGACATAGAGGAGTGGAAAAAATAATTTGAAGCTGCATTTAAAAGGCATTACAGCTGCTGCCTGAAAGGACAAGTGTATAGGAGGCAGAAGGGTGGCTCGTGGAACTGCAGGTAACCAGTTGTTTTGTTCAGCTGTGTATGCAACAACAGAGGTGAAGGTCTGACATGAAATCTTATCCAAAATTTTGGTTAAAAAAAATGTAATTCACTGAAAAGCCATTTTAAGTTTCCTAGATGTTTCTAATTAACTGCAAGTAAATTTTGAATACAAACATTTTCAGACTCTTAATTAAAAAAAAAAAAAAAAAAAAAAAAGACTCAATAACGATTCATGAAAAGTTTGTGATCATTATGTGTATTTCTTACTGGAAAAAAAAAAAAAAAAAAGGTTTATCTGGAAAAAAAAAAATGTGTCTGGGCCTAACTGTAACCTTATCTGCATAACCTGTAATAGAATAAGTATAGCTATAGAAAGACTTTTGTTCTTTTTGGCATAGCTGATCAATTAGATGTGTAGGATGGAGTTACAAAAGCTCTTACAGTTTGCAGGAGTTGCTTTCTGTTTACCCCTGCCTTTCTGAACAGCACAGTGCTGGAAATGATGTTACAGTGAGCAAGTGATATTTTGAAAACTGAGTTGTTCTTTATGTTATATTACTACGTATTTATGTCATATTACTAAAGACCTCAATTGCCACTGGTTTCCCATAGGATTTTGATGCCACAGAAATGCACATGAAGGGTTGGACATTGCTTCAATCCCCCTTGATGGGGAAAAATGAAGGTGACAGTGTTATATCTGTTTTATATAAGGAGATCTGAGACACAGAGGGGCAGGATTATTTTTATTCCTTTATTATTATTAATAATAATTTAAATCCTTGCCAAATTCTCATGAAGCTTTACGTATAACATTCTATTTTTGATGCTTTCACCATCACTGTATCATCTTTCCACCAGCAGCCCTCATTGGCCGTATGTGACTTGCCCAAAGTCTCTCCAGAGGTCACTGGGAGAGCTGGGAACTGAGTCTTTATCTGTAATGACAGTCAATGCACACCTCTAGATGGGGAGCAGACATATACCTTCATCCAAAATCCATGTCAGGTTCAAAAACACCTTTTAAAAGACAGCTGACCTACTGCAGGATTACAGTTTCAGGTGAAGCGAGCCAGAGCCAGAGCAGGTCCTTATTGAATAACCTGCTGTGTGCGAGGTGAAAGCAGCACCATTTCAAGGCTGCATACCCTTACAAAGTCCAACGAGCCCATGGAGAGGGACTAATCGGCTGGGAATGAACCGGTACATCTTGCAAGACTTTCTTCTAGGCAAGTTGGGTGCGAGTAAAATATTCTAACGAGGGAAAAGCGAGAAGTTCAGTGCTTAATTTGTACATGGAAGTCCCCTAGTTGGAGCACAGGCCTGTCAGTGGACTGTCACCTCTTGTACACGGGCTCTGTCAGCAGGTCCCAAAATATGCCTGCGGCGCAAACAGCGGTTCAGAGAGCTGGCAGATCACATAAGGCAGGCAGCACCTTGTCTCTTTCTATAACTATTAAATTTCACCAGGAAAATTGTGAAATGCATTATCACCCCCACATTAATTTGTCATATTAGCCATTGCTGGAATGCCCAGACGCTCAAGAGAGCAAGTGATAATTGTCATTTGGGAGGAGACAGCATTACTCAGATAGATAGAAATCATCCCTTTAGGATTTATAGGAAAACAATTGGTGCAGTATGGTGTCCAGCTACCTCTCCTGCTACTGGTAATGCATTTGTGAAGGTACTGACACATTAAAGTTTGCGCTAGGCTCCCCCTTATCTTCGAATGGCCACCAAATAGCATTCTCACAGTATTAACTTTCTGTCACTTACAGCTCAAGACGTGACCTAGAGTAAAAGGCCGTATATCTCCCCATCAGTTCCTTTAACTACTCCCTCTCAAGATGCATGTTAATTGTCTGCCTTAATCTTGCAGTCCACGACTGAGAAAAATGATGGACTTCAGTAATATTCTTTCCAATGAAAACAAAACATTTGCATGGATAAAGTAAAAGTTAACGAAGCTAACTTAGACTTTCCAGAAACTTCAGATATTGGAGAGCACACAGCTTTACCACACAGTTTGCAGGCAGGCACTGCATTTTTTTTTCTCTCACATAGCTTTTAGCATTTAAATTAGTCACTACATTTGCTAAATTAGCTAAGCAAAAGATTTTGAAGATTTGGCTCTTTTTTTGTACCTGTATGCTGCACACGCAAATATAACACCCCCTCTTTTCCCTAAAAAACAACCAAACAAATGAATAAACTCACACCAAAAGCCAAAGTTGATTTCTAAAATTATTGCAAATGATTGTGGTTGCCTGCAGCCCGTACCAACAGCCAGGGGCCGGTGTGGGGATGCACAGGGCTCAGGCAGCAGCTGGCAGCCTGGCCTAGGTCTCCGTACTGGTGCCAGGGCTGGACAGGGTGAGCTCCCCTTCCTGCCCCCTAAAACTGGAAAGAAAGCAGAGGTGGCGTTGGCTTCGTGCTGCTGGATGAAGGGAGTTGCAAACTGCTGCTAGACAAACCTCCCAAAGTGGCATGCTGGACTTGATGTTTATGCCAAAGGTCACTTTTTAACAGGGAGTAATAAATATTGCTAAACTATTAATGTAGAATAACACATAAATACATTTTTGTGGGGTCATGGGGATGCACCTTTGGCTTTTGAATTAACACGGCTTTTGCCAATGCAGACACCAGGCCACCTCCCGTGTTTCCTATGGCCAGCGATGGGCAGGAGCCATAGGCAGGGAGCAGCGGCTACAGCCCACGGGCTTTTCCTCATCCCCCTGTTAGCTCTGGGGGGAAACACAACAGGGAGAAAGGAGCTGCTTGCGTGCTTGCAGCCCAAACACACTGGGAAAAAAACATTTTTATTACTGGGAAGGCAGAGAATGCCAAAAGCGCTAAGCCTCCCTTTGCCCAAATCTATTACCTTTGAGGGCTTTTTTTTTTTTTTTTTTTTTTTTTTTAAGGGGGGGGAAAGGAAAGGGGGCGCAAAAATGCTGACCTTAATTAATGGAAGGCCCACTAGACCCGAAGGAAAAGGTTTGGCTCTCAAGGCCCGGGCCTCCCCCTGAGCCTCTCCTGGGTGTAATGAGAGAGCTCAGCTTCATTACTGGCAGCTGAGGGGAAGGGTCACTGGGGCTGGATTTGCAGGGCCCTCATTGAGGGATCACTCCATGCTGAGAGGAGCTGGCCATGCTCTTGGACACCTGGTCATTAACATTGCTAATTAGCGGCCATTAATCAGGGCCCTGGGTTTTTTGTTGTGTGTCACCGGCTCAGAGGAACCAAGTGAATAAGAAGATTGTTTCATTACCTCCACAAGAGGTGGAATGAAAGCAGTTCCCATCAGCTCAAGATGAGCTGAATTAAGGGAAAGGTTAGACAACAATTTAAGATGAGCTGCCGAGGGGGAGCTGGGGGACCTGAGCTGTCCTCTGAGAGGAAAATCAGTCACCTATAATTAATGAAATCTTCCACAACCTAACTTTAATCACCGTGTGAGCTTCTCACCAAAAAACTTATCTTTTGCATCTGAAGGATGCTAATTTATCTGCTTACGAAGTTCCAATCTTAGCAAGTTTTATTCTGATGGGATTTTAATAACATATATATATATGTAAAGGCAGGTGGGTGTATGTATAAGTGTGTACTCATACAGTGTGAGTTTGGCTGTGTGTTTGTTCTATATATTTACCTGAGTTAGCAAGGGTGCATTTTACACAACTAGCCACGGGGAAGGGGGAAAATAAATCTATTTTTAAAAGCATCTATTTATAAAGACTTTTTTCAGAGTTGTATATAACAGTATATCTATATATTTGTACTTTCTATGCTATGGGTTTGAAAGAAGAGAAGAAATCCAGTGTTTTTCAGAGGCAGAATAATTAAACGCAAGTTCTGTTTTGGTGGGTTAAAAGTGACATGGGAAAAATGATAGTTATTGGTGTGCATAGGAAAAAGTAAAGAATTTAATTAGCAACCAGATTGTTAAAATGCAGCATTCTCCTCCCGTACTCTATTGTCTAACTTTTGTGGAACAGGTGCCTAATTTTCCTAATGGGATACATTTTAATTGACAAAGTAGTTTGATTGCTTTACACCAGTTTTCAGTTTCTTGCTTACTTTTAATATAATAAACTCTTTATTTCTACAAACTCAGATGCCCTCAAGAAAGTAATTAGAAGCAGGTTTTATCTGCCTGTCTTTTTTTATAAACCACTTTTTGATTTCTAAAACCAACTAACCAAAAGCTTGATTTGTTCTGCTGATGTGTGAGAGCCAGTAACTTTTAGTCATATGCACTGAGCATTTCAATCAAGTTGTTTGCATATCCATTCATGTCAGCAAGACTCTCAAAATGGATTACAAACATTTAATTGTAAGAGGAATAAAATAATTAAGGAAGGACAAGTGGAAGTTAAAAATATGCCTAAGGTTTCACAACAGTTATTGGATCATTCTCATCATGAGGCATAAATTCCTCCTTGTAGTTTCAAAGGACTTTATTCATCTCAGGCACATTGCTTTTTGTAACAACAGAAAGTAAAACCTTGTTTCTTATGTATGTGATTCTCTT
Source organism: Anas acuta (assembly GCF_963932015.1). NCBI lineage: Eukaryota > Metazoa > Chordata > Aves > Anseriformes > Anatidae > Anas > Anas acuta. The sequence continues at coordinate 8,452,035 of NC_088987.1, forward strand.
TGTAGAGTTGGGAGGTTGGTTAAAAATGTCCATAAAACTAATCTTTGGAGCGTTTTAGCTGGTCTGGAATTCTATAATATGATTTCTGGGACTTCATGGGAAAGTTGAAGGCTCAAGGGGAAATTACACAATGAACAGCTGAGAAAAAGTTGCATTCTGGCACAGAATCATGCAAATGGGGCACATTCTTCAGTTTTCTCATGACGGATTGTCTCTGAAACTACTGAGCCAAGTTGCTGAAATGCTAATGAAGGAGAAGCATCAATGAGCAGTGTCATCCTGGGGGCTTCTGAAGGGGACAGAGTAGGAGACGGACGGAGGGGGCGAGGGGGAGGGAAGGAAGGAAGGAAGAGAGAAAGAATGAAAAGAAACCGGGCGGGAGGAGTTTCAAATATTGGGGCTAGCCCACTCTTAAAATTAAATGGAGGGGAAAAAAGAGCTGTGATGAACTCTGATGAACAAGTTCCTCCTGGCTTATAAAAATGAATAGAAGCACTTACAAGGCAATGAGTATGATTTGTGGGGGGAAGCAAGCATGGGTAGTGCTGGAGTTGGGGGCTACCCTTCTCTTTAATGCTAGGTGAGATTGGTGTAACGAGATCAGGATGCCCTTGCAAAAATATGGAGGAATAGTAATAATAGGTCCTTAACTTGGCCCTGAAAATTGTTACTATTTACAACTTTCTAAAAAAGCATTTTCCTTATGACAGACTTTGAGTGCTTCTGTTTGTTAAGAAAAACAATTACTTTTCCTGCAGTAGATAGCTGAGCCTTATAACCAGATATCCCAAGGCTCAGCTATGAGTGCTCCTTGAAAATATTAGGCTTAAATGTATTACATCTTTTTATTAAAATACCCTGCCAGCTCTGTTTAATGGACTTTCAGAATTGTTCCACACTCACTCGTGCCCCAGCATTACTGGCCAAAGATCTCGGCAGGCTGGTACTATATTAATTTGAACATCTGGCTGGAGGTTGCTTCCATTCAGTGTTCCTGTAGGCGTTTTTGGGTGCTAAGCACTTTAAAATACAGCCCTCAGCACTCCAGATGCAACATGTGTTATTCAAGCTTGCAGAAGGGCTGTGAAAAGCCAGCAGCTGCTGAGGAACAAAATCCAGTCATCTGCTCTTTGTCCTCATTGCTGGTGAGAGCAGAAAATCAGTAGGTGCCGTGTGTGTGTAGACAGGGGAGGAAACCGAACTCTCCAAGTTTGGACCAGTGTGAGGTAGGGCTGTGCAGTGGACATGTCATGTGGCAATTGAAAGACCTTGGTCTTGGTCTCATCTATAACCTCCAGCAAGTCCCTTCACCTGTTTTGTCCCAATTTTTGCCTCAATGGCTCTATTTAAATTCCTTGAAATGAAGATGACTCTCTCTTCCTATGGATTTTCATGCTGTCTGCCAGGATATCCCAGTTTTACTTGGAGCTTTCTGATGCAATTCTGGTACAAGCAGTGGTCAAAAAGCAGTATAGCACTATTACACAAAATCTGAAATATTTCAGAACAGTTTGGGAATGGCTGTGCTGTGTTGGGCACATGGCACTTGGTGTGTTACTGTTGTACACAATTGTGCTTTGGTGGATTGCTTTAATGTTGATTTCAAACCTCATCAATACTTACAGTCTTAATTTCATTAGCAGATTTAAAATGTGGTACCTGTATTTGCATGCACAAATCACTGGGTGGTGCTTGCCTGCCCAAATACTGTTATTTTTTTGTTTATGTTATGTTTTGTAACATCTAAGAGCACTAGACAAAGCAGGATTTGTGCAAGCATTGAATAGCACAGGTCTCCCTGGTGCTACAACTATTGTGGGAGACACAAGTGAGATGTGGGCAGATGTGGGAGCTCTCTGGCCTGCAGTCCCATGGGCAGCAGGTTTGGGGTGATGTCACCACACCAGTGACCTACTCCCACTCTTTTTTCCTTTTTTTTTTTTTTTTTTTTTGGGGGGGGGTGGTGGTGGTGGTGGTGGTGGAGGGGATGGGGAAGAGGAAGAGAAAGGAAGGAGGGAGAGCATTTGTAGGCATATAGTAATCTCCCAAGTGAAAGTCATAGCCCCAGTGTGTTTTGATTTGAAATCATCATGACTAGACTACAAGGAAGTGGAGAGAAGGGCCCAGCTGTGGAGGAGACACTTAAAGCACAACCAGCACTTGAGAAAACCTCTTCGGGTATCTGGCTCTGACCCCTCAGGGTGGGGATTAAGGGAGGGGAGAAGGGACCACCTCCTCCCTTGTATAATCCACATAAGCACACAACACGTGTTGCTGCTAACCTCCAGATAAAGGGCCAACAGCAACACAGAGATGTACACATAATACATAGTCTTATTCCCAAATGTCATCATAACAACTGCATTTGGTGTTACTGCAAATGCTGCCCATGGCTGCCAGGAGTCCTGCTGCAGAATCCAGCCTCTCCATATGAAGCCCTGTTCTTTTATGAAGTGGTGTCCCAAAATAGGCCAGATCTTGTTCCCATGCCCAAGGACTTCTACACCCTCCCTGACACAGCAGGTATCTCCCAGTGGTCAGCACATCCCACCCTGCCCTCCGCCAGAGCACGCAGTGCCTCTCGCAGACCCTTGGCAGCAAGCAGGGACTGTGCCAAACTAGACATTTGCTGTTCCTTCATTGCTGGGCTTTCTAAAATATTTTCTCTACCCCTGCAGGTGATGTGGGATTTCTCACCTTCTGAAAATCCTGTTCATGCTGCTGCTTCATACCGCTGGTTTCCCAAGTTGGTGCTGTAACTTCCTCATTTGCCATGGAAGGATTGCTATCTCAACTCACCTGCGTTGTTTAAAATCTGGTAAGTGCTGAGATGAAAAAATGAGTTCTTTTATATTGGAAAGTATGTATCCATTGGGAGTGGGAAGAGAGAAATGCTGTTTGTGTTTTATTGCTTTGATTTAAATAAAAAAGTTTCCTCTGTAGGAGCTGGAGGTTCTTGGGTACTTAAGGTTTTACAGTGTTCTCCCCAAGCAGCACTGTAACAGTAAATGGATGAGTTATAGCAAAGTAACGAGAATGCAGGATAGGTGATTACAGCACGAAGGGACCTGGATAAAAAATGAAAAATATGCACATAAGCAAACACAAATGAACAAGAGGAACCTGAAAGCCCAACTAAGGCCACAGTCCAGGTCCAACAAGAAAGCACAAATGTTGGCACCCAAAGTTTTAATTGTCTCTGTTCAAAAAAGTTAAATAACAGTAGTTATCTCTCAGACTGAATTTTTCCAATGTCTGAGATCTCTGAAATCAGGATTTTTGCTTGAAGGTTTATCTCAAACGCTATGTTGTACACGGTGGTGTGATTACAGTGAACAAGAATTAGGAGATCCTAAAACACGCTGACAGTCCCTAGCATGCCTCATTGTGCTCCAGTGCTCTAGCTTGTATAGTACAGTCGGGAGGACCACCCACAGTTCGTAACAGCCATAGTGGAAAATTGTATGGGCTGCTCTAGCTAGGCGTAATTGGATGGGCAAAAATTTGAGTTTTCCAGCTTTTGGAGCTATTTACTTGACCTGTTTTAATTTTAGTTGAGATGGAATAATATGTTTCACAAGGAAATATTCAGGCGTTGCCTCTTTTTAGCCTAATAAATTTCATCTTCAGGAGAGTCTCTAAGATGTTCACATTTGTAATGGCAAGGAATACAAACTCTTAAACATAATAGGTTAAATTCATGGTAGTTGTACAACTAACAATGCTTACACTGAACCAATTGAACTGCTTGAAAGTTTTATAGGAACAAATGTGGTGGGGGTTTTTCACCATATCATTTGATCTGCTCTCTCCCCCTCTGCTGGCCTGCGATTTACTTCTTCTGACATATCCTTGACACAGGTCCTGGTGTGCCACTGTCACCTTGAATTATGTTTATTTTGAAAGTTTGTGGACATCCCTGTTGTGGCCTCCCAGGGAAAAGCACTTTTGGACTGACTGCTGAGAATCGGCATTGGAGCGTGTTTACTTTGCTCCAAGTCCAACTGCTCTGTGGGCTGAAACTTGAGAGGAGGCTACCAAGTCTGTTTTAAAAACAAATGGGACTTAAGCCATGCGACTTCCTAGGCAACATACTAGAGCCTACAGAACTCAGAGCTGTTCTGTTCATTCAGGCAAGTATCCATTTATGGGACAACGTTATAATGAGGGTTTGTGCCAGCACAGTTTGTTTTGGATGGATTATTGTCCACTGAGTTCTGACAGCACCCCAACACTGCACTTGGCCTGCAAATTTCAGCTGAAAGTTTTTGCCTTACCAGTTTTGGAGTGATTGAAAAAGCCATAAAAAGGTGTGAAACTCAGTGTCCTGACATACTGGCTCTGGCCTGTGAGAAGCAGGTGTCCCCAAACTGCATCAATGCTTTGTCTCTTCCTCATTGCCAGAACAAGCCTTTGGCATCACAGATAGCATGGCACAGATTAAATCAGCCTTAAACTGTTCTCATTTACACCTCAGTCATAATTCACTTATACAGTCCAGACATAGGGTACTTCCTGACCTTTCCAGTTCTTTGTCAATCTGGAGTGAGGTTCTTGAAAGACATTAAGGTTGAACACCATTTTTCTATCAGTGTTGTTACAGGAAGGTTATTGAATCTTCCAAACCACCTTTTTGCAAAGATCAGTGTAGCGATGTTTTGTTTGTTTTTCAGCATAAATAAAAGACCTCAGTAACTTATTTTGAAGAAATCACTCTGTTGTTGTAAAACAGAAAAATAATCAATTTACAAGGCAAATTGAAAACATTTCTAGAAATGGGATCAGAACCTGAATCTCCCTTCCACTCCCCTCTGCTTAGAGGCACACTGTTCTGTTTGGATCTGAGATGTGTTGCCAGCACACTCTAGAAGAAACTCATGTGGTCTTCCACACTGATGGCAATTTCTCTGAGTCAGCAGGAAATTTGCCTTGACTTCATGGCAACTGGATCAGGCTTTCTGCTACTAAATAAAGGATCCCATTTTCTAGATTTTCTGTAGTGACTTTCAGCGCTGCAGAATCAATTTGAGTTATTAAAAATAATAATGCCATCACACTGACTTTTATTCCTTTATATTCTGGCTTGAAAATCAAACTGAGAAAGAAGCATAAACTCATTAAGCTTTAATCTAAAACAAAAGTTTGGAGCCAAATGTTCATGTTCAGTCTTTTCATTCTGTAAACAGTGTCCCATTAGACAGAGATAACACATAAGGGGTACAGATGACAAACACCGTGTTCATAGGATCTGTATTCACTCTGAACAGAAGGAATAGAAGTGTGTATTTACCAGTAATTAACATTTTAACTAGTGTTTGGTGAAATTCATAATGTGATTTAAAAATTGAGAATTCCTGGATTACAGGGAAGAGCAATTACTTAAATAAAAGCTACTGAAAAGGTGTCCAGAGGTAAATAATAATAATAATAATAGTAATAGTAATAATAATAATAATAAAAGACCCCCCTCCCCAGTGGGAAATGATTACACAGTAATCCATGCCACTTAGTCAAATATCAGAAAAGGGTACCATAGACCCATAATTAGCAATGTAACAAGCAGAGCCTTGAGAAAACAAGCTGGTCCTCAAGACACTAATCTTCATTGCTAGCACCCATCCAACAGGCTTCATCTCAAGGAGCGAATGAGGCAGGCAAGAAAATAAAAGGACCTATAGAGCCAGCAGGAAAGTTGCCCATGTGCTACTTTGAGTAGACTTCAAGGGGGTAAAAGGAGAAGAGGTAGGAGGGGGCAAAGCAGTTGTGTTGTCTGTCCTTCACCCCCACTTCACCCTTCTCTCTGCCCCCGCCCAAAAAAAAATAAAAATTTAAAAGAAAGGGAAAGAATCCGACTTGCTTCTGCAGAAGCTGCCTAGCGACACACAACTAATTAATATGGCTGGTCCTCTGTTTGCAGATCTTGTTATCAGTAAAAATAATAATAAAATGAGCCCTAGCAGTCTGGATATCTGCAATTACAGTGTGAATTGCATGAGAGGATTATATGAAGTGCTCTTGGCGTGGAGGGTGGGGGACCAAGGCGCTTCAACTTGAGAGCAGTAAGCAGCTGCTTTGGGGCTTTGCACCTGCTGCTCACCAGGCTGTTTTCACCTCTAGACGAAAACAGGCTTCTCTCTCTTCCTCTGTCTCATTTCTTTTCACACAGTGCACAAACGTAAAAACAGAGAAGGATTTTTATTTATTAAAAAGAAAAAAAAAAAAAGAAAAGAAAAGAAAGCAAGAAAATCAAATTGTCTTCTTAAAGAAGTTTCACTGCAGCAAGATGAGAGGCATCTTACGACAGCGAAGGGGAATCTGAAGATGGAGTTTGGGTCCAAAGAGACAGGCAAGCCAGCTCCATTTTAATGCAGAGGCAGCAGACAGAGTGCGATCTGAGATTGGCAAAGTTTCAATGTAAATCCAGGGGGGCAAGGGGGATGGGGCTGGGATGAGAAGAAAGGACTCTTTTACTGTTTCATGCTTCTAAGTCCTGCCGATCAGCATAAGCTCAGCTCGACATTCTGGGAATAGCAATGAGGCACACACAACAATCAAAACACCCTAAATCTGTTTGATGATTCAGACACTTCGTGCATCTGCACCGACAAAATGGGACTTCAATTAAATAACTTGCAGATTTCCACAGAGGGGGGAAAAAGTCGGGGGAACATGAGGATTTTTAATTAGTAACTCCGAATACAAGCCGTTTTTTTAATTAGGTGTTTGCACTACCACTTTATTCTTAAAGGGAGATTTCTAAGCGCGTGGGATTGTTGTGAAAGAAGATCCTGGACAGTTTGTTCCTAACATTTTGTTGCAACCTGCATTTGCTCCTAAACAGCTTTTCTTCAGCAAATGAAACTCAGCTACTAATCTAACCAAGTTGTTCAAATTAAGGCCAAGATTTTTTTGAAAGCTTTAAGAGCATACACACATCCAGAAATATAAATACACACATATGTGTAGTGTCCAGGATATGTTCTAAGGCCCTGCAACAGTTTTCTTGTGCTTCTGATGGTTCAGATTACTCTTTGTGGCTAGTCTAGTTATATAGAAAAAAATGTACTGGGGACCATTATATATATAACTGTACCATTTAAAGAGAGATGCTAGAAGTTTGTTACAAAGCTGAATGAAATTCCCATTTGACTTTACTGCTCTGCAGTCACCACTTCTAGTAAGAGCAAACCACTAATGATTGCAAGCTTCAGAGTCTGAAAAACGATGGGTGAAATCCCGGACCCTTTGAAGTCATTGAGTGCTTTTCATTGACTACTGGGGTCAGGATTCATGCTCAAAATCTCCCGAGTGTGTTCTGGCATGGCGCAGTGATGTACACATCTCTGACACACACACATGCACTGTGAATTTGCAAAATATCTCCCTGAAAAGACATGCTTTCTGTGGCAGGCCATGATTTTGAAGCATCAGAGAAGAGATCAAGCCATTTGGTAGTCTAGCCACCTTGTGACACTAGATTGAGAATACTTCTCTGTTATTTTTTAAAATATGCCCAAAGCAGAAGCAGTGGCAATACCATTTTTATATCCTTATCCACTGGGCCGTGGACAATTTTTGCTATGACAAAACATTTACAATGGTATGGAAGAGATTAAAAGTTGGATTTCTTTCCCCTCCCTTCTTTTTCCTAGCAGGGGTACAGCAAGTAGATCGTATAAAGAGGGACCATGATCATTTATCCAAATGCAAACAAATCTAAGCATGAGGATTTACCACAGACTGACTTTCTTTTTTTAAAAATTTATTTCATGTGTTAATACAAAGACTGTTTAGCAAAAGTAGAATGCCAGGATTTGCATATGAATAGGTACCTAAAGATCAACGAGATCAACTCATTAGGGCCTGAACATCTAAACATACGAAAGTCAAAGAGGCCAGAGCTCAAGAGGCTGGCTGCTGAGATTCCCAGTGACTAATCCAAGCAACGCTGTTAGTTTTAAACTTAATACTATTTTTTCTGCCTTAACAAAAAAATTCTTTCACCTGAAATCAAAGCTCAGTCCAAGAAAAAGTAGTCTAGTGATTGTTTCTGGGATTCAATTTTTTCCTTTGCCACTGCCTTTCTCCATGGCATTGGGCAAGCCACTTAGGAGGGGACTCATCTCACCTAGCAGTGGCTGTCTGGAAGGGAGGACTCTTCACTACCTCATTGTCCAGGTTCCCTTTGCAGTCAGCATGAAGAGGCACTTTCCAAAGAACTGTTCATTCTTGCTGTGGTATTCCCTCCCAAGACTGTCTAAATCTCTGACTGCAGGTGTTTATCTTGTCCTCTTGCCTATGCCAAGAATCTCCCTGAGTACCTCAGACCACTGTGACTATGGAATCTGATGTGCCTCAGTTCATCATCTGTAAAATGGGATTAAGTGATTAATGTTACCTCTGTGTCTCATGTGAGTTAGGAAGTAGAGTGTATTATAAACCATAAGATGTTCAGATATTAAAATAGTGGGAGTCATATGGATGCCATAAAAAGATAAGGTCCTGATCCAGTATCTGTGGCAACCAAGGGAATCTCTCCTCTGGCCTTTTGTGGGTATTAGATCAATCAATCCCCAGTGACATTATCCATTCACTGCAGAGTAAGTGAAGGTATGGCCAGAATTTTTCCACCGGCAGAGAAGGGAGAGGGTATGGGAAAGCCCTGACCTTACTCTATGCTTGAATAGTAGGAAGAGGGAAAGCACAAACAGGCTTTCAAAGCTGCCTACAGGATTTGGACACATCAGCTTATTAATGTTAGCGGAAATTGGGCATCCACATCTCTGGAAATTTCAGCCTCTGCATTTACAACACAAAAAGAGCCTGACCACAGAGGAGATATTTCCCTAATCTTGGCACCATTGCAGATTTTTGTTTGAGCTTCCTTGGATTAGACCTTTAGTGAATGGCACTGCTCCGATGTTACAGGAAGGACACATTTACTCCTCGTTCACCCCAAGGTGTAGCAGCCCAGTGTCAGGACAGCATATTCTCAGGGCTGGATCCTGAGCCTGTCATTAAATCTGTCTTTTGACCTTGGGCAAGTCACTTAACCTCAGTTTCCTCTGACTGTAAAATGCAGATAAAATATTCCCTGCCTCATGGCCGTGTTGGGAAGATTAACAGTTAGACATTGTTCTGAGAGCCTTGAATAAGAGCTCTGAGTGCATGCAGAGTACTGTTTCTATTGGATACTGCTTTCTCTTTCTACATAGAGAAGGGCTGACTTTTAAACTGGCAAGAAGCCCAGGCCCGTGACTAGTGGTGTGCCCCATTTGAATGCACAATAACTACAGTTGCATGCACAAATTGGGTATCCGTGCATGGAAACTGGACACACAGTTGTTTACAGAACAGAAGAGTTTCTCTCTTGCGCTTGCTTGGAAAACTCAAGGACTCCATTTACGAAGTAGAAAAAGCAATGCCACCACCCGTGCAATATCAAACAGTTTCCAGGCAGCATTTTAAATGGGTTAATAAGATATAATGCCATCCCCTTCAGAGACTGCAGTGTGGGCACTTTATGTTGACCCGAGTTAAAATATCACACTGATTCTACAACTCTTGCAAGCTGTCTTGGTTTAAATGTGCCAAATGAGATCCTTCTAGGGAAGTTGAGAAGGGAAAAGATTGGCAGGTATTTTGTTTGATGTGTGTAAATCAGGCCTGAAATGGCATAAGTGCAGTTTACCCTGAGATAAACTGGACTTGGCTGAGGATCTGGCACTGTTTATACACGAGGCCATAAATAAACTCCAAGCAGGACAGCAAACACGTTGTGCAAAGCCTCAGGAGGGCTGCTTTGCCAGGTGTTGGGCTCTGCTGCCCTCACTAAAGAGCCCTGGGAGGGTGGGTTGGACAGGGAGAGCACTATGCTTTTGGCTCCATGGGGTGGGGATGTGCTGGGGAGTTGTTGGGATCCCAGCAGCTCTGGTGGGAAGAAGGGAGACTGCATATGTCCTCTGTGTGCAGCCTGATCTCCAGTTGTTTTCCAGGCTCATAACTCCAGGAGGAAAGAAAATCTCATGAATAATGTGGGGGTGAGAGGAGATGCAAGAGGGAGTGAGGGCAGCGTGCTGCTGGCTGGGACAGTTTTTTCACTCACACAGAACTCCTTGCTGTGTGATAGCTAAATCTTTAACCCGGAGCATCTCCTATCTCTGCAGTCTCTGCTTGCTGCCTGGCTGCCTCTGGAGGTACCTAGCAGAGATGGTGGCAAGCTTTTTCAAGCACTTTCCTATACCCTTCAGCTTTGGGGCCAGCCTCGCCCTGGGAGCCCCCAGGAGCTTTCCCATGCCCCAGCCTTAGTCCTCCCGCTAGCAGCAGGACCCTGTGTTCCTCTCACACCTCAGCACACCGAAAGGAGATGATATTCTGAGATGGCATCAGGCCTCGTTGCCTTATTCATGGGGCAGAAACTGTTGTGATTCCAGGCCGCATGGGTCTCTTCAGGGTGGGTGAGCGGCATCAGCTTAGGATGTCCCCATCGCTAGGGCTTATCTGCTTTAAGCAGTAATACACTAATTTACTACTGTGGTAGGAATGATTGAAATATTTAGACATAATGGAGGAAGTTTAATAGGGTCTACTGAGAAACCCAGGTGTTTAGATCAGCTTAAAAATAATAACCTTCTCCCCTGCTGAGCACTTTCTTTTCACAATAAGCTCAGCTTTTATTCTTAACCATAAAGACTACCTCAGACAGGAAATTATTCACGTGATTGGTCTTTACAAGTAGCGGAGGGTTTAAACTCAGGGCTGGAGAGGTCATTAGTGGACAGCCATGTGATTAACCTTTGCTTGCCCGTTTCTTTTCACACTTTGTTAACAGCTCCCATTATTGCCCTTCTGTGTCTCAAGGAAGTAGTTTATTGACAGTATTAAAAATACATAGCTACAAATTCCAAAGAGCCCATCCTTGTGTAAAACATCCAGTCATTTCTAGCCAGATGATATATGTAGGACAGAGCCCTGCAATTTCTGGTGAAAGGGAATCCAGAAATAAATTTGCCCATTAACACTGGATTTGGGTTAACATCTGTTGTTTTACCCATCACAGGACCTGTTCCCTAGCCTGTCTCAGAAAGTTTTATAATGCGTAAAAGCTAAGGTTTAGTTAAACAGTACTGCTACTGGTTGTCTTAATGTATCACAGCCTAATGGGAGTCATATTGGATGCTCAGTATCTTTTTGAGTAGAGATGGTCATCTAAGGGACTTTGAAATCTTGGTCAAAATGATGCAGTCTGCGCTTCAATGCAGTTTTGACTTCTAAATAATGCATGCTATATATTGGTCTTCAAAGTGGAAATGTTTCACTTTTGCTCTGAATTGCACTCTCTGCCCTAGAGCTTGCAGTGCACTGGGTGAGGGATGGTCGGGGAGCAGCGCGCGTTCCTCCAGCCTCGTACCAGTGTGCGGCACAGTCTGCTCCTTGTAATCCACACACAGTCTCGTGCATGATACGGTCCCGTCCACAGCCAAAGAAACCAAGCCACCGAAAAAACAGCAAGGCAGAAAGGAAAAAGGGAAAAATAACACCAAGTGGCAGGATTTTACACTTGTCTAGTCTTTGTGGGTGCCTTGCATAAAATTGATAGTGGAGATGGCATCAAAAAAATGCCGCAGCACAGGCTGGGGGCAGGGGAGAGGGGATGCCTCTTTTACTTATTTATTTTGCATTGTGTTGCAGGGTAAGTTCAAGAGGGAGGTGAAAGGGGGGAGGTGTTCAGTGGGGGCCCTTCCAAAGCAAAAGGGTCTTTTGGACAGAAAGGAGAGTGTCAAGGCATTTTGACAGAAAGTGGCTGAATGTGTCTTTTCTAGTTAACTTCTGTGAACTGTTGGGCATTTCTGCGCACAAAGGGGCACTTTCTTGGCAGCTGAGGAGGGAGGGCAGAAGTCAGAGAGGGCAAAAGAGGAAGGCAAAGGGGAACATCAGTTTATGAATGCAAAACTTACAGTAGATTATTTTTTTTTTAGAGTTGAACATGTACACTGAAGAAAGGCCCCAGGCAGCCATAACTTCCTCAGCTGGCACTTACTTGGCAGAAAACCCAAGCCTCAGTGAATTTACCAGTGCTTCAGGAAGCATCCACCCACGACATTACTCAGCCTGAACTCAACCCAGCAGGGTGCTGAGCTCCTTCAATTCCTCTTAAACTCACTCTGTCCTGAGGTGCTCAGCACCCTGCTGGGATGAGGCCATACCTCAGGGTGGCTACAATCCCATTATGGACCTGCAGGTTGGACAAGGCGAAAATGAGAAGCATAGAGATAAAAAATTTAGAGAAGACATGTATGTGAGACATCCTAGAAGTAGCAGCAGTTCTGGTGGCTAAAATGTTTGTTAGACAACATTGGGCTAGATTATTTAATGCATGCTCAGATATCTTTATACTACATTGTAGGTCAGACATCTCATAAGAATTCAGCATGCCCTTCTCCATCAGTTACAATATTTAAGTTTTTTTATTTTTAAACAAAATGGGGAAATTAAAGTACTCAACAGAAGTGAAAATAAAAGATATCTTCAAAGATAATGGATGTTCCCATAAAGATAGATAAGTTGCCTTTTTTTTTCCTTCAGTTTTACATATCTGACTATTTCTTACTGTAAAACCTGGACCAGACTAGACATTCCTTTACAATGGCTATAGATCAGAAGTGAGGAAAGATTTGGGATTTACTGTGAAAGCATTGAATGAGAAAATATTCTAGAGGAAAAGTAAGATCAATCAGAAAGGTTTGAGCCTGTCCCTAGAAAAAGCTGAGATAGAGCAATGAGGGAATAAAAAAAGCTCTGCAAAAGCAGCAAGGACAGGAACACTTAAAATGGGGACCTCAGCAGCAGCTTCTAATTGCAGAGTACGTGTGTATATATATATATATATATATATATATATATATATATATATATATATATATATTAATTTACAGGGGGAATGTAGGGCCCCAAGGCAAAGACTGCTGCAGTTTGGTTGGATTCACAGACCCTTCCAGCAATGGCCATTTTTGTATAAACTGGTTGAGAGGTAGTTTTGTGAGAAGTCATGACTGCATTTTGTGTTTTGACTTTCCCCGTGAAAGGAAGGACTTCTGTTTAACCAAATTTAATTAATTTACCTTGTTCTTTAAGAGCAAAAGGGAATGGAAGTACAAAAGCCAGATAAAGCCTCATTAGAATGTTTTTACTTTTGGACTCTGTATCAGGTCGTTGTATCTGTTCAGCAGCATAAAAGCATTTTATCGATGACACAACAGAGCTGCTAGTGACATTTCAGCACTGAAGAGTCTCTAACAAATTTCAGTAATTTACCTGTACCTGGTTACAACCCCCTAATTAAAGCTGTGTTGAAGCCTATACGTGTTCCCAGCTTTCTGGAGTTTATCACTTTACTTTAAAAATTAGCTGCTGGCTAAAAATTGTCATACAAAGACCTAACATAGGAGCATGTTCTAAATAATAATAATAAAATAACACTTTGACAGCTTTATAAGTTATTATGGTGTTTAAAAAAAAATATCTGTCAGTTCAGTTTTTCTTAGGACCCCCCTGGAAACAGCGCTGTCTGTTAAACAGCAGTCCCTGACATTTGGGGATTGTTTATAAGTGTTGGGAGTGAAGCCAGGTACATCAGCTGAGGCATGTTTCCAAAAGAAGTTATTGCAGGTGTGTTTTATTAACTCACCTCCCCATGCATTTCTTCTGTATTTTAGGTCACACACTTCAAGGGCTGGGTCTCCCTGGTCTACTCATGTTGTTTTATTCTGACTGCAGTACAAAGGCAGGGTCACATTTGGACTAGGTCTTGTTGTGCTGTTTTGTTTTGCTTTTTAGCAGCATTTAAAAAAAAAAAAAAAAAAAAAGAGAGAGAGACTTGGCTGAACTCAGGGTTCTTGAGAGCTCTCAGCTGGAGTTGTTTTGCTCTTTGTTGCTCCTCCTTCTTTCCCAGAGGACACGTCAAGGTAGGAACACAGACCATGCTTCCTCACCCCAGTGCTGTGCTAAAGCTGCCCGTTAGAGGTGTCCCAGGTTTGATCTATGTCAGAGCAGGATAGGGTGGGCACACAGCTTCTGGTTTTCTGATCTTCCCAATCTATTTTCTGTGTTGGGTGCAAGTCACCCTTTGGCCCTCAGTCAACAGCAGCAGCAAAGTGAGAATCCACTGCCTGCATTGTGTCTGAGCGTAGCTTTTACACGTGGCTGAATACAGACGTTTTGGTTGCTGTTTTTGTGGCATTGTCTTCTGTGATAGCTCCCAGCTATGCTCTTTGCTTGGACAAGCTCAGAGAGCTCCCAGGGTAATTTGAGGAAGCCCTGGGCGTGCTGTCAATGTACTTGCTACCAGGTGAGACAAAGAAGAGTGTTTTAGTCACATAATTTCTGACCATGTGCACTTCAAAAACTCTTTTCCCCTGTTGCTTCATGTTCTCTCCCTAGAGCTGTCACTTGCCTGCTTTGGAGGCATCCACGTGCTGTTAGCCACAAGGGCAGGTTGCTGCCATCCTGAGGCCGCAGGCTTGTCTGGGCTCCAATGCCACGCTCTGTGCAGCAGGTCACAGGGAGGAAGTCACCTCTTACTGTGAACCCTGAGGCTCCTCCATGTCTCTGGCAGGCTTGGTGTTCCCTTAGGTGTTTTTTTCCTCTACATTCACAGTTGGAAATAAGTAAAGCCTTCGCTTACTTACAATGCTCTTTTTTTTTTTTTTTTTTTGAGTGTGTTTTAATTTAGCTCTATAGCCAGGGCATGTCTAAGCACGTGGAAAGGCCATTTGTCTTCTTTGTGTTAGCTTGGTTGGCAAATGTGACTTCAAGTATCTTAGTCTGAGCAGGATTTTGCAAGTGTACTATGGTTTTGGGGAAGGGAAAGGCTTTTCAAACTGCTCTTGGGTCTGACTTCAGAGTTTCAAATACACGGAGACGCCATTTCAACCCTTGGCAGTAGGCTTGCAGCCATCCAAATCTGATTGGAGCAACCACAATACCTGGTGTTCTTCTGACGCAGCCTTCTGACTTAGCTTTGCCATTACAAGCTTGGTTTAGTTGTTTTTTATTGTTCTGGTTGCTCTTAGATTTGATATACCAGTTACTATCTAAAAAGGTGACTCAGGCTGGGGTGGTTCAGGTTGGGATCTGAGACTTGCCACAAACTGGTGTGATAAAGTGAGTTCCTTCAACCACCTGTCTCAATTATTGTAAAATAACAAAAGTGAACTGAGGGGTATTTCTTTTTTCTCCCCCTATTTAAATGGAGGCTTGTAGAAGAATGCACCTCACTGCTTTCATGGCGTGGTTTGTTTGTTTGTTTTGGATGTATAGCTCTAGTTTTTGCTGTAGTGTCAACATTAAGTAATGAGAAACAAATGAGACAACACTTCTTCCCACCCTGTACAGGGCACGTGGTATTACAATGCTGAGTCTTTGTGTGAGAACAGACAAATAAGCACTTAGACTTCTGTGAGATGAAGGACAAGGCTAATTTTCATGGCAGTGTTTTACTTTGAAACCCCAAGTGGATTGGCTTGCACTAACTCAATAGCAAAGGGGGAAAAAGGTTCTAGCAAACGTTTAAAATCACTGTGCTTACATAGTTTTAGTCCTCTTTTTCCCTATCCATTTTTATCCCATAGTGTCACCACCTGATGTTCACATGAGATCTTTGTGTGTTTCTACCCAATGCTGAATTTAATTTGCATTTTCAATACCTTAGGGACAAAAAACAAAAACAAACAAACAAACAAAAATATGACAATTGGAATGCTAAAATGCTAAAGCAAGCTGGGTAGGACCTCTGTGGTTCATCCTCACTAGCCTTTGCTTTGGGTTTAATGGGGCATCTCATCTCTGAGTGCTGTCTATACCAAGTGGCAGCAGCAGATGCTTGGCGGCCTTTTCTACAGTGCTTTCTCAGGCTGCTTGGTACTCAGGCTGTAAGGACAAAAGCTGATTCAGACCAGCTTGATGCTCAGGTATACTGGGAACTAAACCACGAGCAGATACCATCAGAACACATTTCACTTGTGACCTTTCACAGCCAATGAATTGAAGGGATTTTCCTTTGCTGTGGATCAAATTTAAAACTACTTCCCAGGAGTGAAAGGTCATCACATGGAGTCACGATATCCAGTTAAATACAGCTAAATAGAACTCGTTAGCATCACAATGAATGGAGTTACATATTACCTGGTCTAGAGGATGACTGAGTGGAGCAGAAGAGGGGGGAGAGCAAAGGAATAGATCCCCCATCACCCTTAATGAAGCACTATAATAGCAAACGAAAAGCACAGAGCAGAATTTGACTAACTCTGCCCTTTAAATCTGTTTCTTTCGGTCAGCAATATGACTGGTCAGAAAAACATGGGAATTGTTGCAGAAATGATGTGTTCTCCTCTCTCTGTGTTTGCATTTGTGGTAGTTACAGATCGATCAAAGTGGGAATATACTATTTACCACCTCCCAGTGGGGCTTTGATCTCCAGATACCGTCTGCACCGAGGAAAAAGGAAATCCAGCGATCACTTGTGTGAAATCAGATTCCCCCAGTGGGGCAAATTGCACCCCTAGGCACTATCTGATTGGCAGGAGGACCTCATATATTAGTGGATCCATGGCATCTTTTGTCCTTTGAGACCCTCTCCCTTCTAGGGAGTGCTTTTCGCTCTCCAGACCTTTTCTGGCGGCTGTTGTTTCAGTCTTTCTGGTTGACTTGAGGAAGGTTATTTTCTTCAGACTGAGTGTTGAAAATGCATGGCTGCAGATTGGGAGAATGTGAAACGAATAAATGAGTGCAGTGGAGTTTGGGAAGTGCTTTGGGTTCTTTGGTGAAGAAGCTGTTCTGCAAATGGGGAGGATCTACACACAAGACAGCATCACCGTGCTGTGAAGTGAATAGCTCATAGTCAATGATTTACCTTGGTGATCTGGCTTTTCTTCTTTTTTTTTTTCCCTCCTTCATTTTCTTCCTGTTTGGCATGGTTAGGTCTTTGTATTCTGTTTCTCTATTTTCTGGGGGAGGGAAGGGTGGATGAGATCAAAGAGAAGGACCAGTTCCTTTGTTTGTTTTAAATGAAGCACTATTTGAATTCTCTCAACCCTTTTTGCAAGTTGTTTCTTTTGCTATATATATACACACACACTACATTGACTTTTCTATGGTTATTCAATAGTTAGTGTTCAGAATGGCCAAGCAAGTTACTGTCATTAGTAGTGAAATGAAAGTGGTTATCTAGCGAGGTTCTTTGCTGCTTAATCCAGGAGGCCACATTAGGATTTCAGCTCAGTCTCCCATAACAAGTTGGACTCTGGGACTGCCACACTCAACAAACCCACCTCTTCTAGGTGCGTACCCTTGAGGGTAGGCCTCTGTTGTTGATGTACACGTTTCAAGCCATAGACAAGCTGCCATTGTGCTCCCACAGGTTGTGTCAGATTTGTTCTCTGGCTGGTTGAGCAGGACCTAAGCTGGGGAAAACGTTAAAAGAAAAAGGGATTTTGAGTATGTCGTGGTTGCTGTGCCCTTCTAATAAAGGCTGGCCCAATCTTCCCCTCTTCCCCCCTCAAGCTCTCACTTTAAGCCATGCTCTCCTGTTCCTTCTTCTCAACACCAGATCCATCAACCTGCTGCATTTTGGGAACTGGCATAGACACTTCCCTGAACAAAACCAATATATATACATATATTTATTTATTTCCAAGGCAGTTGAGTGTGTCAGTAACAGCCTTGCTCCCTGACAAAACTACTGGACAGGTCATGGGCATGACATAGCATTGCTGCCATCATCTTTTTAGGCATGATGGCTGCATTTGAGCACTGGTCCAAAAGCACACAGTTCCCAAGCTATAAAGCTGAGAAAAGCTGGGGACTTCCCCCTACCTTCAAGGGAAACTTTTTAATTTCTTGCCCCTAGGTATATGCCAATCGTCCCTGCAAGCTGCATGTTCTGACAGCCAAAAGCAAGCACGTAGGGCAAATGGGAAGAAACAGTATGAGAAAGGGGTCATTAATGAAAACTCATATTTATACGTGCTGAATGAGGGATTAGACACGGTGCATCTGAATTAGTTTCTTAATGTACCCAAATAAACCAAGATTTGTCATTAGCAATCCCAACCTAAGCATTCATAGTTATTCACTGAAGAGTTCTTAGTGGAGGATGGTCCTGAGAGGGGCTGGAATACTTACTTTTTAAGAAGAAAAGTTGTGTTTTAATGACTTCCAATAAAACTGCCATCTGTATACTGGAAATACTTCAAAATTTCCACCCCTGCCTGAGGCAAGCTCCACTGGAGTTAGGTAGTACTGATTTACACCAGCTGAGGTCCCTGTTTTTTTTCCCTTAATTTTCTGTTTTTATTGGTGTTCTTTTTTTTTTTTCCCCCCTTGGTTATAAAACTTTTACTAGCTAGAGGAGATCACATTCCATTCGGGAGCTCACTTTATGTTCTTCAGAGGAAATCATCACCTTGGTGCAGACAAGTTTCAGCATTTCTGTGCTGAGAAAAGGGAGGGGGGGGAGGCAGGGGAAGGGAGCAGATTTATACTTTCTAAATGAAGCACTTCATGTGGATGGGGAAATGCCTCCAGCAGAATCAAGGCTTCTGTAAGGAACATCTGGAAATAGAGACATACATATTGCTTTCCTTTATCCATCCAGAGCTGTAGGGAAATTCAGGCCCAGAAGAGTACTGCCTGCTCTGTCTTGGAGCTCTCCCCATCATCTATATGCTTTCCCACAGGTTTAATCTGCCGAACGTGGGCATTTCCCAGGCTAAGGCTACCTGAACACGTAACACGATACAGCGATCTGTCATCTTCAATGGGATAATCAGCCACCTCTCTCTACCCCCATTTTTAAATGAGGAAATGAGCTTCCTCCATCCCCACCTCCCCCTTTTTAATGCAATACATCTTTTTGGATTTATAGAAATGCTGTGTACTTCTGAGCACTGCTGATGAGTGATTCTATCGGTTGGGTTTATCTTAGAATTATTCTGCACTTTTGTGGTTTCTAAGGCAACCACACTTTTTGAATGAACTGCAGAATAAATGAAGGTATCCCAAATATGTGACAGCTGAACCTACATGACATGCCTTTGCAATACTAAGTACATGCATGTAGCAGTTTTAAAACATCTAAGGCTAAAAAGTATCCTGAGCTCTTACAGAACCTGATTTACATCAGCCACGAGTCTGATTCTTTCTGACTTGAAGACAGTGCTTGGTATGGCAGGGTGGGTGAAGGCTGTGAAAGACAAAGTAGAAACTCAAGGATAACAGCCTAGTCCTTACCGATTTCAGCAGGTGCAGGCAGTTTCCAGGTGAAGAGAAGTAAAAGGAAAAATACTGAGAATTTTATCATTAGCTTTGCCCTGTGATTAAAGGGAGAAGGGTGTTTATTTCTCTGTTTTTTAAAATATTTAAACTCATCAGCAGTCAAGGTACTGGAATTATGAACTTCTCAATCTTTTCCTCTGTTCTCTAGGGGTTTTCTCTCTGCAGAAACAAGACTTTCTGTGTAGGTTGAAGGTAGATTTTTTTTTCCAGTGGAGGTTAGTTCTGAACTGCAGAAATAATGGGTCTCTTGTATTTAGTTGAGGAGAATATCACTACTGACAATACTGGAAGTGTCGTGGGAGCAAGAGGACTTCCCCTCCAACTGGCCATATCTGAACACGAAATAGCAGCCTCTGATCTCAGAAGAGGAGGGATGGATCGTGCTGCTGGTGTGCAGCTCAGGCCACCTCACTCACACCCAGGCTTTTCTCTTGCTGAGTCAACTGAATGCCTGGGAGGCTGGAAGGTCTCAGGGACTTCTGGAACTACTGCTGTGAAAGCCCTATCCACAGCACGTTTCAGCCAGATGTATCCAGAGGAATTGACTGCTCCTTTGAGGGAGAGAGAGTGAGCAGCAGCTCCCTGGGTGACTGACAGGAAAGAGACTTAGTGAAATGTGCCTTTCAGTTTTCTGCAGCTCTTTTCCCCCATCCTCTCATCAGCTTTGGTCTGTGTGTGGGGGGGGGTTGACATTTCAATATTAACACTTATCTAACCCATCTGTATCTTCTTTCAGACCAAATAATTAAAAGAGACTTTTTGTAATGCTAGATATACAGTACAACAATGCAGCATAATATGTCCCCCCAACTATTGTGCACACCTCTTTGGAAGGAAAGCTTCCAATGCAGGCTTTCATCTATTTTGTTTTTATGTAGTTCAGCCCTGGCACCTCTACACACCTGCCCCTCCCCCAGAAAAAAATATTTATTTAATAGATTTTGCATTGCTCTTGCGTTTCCATTTTTAGCAGATGCAGATGTGCTCGCTCTGATGGAACCTTTCATTTTGCTTAATGGGGAGAAGGATTTTTTGCACACACCAACTGAGCTGCAATTAAGATTATTACAAGAAATGGATCCAAGGAAGGTTCTTGTAAGGCTATGTCCAAAATTCCCTGGCAACAGACATAAGTCAAAAAAAAATTGAGGACATTTCCTTCATAATACTCTCTTTCCCTAATACATAATCTTTTGTTGGGCCTTTTTTCCCCACTCCCTCCAAACCCCCAGTGCTCTCCCTAAGAGAGCAGGTAGATGTAATTGTAGGTACCCCTCAGAGCTTTCCATTAGTGCCCTAAAAGCAGAACGGGACTGTTGAAAGATGTGCTTGAAACTTGCAATCACCAGTTCTCCTCTGAGTGGTCAAGCACTATTCTGCACTGATTTTTGTTTAGCCAAAATCAAGAGCAGAACCCAGCAAAACTCAGGGCTATAAGCTGTCTTCCTTCTGCCTTCACCACTGAGAGTTAAAACGTAGAAAAGCATTCTGGTTTCCAAACCCAGCCATGTGAAATGCTCACTTTCCTTAATCTGAAGAGGTGAGCAATTTCTGAACATATTCTGTGACATCCTTGTAGTGTTTTCATGAAAATCTGGGTAACCCTTGCTGAATGAGCCTGCCTGTAAAATTACTGCAATTTCCCAAGGCACCGGTATGGCACACAGTCCCCAGGCTGAACGCGGCTCAGAGCATTCTTAGCAACAATTGACATAATTTTCAGGTATCCAAAATGCCACAATATTGGAAATAGAAGTGCAGAGAGCGATCTGCTGAATTCTGCCAGGCAGTCGTGAGAGTGGGCTTGGACCTCAAGTACAGACCAGAAAAACCTGCGTGCTGGGGAGCCTGGGAGCACTTGCCATTAGGGGGTTTGCTCCCAGCATCGGTGCTGCACTTCGTGCAGGCTGGGAAAATAATCCTTAATGGGTGGGCAGGAAGGGATCCATTTAACTCCTAGAACTCGGGGAAAGATGTTTTTAGGTGGGAGGTATATCTTCAAGGCCTCTGACCTGTTTTTCTAAGGGAGTAGTCACCAGCTTTCCTGAAATGTTTGGACAGCCGAAGGACTGAAAGCTCTGAAGAGCTTCCCTCTGCTGAGCAAATTCAGAGACAGCATTTCTTTGCACAAGTTTAACAGTGGGTGGTAAACACGGAAAAAGTATCTTCCCTCACATTATTTTCTGACAAGCTGTACATGACACATCATGTTGTGATGTCTGGTTCATGATTGCTGCTAGGTATTACTGCAAGAGGAACACCTGACCTGGGATTTTTTTTTTTCCAGGTAATTAGCGGGTGGGGTTATCCACACCAGTGCAAGTATTTGGGGATTAGCTGCAAATCATTCAGCAAAATGGGAGCATTGCTTAGCAGGAACTCCAAATAGTTACTGCTGTGTGCAGTACATGATTCTGTGGCTTCTTCATTGCAACTAGCCTAAGCTTCCTCTAAATCACCCTGACTTCCCTGGAAATTAAAGCCAACCCTTGCATAGAGACTTAGGATAAGCTCAGCATCTTGTTATAGAACGTGGTGGTATATGAATTTAAAGCTTAGAATTTCTCTTCATTTAGATAGTTGGGAGGAGGATGAAGCTGATACCAGCATGATTATCAGAGTCTGTTTTCATGTCAAAACATCAATGGGAGTTTTTTCTCCTATTATGTGCGGGTCTAGGACTATAATATAGGGAGTTGCACCATTAAAACTAAATTCCCAGACAGAATTCCCTCCATATATGTTAACGTATTTGTGTGTATATAACTTAGGACAGATTTCAGCCCTATGTTGTGATTGCCTGGGATAAATTGTGAGTGATGTCAAAGGGCCTCTCCTGTAAAGTGTTGAACAACTACTAAAAATAAAATGAGTAACAATACTAAAAAGCCTTCATTCCTGTACAGCTGAAAACACTCAGCATTTTGCATGCCTGGCCTCTGTAGCAGTCAATACAAGGCTAGATGATAAAAGTTTGAGTGTAGCTGTGTGGTAATCTCTTTTAGAAATCTTTCTCATCAGTGAGATAAAATAGTTCTGCTGTTGCATGGAGCGCAGCTAAAACTGATAGTATGTGCCAGTGTCAACTTCTATTAGGGGGAATGTCTTCCCAGGAGGTGCTGGTAGCGCTGTCTTTCCTGGAAACCCAGCAGGTTCTGCTGTGTTCACCGTACAGCAGATAATGCTAGAACAAATCGTGGGAGCAGAAACTTCCTATTCCCTCCAAGATTCTCTTCATTCAACATTTGTTATGACCACGTCTCCTCTCAAACTCCTCCTCAAAGACCAAAACATGCCAGGCTTCTTAGATCTTTCCCCATAAGTCTAGTTTTCAAACTCCTGTGCTATTTGTGTGGTTCCTTTCTGAACTCTTTGAGCTGTTGCCAGATACACAAGTGAACTTCCAAAGTAGACATGGTATTGCTGTTCTGATCTTGGTGTGGCTCCTGGCGGAGCAGGATCACTTCCCCACCTCTAACTTGATACCTCCCTTCTCATGCACTCAGAAGACACACTTGCCCTTTTAGCTGCAGCTTTGCATTGAGAGCTCATGTTGAAGCTGTTATCTCCACTGTTTTTTTTAGTCTCACTCAGGGTCACTTTTTTCCAAGACAGAATCTTCCACCTTATAGCTGTAATCTGCCCTCTGGGTTCCCAGATGTATCACTTTGCATTTGGCTGTATTAAATGCAGCCAAATTGAATCACAATCATTTGACCAGGAGATTCAGCTCACTCTGTAATCGTAACCAATCTTGGTGATGTCTGCTGAAACTTTATCAGCAAGAATTGTATATCATCACCCAGGCCGTTGGTAAAAAATCTTTAAATGCCAAACCATTGGGGAATACTCTGTCATATTTTCCATGCATCTCTAAAGGTATCCTGATGATTGGCATTTCCCCCCTAAAAAAAAAAAAATGCACCTGTCAGCTGTTTACAAGATACATAGGATATATGTATTATGGGATTTCTTTTAACAGAAGTTTTTGAACTCAGAATTTCACCTGTAGTAGAGAAGTTCAAGAATCCTATGTTAAACTATCTTTGTCACCCTACCCCATAATCCATCTCCTTTCTTCCTCCCCCCAAAATGTCTCCCAAACAAGTTTGCTCATTCCTAACCTGTGTCAAAAATATACTAATGCATACACTGGTATGAGTTATGTTCTCAGCACTTTTTTTCTATTATTTTATCTAATATTTATTATTTTTATATCTACTATGTATCACTTTTATCTATTATTAAAACGCTAAGCAAAAAAATTCATATTTGTGGGATCATGCTTGACCTAGCCTCTGTAGAATGCCTCATGTATCTGAAGTCCGACTTCCTAAGGAAAGTTTCTTTAGCCAGACCTGGACACGTTCATTCCTCTCTGGTAACATTATAAGTGATTAGCCTATTTGAACTAAATGTCCTGTTGAGACTAATGTTCCAGAGATGCTAATTATTAGTGAGTTTTGTAAACAAGTTCCAAACAAACAATCAAAACAAAACAAACAAACAAGAAAAAAAGAGTAGAAGAAGGAGGCTTGCAGTAATGCCCCTTACTCAGCCAGCTCTACTAGATTCTAGAGACTTCATCTGAAAGAGGGTCTTGGGAAAGGTGGTTCCATTAGTCCAGCGTCATGGCATCAATGGAAAAATATCTCAGCAGGTTGACTGTCTCTTAGAGTACTTCCATTTACCAGTTTTAGACCAAGTTTAATTTTTGGGTTTATACCACTTCTCAATTAGTCCCTGCAGTACTGTTCAGTGTATTGCATGTAGCTCATTACAAAAATGTCAGATTTTGGTAGATATGATGTCCTGCCCTTACTTTCAGTGCAATGGCACCGGGCTGTTAAGAAGGTGACATCCTTCTCTTGTGCTTCACACACAGAAAAGAAATAGCTGCAGACTGTTCCCACCTTTTTCAATAAATCTATTTATCTTTTCTTCCTTCCTTTTTTTTTTTTTTTCCCCTTTTCCTGACTGGGATTAGTGAAAGTCCTACGTGTGATGTAAAGTTTCTGTGTACCTAATAAGCTTTTCTTAAAAGGCTTATTTTCAACTCTTTAGACCACAGATATTTCAGGAATTCCGTTAGCTTCACTAAGTAGTTGACCACATATTTTAGCTTACAGGTATTATTTTACCTTATCCTGTTCCCATCCTTTGTATACAAGTTTTTGTCACTGATTATGCATATACTTGCAACATATACCTTATACATACATACATAGACATTAATGAGGGCTTCAAGATTGCATATTTATTATAATAAATTATTACTATGACCTCAAAATGCTGCTTGCTGTTGTTTTCCTTAGTCTCATGCAGCTGAAGGTGTCAACTATCATTCTGAATATGTTAATATTAAAAAAAAAAAAAAAAAAGGAAGAAGAAATATGTATTTTCCACAGTGATTTGGATGGAGATTGAGAATATGAATTTTGCCTGGAATATAAATAGCCAAAATGTTTTCCATGTTTCCACCATGGCATTCTACTCATCAAATTTTGCTTTGTTACTGTATCTCTGAAGATCTCAGTGTCTTTTCTAAAAGTCACTAAAACTGCAATAGTGCTCTGAAGGATATCACAGGAAAGTATTACTCCCAGTTTGCAAGAAGAGATTAAAGAAGTTAAGCAGTAGTAGCTAAGCATCTTGATTTCTAGGCCCTTATTTTAATTACTAGGCAACTTGGAGTCTCCAGATCATGGTCTTGGAGCATCCTGCTACAGGTGATATTTCTACGCTTGAAGGACATGTGTTCACTACTTATGTGTACTGAGTTATTAAAATGCTGATGTGATCTTAAGTTGGTATCTCATAAAAGGCACAGAATTTGCAGTTGTATATTTGATGTTTGTAGTGTTTGCTGTTTTCTGTACGATGTGGTAGCAGTGAGAGACAATCAATAGTGTACCTCACTCAGCAACAGAATTGGAGTCCACAAATGAGAGTAGTATATGTTCCAAAAAAGCCAATTTTTGAGAGAGACACGTCTTCCCACCTCAGTCTAACAACCATTGTCCACCTGGTAACAGTTTAGAAGCAAAATGAATGTAAGAAATCAGAGCGAGAGGAACAGAGAGGGGTAATGCCGAAGATGATTCAGGAGGGAAAAGCAACCCCTCCATAGCTTGCATTTGCCCTCGCTAGCCTTGTGAATGGTGACTAAGTCAAGGTTACGTGGAGATGTTAAAAAGATGAGACGCAACACAAGAGGAAGCAGTGGCAGGATGAAAGGTTTGCTGAGATCAAATGAGAGAAATGAGGACTCTAAGGGTCAGTCCTCCCTCTTATGCTTGCAAGTTCGGGCATTGGCTGTGCAAGGAGCCACAGTTGACAAAGCAGGATCTGTTGAACGACATAGGGATGAAGGGCCTGATCCTTCACTCTTTTACACCAGCTTTGCATGCGTATTACCCCAGTGACTTCAGTGCATAAAGCTGGGAGCAAAGGAGCAGCGAGTCCTCTGAACAAACTATGTAGGAGTACTTAACCCCTACTGGGTGGGTCACAAACCCGTGATTACATTATTGCTCCCCAAGGCCTAGGAATACTTTGGGAAGATTTTAAGAGCTCAGCATTTAACCATTTATTTAGCTTCAAAGGAAAGAAATAAAAGGTCCTATCTTTGCAAACATTTCCCAATAAAATTCAAATTCTAATGAGCAAGTTTGTGTTTGCTGCAATCCCTGTAGATTTCCAAATGTTTTTCACTATCTGAAGAAACTTGGGAAAAATCAGCAAAGCTGTAATAGCAGAAAAAATCCCAGGGAATATTTGGAAGCTGTGCAAAACTCCCACAGGGATAAGGGATGTAACCAATCCTGAAAGACGATGAGGACTGTATGCAAAGCTGCGTAATGATTACATACAGCCAATGTGAGATTAAATTAATGCCCTCCAGTAAATTCTTTTTCCCTCTACAGACCACGCACTAAAGTAATTATGGGTACCAACCAATGCCTCTCAAAACTGTACCCACAGCTTGGACAGGGGAGATTTGGAGGTGAAATGTCACGTTGAATTTAACGTGACTGTTCTGCTCAGCTCTGCACTCTGTATACATACTAAACAAGCAGCCAGTCCATTAGCAATATTCCAACCATAACAGCAGCAAGAGATGAAAGTGTACATATAAGCAGTATTATCACTAAGCAACTTCAGTATTAGCTGTTTGGTTAATCATTATTTGGTTACACTGTGTAGTGCAAGGTGGCACCAAAACTTTTGAGATGATGTTAATCAAAGCCAGAAGCATGAGCCAGTGCAACGATGCAACTGGACTGATTAGTCCTACCAAGAGCCTGGGCTGAGTCACAAAACAATGCTGCACTGACATGGTCGTGTTGTTTCTGGCCTCTGAACTGGTGTCCCTGCATGCTGAGAGGAAATGGCTGTTGATGGTGCTCTGAGCAAACTGGAAGATGTTTAAGAAAGCACAGGTTTGCACTGTGTGGGCAGACCCTTTGTAGCAGATTCTGTAGGGTCTTGCTCCCATCAGTCACAGTACATAAAGACTTCAGTGGTCATGAAAACTTGTGTTTATTGGGAAGGGAAGAGTAGCAATCTTATAAAACGATTGCCTTTAAGCATACTTCTGTTTGTTTGTTTGTTTGTTTGTTTGTTTTGTAAAGGTACTGATGAAAACAAATTAGTTTCATGAAGGTGCTCAGGCTATTCACTGTGACTTGAAAAAGATCTAGCAAAGATGATCTCTGCTTAAGAGTAGTTGGTTTTTTTTTGTTTTTTTTTTTTGTTTGTTTTTTTTATCAAGTTTATTTTAATTAGAAATAAGATGTTCTTAAGAATAAAATTTTAAATTAAATATTGAACCTGTTATCCCCTGAGCAGAAAGTATGCACAAACACAAGCTCTAATATAGAGTGATATATTGGAAAAGAAGAAATTGTTTTAATTTATTTTCAAATGGTTTTCAGTTGAAACCACACCCTTGTGGTCCAAAAAATCTGTCTGAGAGCACCTCCAAAACAACAATGTGTGTGTGTGCAAGTGCATTAATGAATTTCTGTTCTCTGTGAAAGAAGACTGCATGTCTCAGCACTCTGAATAAGAACAGAGCATTCAACCCCTCTCCATAGCAAATTCAGCCTTCAACAAGTTAGTTCTTCCAGGGATGGCAGTGATGCAAAACTGCTTTGCAAATGTTTTTCTGGGTTTTGTTGCTAGGTGATGACTTGGAAAACTTTGCTATTCCTGCTGAGAGGTTTAAAAAAACAGCCCTCACATTAAAGAGTATAAAAAATAGGCCATCTTGCTCCGTAACTCCCATTTCCTAACTCCTGGAGTCTGCACCCTGTGTGCCTTCTCCACTCTCATGCCCCTCTCCCCCCTGCCTCCGATCTGTTTGCCAGAAACTGGAGGCCTGAAGAACCACTTCTATAACAGTGCAAGGAAGGGAGACAACATTAATCTTTCGATCCCTGACCAAACTAAGCAATTCTACAAGTGTGCATTGATTTATACTCACCATTTCTTCCTATTTCAATTTTACCGGGTTTTAATGTTATTAATCCAAACCTGAATCAATGGTTTCATCGTTGATTAAATAGTTGCAGGCAGATTTTCCTATGGCAAGAAACAAGAAAGATTTGGGAACAACCTCACTGCAGTTTTTTTGTATCCTGTACATAGGTTGGATGCAAAAGCCCTTGAAAGCAACTCTGTCACCTGCAGAGCAGCAAGGAAGCCCCTCAGGCTGGTCTGGTGCCTGGTAGTGTGTTGGCGACTGGGGAAAAGATCTAGATGTGAAACTGTGAAATTAGGTAGAAGCTCAAACAGTGCATCCTTGGGGCATTTTCAAAGTAGTCCTGTTGGATGGCGGGGGGGGGAAGTGTATTTATTTGATTCATTGTTGATTTTTTATTTTATTTGTGTTTTTGTGTGTGCCTATTGGGGCATTTTTGATATCTTATTGTCCGAGTTTCCAGAGATGTAATCTTGGATTAGCATGTGGCTAAACACTTAGAAGCAATTAGCCACTGCTGTTCTCCTAGAAAGGTATTTCTAAAATCAGGTATGAAAGCCTTGTAGTATAAACTGCGCAGAGGAACAGGAACAAACCTTTTTTTTTTTTTTTTATGCATTGGGTCTGAAACAAAATATACAGTGGCTAAATCTTACCATGGTCAAAAGTTTTAGGCAGAGGAGCAAACACCTGTTTCCACCAGCCAGAAAATAAGGATAACTTACATTTGTAATCTCAGTTTACAGTCTGGCTCAGTTGGAGCTTAATTCTGTTTTGTCAGGTTGGCCAAGAAAGAAGACCCCAAATCTCATCTCCAGAGAGGTTCTTGGCATTTGACAGCATTGGATCTGTTGAAACAGTAGCATTGCTTGAGTGTAACTGGCACTGTATTAGTCCACTGAAAGATATAAAGCCAAGAATTTCAGGCCCTAATCTTGCAAATCCTCACATATTCTTTTAAAATTTATTCACATGAGAAGTTCCCTTGGCTTCAGAGACACCACTTGTATTCATGGCATTACACGTGTGAGAGTTGTTGAATGCTGAGGGTCTAAAAGCAGGAGAACCAACAAGCCTCAATGTCTGACTTGCATTTCCACTACTCAGTCCTAGAAGGTTTTTGGCGATTGTGGGTTTGGCTTTGCCACATGACTCATTTTGTCTCCCTGTGCAGCCTCCACAGCAGACGCATGAGTGCTAGCAGTCATTTTAGCACCTCATTAGTTATGATGTGATGGCAGAAGTTATATTCTGTCACGTCTAGTAAGCAGTAAGTTGGACAAGGGGTGGGAAAGAGTAGCTTGCTTGCAGGTCCCAGCATGGGCGGTTCTTCTACAGGAGCAAGTGACATGGACATTGGCTGAAGAAGTTGTTGGATTTGTGGATGTTATTTTTTTAATTTTTTTTTTAAACAAACTTAAGTAAGCAAGAATGTGTGGATTAGCTCCTCTCCAGCCTTCATTACACAGAGTGGATGGCAACTCTACTTTCAAAGATTGAGATGTATTTATTCTCTAATTATGCATTCATCACCATGAGAAAAATTATTAATTGCAGCATTGTTCTTCTGTGCAGAGTACTCCAAGAGAAGGGAGATGGATACCATGCACAGTGAGAGCTTTTTCTGGTTGCTGTTGTTTAATACCTACTCATTAGAGAGCTTTACACATGATTTGTAGACCTCTTCAGCTGAGGCTACTGTTCTTCAAAGGCACCAGTCCAAAGTTAATTGTTTATTGTCAGAACTACTTAGAGTGGGTTTATTCTGTCTTGTATGTCTTCCAGTCCTTAGCTTTACTGATGTCAAGGCAGCTTCTCACCAGTGTCTGAACTCTGTTTTCCTTTCGTGACCTGTTTGCAAGCAAATGTTGTGAGTCAGTCACAGGTTTATGTGATAACACTGAATTATTCTAAAAAGGTTGCTCCAGTCTGCTTGTTAGGTACTAATGTATTTTGAGTGTGTATTTAAAATATGTGTCTGCTTAATGGTCTGGAACAGTTTGGGGAGGGTAGTGCTTATCTCTGGGTTGCAAAAATTATTCAGTAGCTTAAAAGAGAGACAGTATCAACAAACACCTTCCTCTTCAACATCGTTCAATCTCCAGTGTTATAGGAAGAAACCACTCTGGGAGATGACTACCAAGAACCTGGAAAGTGAGTGTGTGTCAGCTGTGTGAGAAGGGAGAGAGGATTCTAGTCTGCTTTTAGGTGTTGCTTTTTAAAAATGAGAAAAGCATGTTAGCTTAGTGAAATGAAGGCGATTGGAAACAGTGCAAATACCTAGAGGAAGTAGTTCATTCACACACCAGCACCATGAAAGATGCCATACAAAGGATTGTTAGAGGTGGGTCGAGGAGGACTGTTGTGGGTGTCTGCAAGCACACATTTCCCAGCCTGGTGGAGGGTTTCTGGTCGGGTGAGGCAGAGCAGCAGGAGTTGCAATGCTCAGCAAAAACATCTCTGCTAGCCTGTTTTTTCACGTGAGACCAAAGAGTTATCCAGTCTGCATCCGTGTGTCCCCGCTAATGACTTTTGAACTCATTTACTGATTTCATCTGAACTTGACAAGAACATAAAGATCTCAAGGATCAGTAAGTTCCCACAGGTTTCAAGAGGTGTCCAATTATTTCTGAGGCAAGGATCCAAACTCTAGAAAATCGATATAGAAAGGGGGGAGAACACATAAATGCCCAATTATCTCAAATACTTCTACTGGAACTTCATCCTCAGACACCAAAGGCAATGATAAAAGGCAAATGCATAGGAAACCAGGCTTCATTATCTTCATCAGACTGCAGAAATAATCAGAAATGCTTGTTCAATTTTGGGTGGTTAAACAGCCATGGGAGAAGTTTGGTTACTGAAAGAGCAGTAAGATGTGGGAAATGCGTGGGGACAGTGGACGCTGGCTCAAGCAGAGCTATTGCTAGACCAGACTTATTAAGAAGCCTGTGCAATGAGATGTCCAAAACCAAATGACCTCATTGCCCTCAAACAGAGACAGTTACGAAGGAAGGTGCAACTGTCCAAATAGTTGGAAATTTGGACCCTTAGAACAAAAGCGAGTCTGGATAGCTGAGATAGCAGATGAGCTAATGATTAGTTTGGCTTTCATTATGACTGGTAACTTTGTCTTAAATGCCAGGAACAATCTATGGAAACTCCCTTTTTAAGATGTATTTTGGATTAAACAAATGATTTGTAGGCACTTAGTTGCTGTGATCAAATTGTCCAGGGACAGATAGCATAACAGCTATACACTGCAGGAGTTTTCCAGCAAAGAAAATATAGGAATGACTGAAACATGTTCAGAGATCGAGCACTTTGCCGTGGATTTTAGCTGTGTGAGCTCACGTTGGTCTGCAGCAGAATTCTTCCAAATCTGTGTTTCTGACAACTGGCCTGTAGCAGAGAGGAGCTCCATAGCAGCATGATTGAACCAGAGAATCAAGAAAAGACCAATACAGGCAGAGAGACAACAGTTTTTCCATGGTTTCCATCAAAATGATCTGGTGCAGAGCTGTGCATATAGCTGTGGAGTGGCAAAACCATCTCAGGAAGCCTGCACTTTGGTTGAGGCAGTGATTCATCCAGTCCTTGCATCAGCCAGCACTAGTCAAGGAGTTTCATTAGTGCAGCAGAAGTAGCAAGCCATGGGGAGCAAGGTGAATTAGTTCAGGCCATGATAGTTTGGGTAAGAGGCTGCTGGATCTGCTCTGGGCAGCTTGGAGCAGGAACAGAGCAGGGCCCAAAATAAAATAACATCATAAAAAACATCCCCTCAGTAAGACATCTCTCAGTGCTGCGAGGGATGGCAATAGCACAAATATTATAGTGTCTTGAAAAGGTGATGAGGTACTGCAGACAAAGCTTCCATTTCCTTTACAGGAATTAGATCATTGCTCAGGAGGTGCCACTGAAAGGGATCTTTGAGCGCTGCCACTGTGACTCGAATGGAGTGTTGTTGATGATGCTTGTATTTATGGTCAGGATTCACTCTGGACCTATTTTCTTTTAGTAAATAGTTTCCTCGTTCCAAAAATGAGGTTTCCATCACACCAAAGGTAATCACAGATGGGAAACAAATTTGTCAAGTCATTTTTTCAAATAGTTCCAGCAAAGGAAAGAATTGGAGTGAAATCGCTGATGCCTTTGGTGTAGGCTTTGTCACTGAGCTGGTTATTGAAGGAAGAGACCACAGATGAGATATTTCAAGGTTTATCCTTCAGCTTCTTTTTTCTTACAATTACTCAAATTACCTCTTATTTTTTTACTGTGTCAAGAAGAGAGGACTACGTTGTCTTTGTTCAGCTCTTTTTCCAAGCAGGTTTTGGTTCAGCAGCTAAACTGGGTAATGAGCTGCTTGCCCAGCCCTAGCAGGAGAGAACACGTCTCCATGCAGTGGTTCCCCAGACCTGCATGTATGGAGAGGGAGCTCACCGGGGAGCTGGAGCAAGCATGGTGCTCCTGTCCCACGGTGCCAGGCAAGCCCAAGCTTGCGTGCACCAATGGCATGGCCCTGTGCAGACTGGTTTGTTGGGAGAATAAGTGCAAGCCTGCCCTACCTGAGCAAGCAAAGAAGTAGGTGCTCAGGGGAACGTGTCCAAAGGAGATGGGGGTTCATATTGCCGTGAGTTGTCTGATGTGCAAGAATACCTCATTTTGCTGCTGATGGAGTGGGTATACTGTCACCAAAATGGCTCCGGAGTCCCCAGCGGACTCCCTAAAGGGAGCCCCTCTTACCTTTATGATGCGTGGGTGGAATTGGCTTGATCACATTGGGAAAAATTGACGTTTAAAGGTGACCTGCATTTAGGTGATGGGGATGAATCAAAGGATTCTGGGGGCAGTTATCAACAGGTAGAAAAAGTGCTTAAAAAAAAGAAGAAAATAAGTTATAGTATGGACATAATGAACGGGATCCCTGCCATGTGACTGACAGGAAATGAGAAAAATAAAAATATCTGGAGGGACTTATATGGCACTAAAATAGCTTTGCTTTTTACCGTGACTGGTTAGGATGAGCTACGGATCATGGCACTGCCTTAGGCTCCATGGAGGTGGTGAATAAAGCTGGGGTGGAAGTGTTACCAGAGGTTGATCTGCCCACAGCTTTGAGCTGGTTCTCTCACTGTGTTGTGAACCCAAACAGTTCTCACCCACTGGCTCATACTGGCTGCACCCTCCTGTCCCCTTGTGGTGCTGGGGAAACAGCTGTCTGCAGGTCCATGTTGTGAGTTGGCTGGAGCATCTGATCTTCCTGGAAAATAACGTAGTACAAAAGAATTTTTTTTCAGCTGCATCAGCTCTGTGATCCACTTCCCAATGTTGTGGCAACACATCTGAAGGGGGATGGAGGCCAGAACAAGCAGCAGGGTGTGGGAATATTTGAGTTTGATATTGCTGTCAGGGGTAGGAGCCTGCCCATAAATGTCACTGCAATTTAGAGGAAGTAAGCACCAGTTTTCTTGAAGGGGCACTGTACAGAGTGGTGCAGACTTTGAGATCAAGCTGAAACAACAGTGGCTTCCAGCACAAACATGCCAGTACCAAAAATGTAGTGTCTGCAAGGAAAGGGGTGCAGTGGGGGCTTGGTGGCAGTCTGGGATGCTGCAGGCAGCGCTCAACCAAAAGGTTTAAAAGAGGTTCAGAAAATAAGTTGGTGGCCTGTTTTTTTTCCTGTTTTCTGACTCCTGAGGTATCACATTTTCTTTCTAAACGAGAACATTTTTTGAAATGTAATCAAAATGACTCCAGAGGTTAGGTCCTTAAACTGACACTACAACCGTGGGAGTTGGTAACTCCAACACGTTTACCTGTAGCTACTGCCAGGATTTCGAAATTCGGTTGAGTTGAGAGGTGTTCATGAGGCACCTAGTTTAGAAACACCTGAAGTTGGGTAGTTGTGCCTCAACACTGATTGAAAGCAGAAAGAAAAGCAAGTTTAAAACAGCAAGCTTCTTTTTTTTCTCGGGATTCCAGTGAGCAAAAAGGGAGGCGCTGTGAAGACTTTGTTGCAGACCCTCTGCTCCTGGCACTGAAGGGTTATAGCCCCGCTTTTTTTTTCTTTTTTTTTTCTTTTACTTCACTAAAAGAGAAAGGCAAGTTCACTGTAAGTTGAAAAGCAAACAACCAGGCTAGGAATTTCTATGTACAAAGCAGATGAGTGCTCCTGGCCCTTTTTGAGATACTGGGTTAGGTCTCCTTAACCACAGCTTGTTTTGTACCACGTATCACTCCACACGGGCCATTGTTGCCATGCACCTGTCTGTAATTTTGGAGGTTCATCTACCTCAGGCAAACTATATTTAAAAATTCAATGCTGATTAGAGGAAAAAAAGTTCAGGGGAAGGGATTTCCTAGTTCACAAATAAGAATGTGCAGTGGAGCACTCACTAAGTAAACAGAAAACATGGGCAGCTGAGAGAAATCAATTTAGCTGAACAAACAATGTTCCATGTAATGAACTACTAATTATCCTTTTATGCCATGTCAGTCTGAGTGATTACAGAGCTGTGCAGTTTAATTTGACGTTTGAGCATTGCCTTGCTCCATTAGCCTCATATAAAGCTACGACACGTTGAGAGGAATTAAAAAAAATAAAAAATGAGAAATAAAAGATGGTGGTGGGTTGCGGGGGAAGGGGGGTGTTTTTATCCAGAATGAAGTAAGCACCTGTAGCAGTCATATGGAAAAAAAAAAAAAAAAAAGCTTCTTCATTTTTCCTTCTTGTAGCTTCTTAAATTCCTGGTTGTGATGAAGGGGGCAGCACTTGGGAGCCACGAAGGACCATGTCTGGTGCTCACAGAAAACTCTTTCAGTGAGCTGATAATATCCTGGGTCTCTAGACCCTACATTAAATGATCACCATGGGCTAGAATAAATAAATTACACAGATCAGACACACATACAGATCAAGGGGAAAGCAGATGGTAAACAATACAGCGTGGGAGCAAATATCTTTTCCTGAATACTCTCTTTTTACTGGCGATTTGCACACAGTAGGTAAATCAAATCCCTAGGTGCTTGGGAAATCTCG
This sequence comes from Anas acuta, assembly GCF_963932015.1. Classification (NCBI taxonomy): domain Eukaryota; kingdom Metazoa; phylum Chordata; class Aves; order Anseriformes; family Anatidae; genus Anas; species Anas acuta. The sequence continues at coordinate 8,486,891 of NC_088987.1, forward strand.
TAGTTAATCTAGTACTGAAGGGACATGTATTATAAATGCTGCTTTATTATCATACTGTTTGTCTAACTGCCTATACTGATAACAGGATTAGAGGGTATTAACATATGGAGAAAGCTAAAGACAATTTGTTGGGATATACGTTATGGCTATTAACTCTAGAGTACCAGTGCAATACCTGCAGTCTGATAGAGCTGCATAATTTGGGCTAGATTCTTGTTTCATAGAAGATAAGTCAAGCCCAACATCACTGAAGTTCTGGGGGAAATTTCCATGGGAAAGGTGTAGATGCAGAAAGGCCTACGCCTTGTGTCTAGGTAATACACCAACACATGAAACAGCATCACAAGGGACAAATATGACCCAAATGTCTAATAATAATATTTATGGTCTGGCATTCAATACTGATAGAGCCTCATTTAAGCACAAATTGAAAAGCAAATGTTTAAAAACTCTTTGCTGTAACTACCTGACATTTCTGATATGCACACCATTGAAATATGTGACATGACATGCTTTAGGCTCACAGGGCACTTTTCTCAGAGTATGAACACACAGGTGATATATATTTAAAGAATATAATATTCATGGGATAATATTTAAAGAAATACATTTTTCAAAACGTCGATGAAAATTTGATTTTTAATCTCAAGGACAATGAGTAGCATCTTGAAAGAGAGAAGAAAAAGAAAGAAAGAAAGAAAGAAAGAAAGAAAGAAAGAAAGAAAGAAAGAAAGAAAGAAAGAAAGAAAGAAAGAAAGAAAGAAAGAAAGAAAGAAAGAAAGAAAGAAAGAAAGAAAGAAAGAAAGAAAGAAAGAAAAAAATAAAGGAATGTTTTCTTTTCTTAAAAAAAGAAAACTTCCCCAAACCGAGAACTCAAAGATCCAGTCCACTATTTGGGCTCAGATGTAACTTGTATGAAGCCAGCTCCTCAGCAGAGGTGGGCTGATTTTGGTGAGGAATTGCCCTTTTTTCAGCTAAGGACGGGGTCTGGTGTCCCCTCTCTCTCACTCGCTGTTGACACACACCCTGTTCCTTTTGGCCATTTCCTAGGCTGTCCCCCTTTTCTTTTTAAAGACCTGCAGAAGACTGCCCTGCACAATACCCTAAAGATTATTTTTGTTATTGTTTTTGTTTTGTTTTGTTTTTTGCCCACCACAAAAGTACCACAGAGGCAGACACTTCCTTTGCCCAAAGGCTGCAGCCCCAGCACCCATCAGCGCGGGATGCCTGCGGCAGGGGCAAGCTGCTGTTTGGATACCTGTCTGCTGCAAACATAACCATCTTTGGTCTGTTTTCTAGTTGTTTTGTGTTTTGTTTTTGGTTTTTCACACAGGACTTAGCTCCCTCCCAAGTCACGCTGTTTTTTGTTTGTTTGTTTGTTCGTTTTTGGTTTTGGTGATGATCCCATTGGGCCAGGTTGAAGCTGAGCTGAATTTCGGCACTGCTGCAAGGCAGGACTGAGCTGCAGGCTCTTACCCTGGGGCTGAACTGGCCCCTCCGTTCCTTCCTAATGCGCGTTGGACACATTGGGGCCTTTCTCTGCCGTGCATTTGTAACTCCCGTTGATGCTAATGGGGGTGACATGTGTCTATCCAGTGGAGAATAGACCCCATTGACTACAGCAGTTCCCCAGCCTTGAGCGATGCTCGTCACTTGATTAAGCCAAACTAATGAGGCACGACCGGGGCCAATGGGAATGTGTGGGACTCAGGCCTTGCAAAATCTGGTGGAAACCTGCAGCATTCACTGGGGGCTGGGTTTTGTTTTGCCAGGCAGAGCCTCAGGATGCCATGGGGAGGGTGTGCAGTAACAGGTGCTGTTGTACAAATGAACCTTGTGGAGAGGGTTTGCCATCACCGGCAGCAGCACCCCCACAGTTGCCTTCTTTCAGTGGTAATTACACGTAAGAACATTCTGTGTGTTCAGCTGTGTTTAAAGTAGTTTGATGTTGGCTTCTGCTTGTTGTCTTTCTACACTGAATCTTGAATTTAGCCCCATGGTTTCTCCTCAGGAGCGCAGATACGGGTGCACCTTTGGCTCTTTAGCAGAGAGCCTGCAGGTGGAAAAGTCAGGCAGCGTCGTTTTCTCTGACACTGGTTTGGGAAATGGGGAAAGTGGGAAGGAACAAAGTCCCTGAATGGAGCGCTTCTTGTAGCCTTGCCCCCTCTGCTAGAAGAGCCACATGAGGCACAGCGCCTCAGCTGCGTGCCTGTCCTTGCCACCAGCCACCGAGCGCCTGCTGTGCTCAGCAGGGCTGGAGAAGTGGGCAGGGCTGCTGTGTCTCTGCAACATCCAGAGCCACTGTGTTAGTGGCAGGGCACAAGCCAGAAGGCCAGGGCAAGGCTACAAAGGCATATCTAGATCTTCAGAGAAAACAGCTTTAAAAAAAAAAAATAAATCTATTTTAGGACTTGCTGTTTTGGAGAGCCTGATGAAGAAGTTGCTTGTACTTTCCCCTGTACTTTACCTGCTGGTACGTTCCAGGTCAGAGGAGGTTTGCATTTTTGTCATATTGCAATACTTGCCTTTATGTAAGTGCTGCTAAGAATAAAATTAGCAGTGGGAGAAAAACATCAGTTTGATGTCTAAATTTGGAAAACTTGATGAATAAATCTATTAACTTCGTTGTGAGGAGAGGAAAGAATAGCAACCCTTTGTTTAAAGGAAAAATAAATATAAAATAAGAGCTGATGGCCCCTTCTGGTTTTCTGAGATGTTTTTTTTAAGTTCTCTTGTCCCTCTTGAGAGTAGAAATATTACTTTGCTCTGATCCGTGGGACTCTGGTGTAAGAAGACATGGTCAGTTGGACCTGAGAGGCACCATCAAGATAAACAAATACCTTCAGAGTTGCAAAGGAAAGGAGCAAAAGGGGAAGGAGGGTTTGTCCTCTTGTGTAGGTGTCCTTGCAGAAAGCAAGGCTCCTGGCAGGTGTTCAGCACTACTACTGTCTTTGCTGGCATTGTCACAGCGAGCAGCGTCCTGTCCCAGGACACTGATAATTGCAGATGTGGAATTCTTCAGGCTTTGCCCAGAGCTGCTGTAGAGGACACAGCCATCTATCTGCACTTTGCAAGGCAGGTGCCTCCTTCTGCCTGTCCCAATGTTTAGCACAAGGCAGCAGCAGCCCCTGGCACAGCCCATAGTGTTTTGAGGCAAGCACAATTTTCCTTTGCCCAGCATCTGTAGCAGCTGCACCCACTGCTTTGCTTCTAAAGTATATCCAGAAAAGCTCACTTTACCTTTATAGGTAAATTAAAGATTATTTATTGAGCAATTGAAGTTGAAAACAAACAGTTAGAAATGGAAGATATATTGCTGAAGTATTAAAGTATAGTCCTGGTCTAGCTTAAAAGATGGATGACTTCAGATGAGTCATCTCAGCTCTTTTTATCTTGGGGTCCCTTATTTTTGTTCCAGCTGTCAGAGCTGCAAGTTCAGCTCTCAAGTTATGTGGAAGTGCTGCCTTCAATCTATCTCCTTCTTCCCTCGCATCCCTACTCCACTCTTTAAATCTTTCTGGACCAAGACGCTGGCATAAGATTGTGAATGTCCTGTTTAGTTCTCCTTACCAAGTGGCAGTCTTGGGTACTTAATGACTATTTTACTTTCCTGTTTAATACTAAATTGGCTGGGCATGAGGGAGAGGCAGTGCATAAACCAGGCAAATACTGTTTATGTTCCTTCTGTAGCTGCTCTTTGGACACCTACGGGTCATTAATTCCTTTGTTCCCAGCGAACCTGCCAGCTGGTGGCTCTCCTGCCCAGTTTGAGCTGATCTCTTCATGTGGGCTGCTGACCTGTTCCCACTGAGCCCCACTACAGGATGTGCTCAGGAGAGATCAGGACCTTGGGACATCACTAGCTCTCTGCTGAGACTGTAATTGATGGAAGTGATACAGCCACGATACAGAGGAACAGGAGTTCCATCTTTCCTCCCACATTACCTTCCACGTATTGTTTGTATTAAATGGAAAAGTAATATTGTCTCTTTGGTGGCTCTTCTTGTGTACGTACGGTGAAGCACATGCTTAACTACTTTGCTGGAGTTAAGTCACATTGGGCCAAAGACAGCAGGTCTTTGCCCAGCAGGTGGATGCCACTGCTGAAGAAGGGCTAAGAGCTAAGCTGTGACTATAGATCTATCATGCAGAAGCCCGAAGTGTTACTGCAGCCTCCAAGAAACAGCCTCTAATGACAGAAAGCAAATCAGCATCATCTTGTGACGCTGTTGTTCCTGTAGGTTATAAATTTTAAAAAAAGACAGGCTGAGGAATGGAGCATGGAAATCCCTGCTGATCAGGAGCAAGACTATTTTTCTCCTTTAAGAACATTTGCTCAGCTTTTTGGTTTCCAGTGTTTTCAGTTGCCATATCAACCTGAGAAATTTGCCTGGCAATTGACAGTATATTTTTCAACAGAAGATTTAAAAATTTAGTTGCATCAGCTCCAGTATCTCATTGCTGTGATTTCATTTTATCTTATTTTGCTTTATTTTTAGTACTTGTTTTCCAAGACACATCAGCAGATGGACAAGGATACCCACACTACCTCTGACCAGGCGCATCTCAGGTTCAGAAATCAGCGTGTAGAAGCTAGGTGCCAGGTCAAAATGTGGCAAAAGCAGGGATAAAGCCTGTGGGTCACATCCTTCTCAGGGAACAGGCTAGGAAAGGCCACAAGAGTTGGCAGAATCACTTTGGCTTAAGTTAAGTGGCAATTTCAGGTTTTATGTTGCTCTGAGGGTGCGGCACAGTGGAGGGGAGGGAGATTCCTCTTGGCTTTGCCATTAAACAGTGAGTTGTTTTTTGGAGTACGTGTCTCCCCTCATCTCCCTCCCAGCACCATCAGAGTGGGGAGCCTGCACCTGTGCCAATGGTAGTCTGTGACCTCTGTGTCCTGCTGTCCATCCATCCATGTCCTCTCTCCATCCCACCCCTGACTGTTCATGGGTCACTGGTGTAAATGAGGAGTGAATCTGTCCAGTGCAGATGAACCTGCGGGGACTTTTCAATGGTGAATATACTGTTTGGCTTGTTGTGGGATTTTTTTTCTTTAAAAGGAATGAGAATGGAAAACAAGAAAGTCAAAAAGCCCTGAATCTTTATCTTTTCTAAGTGGAGACACCGCCACAGCAGGACATAATGGCTTGCTGTGGTGGTGGTTTGCCTGAGAGCCTGGAGATTTATGTAATGAGAAACACAATTCCTGCAAAGAACATTGTTAAACCTTTTCAAAATTTCAGCTATAAGCCATTTTATTGCTAATAATATGGCTAGATTCTCCTTTTGAAGAATCTGGGAATGTTTGACAAGAGGGGAAAATGGAGAGGACTTGAGGCACCATAATCTGTATTTTCCATTTACCTTGCTTGAAGCTTGAACAACACATGTGCCACAAATGATTTGTTTATTCCTAAGCGCCCCCAAGGAGCCCAGTCTCTATTCTCAGGCATATAATGGCTATTCAAATGAAAGCTTTAATAGATTGTTGCAGATCTGATATCAATGCAGTGAGAGAAAGAGATATGCAAATATTCAAAATTAAACAAACTAGCTCCTGCCCTTTGCCTTTGGAGGTGCAGTCTCAAATCTGGATCGTGTCACCAATGCAACGAGTCTGTTAGACTCAGCTCTCTGGGGAGCTAGATCCTTTTTCTCTTTTTTCCAGCTTGTCTCACAAAACTGTCACATTGTTTGAAATATTTGCTGTCTGTTATACTCAAGACTGAGGAAAGCCCCAACCAGGGCTGAAACACATGATGTATTCTGAGTTGGGACTGTTGGTGGGAGAAGCTCCTGCTGTGTTGGTTTACTCTGTGTCTTCTTAGACGAGGGCCTCTAACTTCAATGCCTTCCCTGGGCATTTCCCCACACTTGACAAACAATTCAGGAAGAGTGACAGTTGCTTTCCATGAATAGAGGTGTAGTTGTTTGGAGGATACAGCCTAAACAAAATTTGGTTTTGTCCACACTGGAAAACAAAACAGGGGCTCCACTGTTCTTGACATATCCCCCATTCGTCTTCCTCTTCTCACGATCTGTGCAAGAGCTGGGCCCAAAAACCACTTCAGAAATGTAAAAACAACGTCATCCACCTAGCCGTTGAACCCATGCCAGCAGCTACTGTGTGCTCTGAACAGCAGGTAAAAATAATAATTTTACATCAAAAATACCATAAAAGTTTCCAGTGTCTTCTAGGCTCTTGTAAAACTGCTATTATCGTGTCCAACCCCCAGGGCTTTTCATATAATTATCAATTATGCTTTGTGGATTTTAAAAAAGGCAGCGTCTCAAACACAGGCCAGGCTAGGGATTGCCCAAGCACCAGTGGTGTGCCTGGCTGGCAGGAGGGCCTTGCTCACCCCACCACAGATGTGGGCTCCTGGCTCGGGGACAGCAATCCCCAGAGCATCGCTGAGCCTCTCTTGTCCTCCTGTTTCCTGTGCTCTGATCACAGGAGCTTTGAAGCAAGGCTTGCCTCTTGCTCCATCAATGCTGCTGGTGAACTGAAGGTTCCTGGTAATAATGAGCAGGATTTGGGATTTGTAAATTCCTAGAGATTCCCCATTTGGCGTAGGGCCATCCTGCTTAATAACCTCAAACCTGTGGGCAATGGCTTGCCTTTCTCTACTTGTGCACTATTACAATTAATCTATGAATCTCCAGACATCTAGAAAACACAAACTACAGTACGAGCAATTAGAAAAGAGAGCCCAGTGCCTTCTCAGGAGGAGGCAGGAGGAACTTTGCTTTGGTTAAGTCTGTGGACAGTCTGCTGGCTGCAATAGGGACCAGCATACGTCAGAGGTGACGTGGGAAGCTGGGTTTGCACTCTTGATATATTGCTTCATTAATGTGAGCCAAGGCTGGGTGCCTTGGGTTTTGGGGCTGGAAGATCTGATGACAGCAGCTGGGGAAGAGGCCTTCAGGAAATAAAGTCTCAGCTTTAATTTAGCTAGCCATTTATTTCAGAACCAAGGAGGTAAATGACCGATAGCCCAAATGATAGAGCAGAGATCTTTGCATGCAGATACGAGCAATATCATACAGAAATGTTCCTCAAAACCATTTCATGACAGTAGTTGGATCCATAGCCAAATATCTGACTGTGGCTAGACAGTTGGTTTCTACTTGGAATTAAAGGTGATCTCTGAAAAACTTGGCTGTGTTTAAACATGAACTGGGCTGTAAGCTTCTTATGGGCTGTGGCTACAAAAAAAAAAAAAAAAAAAAAAAGGCTGACTCACAGTAGGAGAGTATTGGGTTGGCACATCCCTGTGAAACCCTCCCTGGTCTCTGAAGGTGCCCAGCATCTTGCTTGAGATCCCAAGCACCCAGCACTCCCTTAGAGTTCTCCTCGCAGTGTGGGAGGTAAATATTTCTGAAAGACTGGCTTAAGGGCTTTAGATGAGAGGTGTTTCTTTTGGCCTGTCAGTAGCAGAGAAGAAAGAAAATGGACTTCTCCGGAGTTTTTCCAAAATGCATGCCTGATTCAGGCGTGCCCAGTTTCCTCAGAAGTGTGAGTTCCTGATCCCAACAGATACTAAATTAGATTTCCCTAATACCGTTGCCAACCCCATCGTTTCTGCATAGAGTCCGCCCTGAGCAGCACATGGAAGCAGATTTGTATAAGAATTTTCCAATTAAACATTTTTCTAATTTGAAAATATTAATTAAAAACTGATACATCTTGAGGGAAACTCTTGGTTTTGGCATATCTCATTTTCAGTTTAAACCATCTTGACTTAGTCAGCATTTTATAATGAAAGATATTCTTTTTCAAATAAAAGCATATGATTCTATAGGAAAAAATATAGTAAGGAAAATTAATATTTAAGCATGAAATAATTCAGAAATGCTTCATTAAGATCCAAGCAGCCTCTAATCAATTTTTGTTTCTTTCAGATTACTGGTTTCAGAAATTGAGATTACCATTTCTGGTCCTATTTAAGACTGAGGGAGAAATGAGAAATTCTGAAATCTTTTCAAGACTGGAAAATAGCTTTCTACAAGTTCCCCTCAAATGAGATTGCAGAAATTCTTCTTTCTCCTACCCTGGCTCTGTTACCACGCAATTCTCTTCATGCTTGTCTCCAAGACCAAATCTGAGCCAGCCTGAGATTTGTGCTAACGGTGAGTGCCTGCCTTTTTTTTTTTTCTTTAAATAAAACAATTTCCTAAGGCATTGAAGTGGGCCTGATAAAAAGCGGCTTTTAAAATTCATTTTAGTAAATAGTTTGAAACCAGACCATAAAGCCTCATAACTGTAGGTTTGCCCTTAATTGTACCTCACTGACAGCCCATTTTCCTTCTCCTTTGCAACCACTCTCCTTTTTCTTTAATAGCAAAACATATTGTATGCTACTTTTGAAAGATTTGTGGGTTTTCACACAAATTGAGCAAGATCTGTAGGTAAACAGTGTCACCTAGTGGATGGATGTCATCAACTTTTCCAAACTGTGGAAGAAGTTTGTCTGCGTGCTTTTTCCATTTTTTTCCCAGAATTTCAAAATATATAAAATTTTAAATTGGCAAAGGCCCTGTACTGAGAATTGGGATTGTTCCCAAAACACTGCAAAACTAAACACGCATAATGTGGTGGGCAGCAGCGGGCTGGTATATGTAAGTGATGTGCACGGGCATGTTTTTTGAGAGAGGCTCTCTGCTGCTGTCACCCAGAGCAGGCAGCTGTAGTCCAACATTTATACCCAGGTCTTACATTGACATGGATTTGGTTAAAGCAATTAGCCAGAACACTTTGAAGAATGTATAAGACACGTTAGAATTGTAGTCAAAATGATAACTATCTAATTTTCATAGCTGAGGAAATCTGAACTCTAGCGCTTAATTACCTTCCAAATAAAAAGAAAAAATATTGATTGATTTTTATGGCAGGTTGTTCTGCTAAGTTTGTATTTGGCCTGTTTTCTTCATTTTTGTCAAGTATGAAATGAATATTCTGTCATTCTTCTCCAAAAGGGTGAAAGCGATTACTGTGAAAAGGCCAGGGAGCTCTGTATGCAGGCAAGCTCAAATATGCTGCAAGTTGGGACACTTTCTCACCTGAGTATACATTCTGTTTCCAAAACAAACACTGGCATAACTGTATTTACTCTGTTAGATGCAGTCTCCCTTCAAACTATTTCAGTTTCCCTTTTTGTACTAGTCTTCTTGGACCAGTTCCCACTGACTGAATCAGTGGAAGGCACCGTCCCCTAATGGTCCTCACTGTGGACATCGGCTGGTATGGGCATATCCCTTTGATTATTCTGTGCCTCAGTTTACTTCTCTGTCAATATAAGCTCTACACTCACTTTCCACTATGCTTTTATTCTGGGGGTATCAGGGCTCTTTTCTTAGCTATCCTCCCTCAGATAGTCAAATAATTACTAAATCAGATATTTTTCATTTTCCCTTCTCAAAGAGAAAGCAATACTAATTCTTTTGCTCATTAAAGTGTAAATGGAGAGGAAGCCTGTTGAGTTCAGTAATACTATGAAACGTAAAAGCAGCATGTGAGGTCAGTCTTCCAACATGAATTACTAGTGCAAACAAAAGTGAGCAAAAAAGCCTGAATGGATCAAGAATCCCACTCCTGGGAATAGGTGAAGAAAAGAAGAAATAGAAATAGCACCTGGAAAATGTTGCTCTCATCAAAAGAGACCTCCTTCCCTGTAAATATCCCCTAACTCTAGTATTAATCAAATAGAAAATCACTTATTCTATGGAATCCTCTTTTACTTTGTGAAAATGCTCATAGTAAAACCTGGCCTTTATTTTTAACAATAATCAAAAAAGAAACTCTTGTTCCACCAGGAAATCATAGTTCCTTCAGCCAAGATCATCTAGTTTGAAGTCTGAGAAGGGCTGGCATAGCTCTGTAACAGCGTGTAAGGACAGCCCAAACATCTTCACATTCCCAGCCCAGATCTCTGCCACCACCAGGCCCGTTGGATGCTCCTGCTTGGCCTCTGGCTGCGCTTGCTGCCGGATCCGTGTGTGATGATGGTATCACGCCGAGCCCAGGGTGGCCTGCCAGTTCCCCGGGGACACAGGTACTGTGTAAAGAGGGGGTTTGGTGGGCAGCCTGCCTAACACTGAGAGGGAAACTGCTGCCTACCAAATACCCTTCCCTCTGCAACAGCGACACACATGAGCGCTCCTAAGCCCCCTTTGGCATATGCGTATGTAAACAGGTCCAAATGGCAGAGAAGACAACTGTGCAGAAAAATACCGCTGCCAAAAAGGAAAATTGCATTGCTCAGGTAGCTGAGAAACCTCTGGCAGCAAGGAAAGATTGTAAGAGTATGATCGTGTATGTATGATCATCCATCCCTCTGGCTGTCTGAGTGAACGATAAATGTTGTAAACTTGCATCTTTTGCCTAAATATTGAAAATGTGGCAGCTACTGCTGTAATAAGAGATAATATTTTATTCTTTTAAAAGATCAGCAGAAGGGAAAAGTGAAACACAAGACTTACAAGCTGTCTGCATCCCATCCTTCATGGTGGCTTCAGCCCCTAAGTACTCACATTCCTGAGCACTGGGGAAATACAAGGAGCTAATCATTTCTTCTGACTCAAAAGCGAAACAGCAAAACAGAAAACAAACCAAAAAACATGTTTCTAAGTGTCCCTGTTTCAATCTGCTTCTCAGCATGCGTGAAGCTTTTTTCATCAGAATCGTCATTTCTCATGATGATTCAGCTTAGGGCATTGAGTTGCATGATTCTGGAGGACTTCAAAAAATTTGAAGTCCTAGAAGTAGTCTGGAAAGAACTACAAAAGACGCTGTGTTTTTTGGGCTTTCTTTGCTGACCATTCAGATTTTCCAGCAGTGCTATGAGATAAACTTTTTATCTCTACATCACCATTTCACATCCAGCTCCAGAGCAGCTCACACCTTCAGTGGGACAATACCTGGGAAAGAGCTGAAGGAATGCTTTCACTTCAGATTTACTCCCTGCCCTCTCACTCTCCCCCTTCTGAAAAGGTAGCTCAGAGTTTCTGTACCAACTCACCAGGGAAATTAAGGTCTCCATCAGGATTGGTCATTTTACTGTGTCAAGCCATCCCACTCTCTTTTCCAAGATGCTCCAGTCCACGTTGATTTGCAGCCCAGCTGCCAGAATTGATTCTGTTTTCTCACCCTTCTCCAGGAGATGTTTCAGCCTCCACAACACAACTCCCAGCTGGGTTTCACCGTGTTTGTGTCTCACCCTGGCAAAAGCTCCACACTTGCCATGCTCCTTTCACGGGGGCTGCAGAGATGACCATGGGTGTCTGCTTGTATCATTTGTGCTCTTTCATTATTACAATGTAGGAGAGGGGAAGGGCCAGAAGGTCATTCAATGGCACCTCCGGAACGTAGATCTCAGGATGCTCCCAGATGAAACAGCTGTGTGAAAACCCACCACTGCTGCTGACTTTACTGGTTTAAGGCTGTCTGGGTGTAGACACTAATCTGCCCTC